>NC_082687.1:98296921-98661921 GCF_949987515.2 Delphinus delphis | reverse complement strand
AGCACAGGCTCCTGACGCGCAGGCTCAGTGGCCATGGCTCACAGGCCCAGCCACTCCGCAGCATGTGGGATCTTCCCGGACCGGGGCACGAACCCGTGTCCCCTGCATCGGCAGGCGAACTCTCAGCCACTGCGCCACCAGGGAAGCCCGGGACTGCATCTTAAACTCTTTTAAATCTCCTCTGAATCCACCACTAAACCACACTTATATGTCCAATAAATCATTTATGATTGTTTGATAATCATTCATAGACTATCTAACCAGGGAGAAACATCATTTAGGAAGTGAAGCTAAAAAGCAGAGGAATCACTTGACCTCTGGGGTCTGCCAAGGTCAGTACTATCAAGCAAATTATGGTAATTTCTCTTTCTTGTATCCATCCTCCTAGGCCAAAACGAAGTAGCTATTTTTGTGTCTGGGAGCAATTTATATGGCACAAATATCGGAACACTGTGCCTGGCCACAGTAAGTGCTGAAATGTCTTTTGAATAATGAGAAATAAAAGTAGCAGATTTCCAGAGTTCCAAATATTTTAATGAAATTCTAGAAACAGCCATATCAGCATAACAATTTTCTTTTTTTTCTTTTCTTTTTATTTTCTTTTATTTTTTTACATCTTTATTGGAGTATTATTGCTTTACAATGGTGTGTTAGTTTCTGCTTTATAACAAAGTGAATCAGTTATACATATACATATGTTTCCATATCTCTTCCCTCTTGCGTCTCCCTCCCTCCCACCCTCCCTAAACAATTTTCAATTGATATCTGCTCAAGTTATTTAAACACACACACACATGCACACACAAAGAGCGACCATGACAGAACTAACTCTAAAAGAATTAAAGAAAAATTTAACGATGGGGAAAGATTGTTATACCTTTTTTAGCTTCACAGAGCAGGGACAGAGTGGAGGGGATTAAGGGAAAGTGTAATTTATATGTTGCTTCTAAGCAAATCACTTCCGAAGCCTGACTTTAAACTACAGGCTCTTGCTCTGATTTTTCATTCAATCAAACATGTGAATTGGTATGCTATTGTAGTGGTATTTTTAAATGCTTGATTATTGGTATTCATATTTGTTTCTTAGTCTAAGAGAACTGTCTACAAATAGTGAAAGAATTCAGAAAGCCTCAATAATTAATACCATTATTAAATTAACAATAAAATAACATGAAGAATTAATATCATTACAAGGCAGGACCTTTTAGAGAAGAACAGAGAGCAAGACTTTAGAAAAACTAATGTTTTACCAATGCAAACGTGGAAGATGCCAAATGGGGTAAATTCTTACTAGTTAAGACTAACCTTTGATAAATATTATAGTTGGGATTTTGTATAAAATATAAAAAGGATATTGTACAGTAATCATGGAAGAAGAACTTTAATAAAGAAGTACAAAATAATACAGTCAGTTCCTTAACCCATTATTTAACCACTGATGAAATTTTTATTGCATTAATCTCATTTTTCCAACAAAACGGACAAAATGAGGTTTCAATGAGATTCCAATCATTTGGCAAAAAGTTAACATCCTCCATCTTCTGCAATAAACACTGATTCATACACACAATCTATTTTTAAGGCTTTTAGGGATATGTACATAGAATGCATGAATGTAAAAGGATTCAGGGTGAAAATTAATGTCTTTTAAGAAATAAATTATTTTTTAAAATATACAGTTCAATATAATCACCTGTGACTGTTCTATTTCTGCTTTGTTTAACTTGATTCCAAGGATTTCAGCAGCAACTTTCTGAAAACACAGGAAGACCTACATAACAAAAACAGGTTTAAATGATTTAAAACAGGCATGTTTAAGTTACCTTCAAATAAATTGAACTTTCTAAAAAGTGATAAACAGCTAAAACTGCAAAAAATATGATGTACCAGGTTATTCCAAAAATAGCTTTATTTGTCAAATACAGCAACATTTTAAGTATAATAATTTTTTAAATGATTAAACCATAATTTGAAAAGCCATACACTTCACTGAACTGGTCTAAATATACGTTTATCCCTAAAAACTTATGCTTTTAAAGATTTAACATAAGACAATTAATTACAGCTACCAAATTAAAAAAAAAAAAAAAACTACTAGCATAATAACAAACTCCTATAAGTCCTGAAGAAAATGAAAATAAATTAGTCTATACTTTACTACCTGGGTAAAGTTTCTCGCTGCCAGTTCTACAATAGTCTTTTGATCTGGCATTAGCCTATCTTCAAAGGTCTTACTTCACAACTCTTTAATAATCTTTGTGGTTCTCATCAATTTTAATAAATTCTCCATATCTCTTGAGCAAAAAACTTATAATCTTTACTGTATTTTATCAAACAGAAAATGAGCAGCATACTCCATTATCATTAAACAAAAATCTATAGACACGAATCAGTCACCGACTCTAATGCATAACTTGTCTTTGTTCTGTAAGTGCTCTATCATATTCTTATCCCTACTTATCTCATGATTACTTACTGAATATTTATCACAACTTTACTAATTTAACTTCGATCCCTAATCAAAAAGAGATACATATCCCCAAAAGGTTTATGTCATTTGTACCCCGAAGAGCATTATATATTATAGTTCACTGATGGTCAATGTTCAAGGAGAAATAAGAAAGCTAGTGCGGTGGAATGGAGAGAAAAAGGGGATTGTAAGAAGAAAACTAGCAGAGAGATTAAGAGTGTACAAATCATGTAAGATCTGGTAAACTATGTGAAGAACTTTGGCTTTCACTCTGAGTGAAATGGAGGGTGGATTGATGTGACTTCTATTTAACAAGGTCAACCTGGTTGTTGTATTGAGTATTCACTATAGAAGATCAAGGGTAGAAAAAAGAGAAATCATCAAGGACACTAATGTAAGAGATGATGGAGGCTTGAAACTAAGTGGTAGCAGTGGAGATGGTAAGAAACAGTCACCAGATTATGGATATATTTTGAAAGTAGAACCAACAGGACTTGGTGATAGATGTGGTATGTCAAAGAAAGACAGGAGTCAAAGATGACTCCAAAATTTTCTTGGTCTTAGCAACTGGTAGAAGATCTGCCATTTATTTAAGTGGGGAAGACTGTGAGAGATCTGAAGAGGGAATACCAAGAGCTCAGTTCTGGACCTGAATTAAATTGGGACTGGCTGTTAGACACCTAAACAGGAGTGCTGGGGTATATGAGTCTGGAGTTCAGGAAAGAGGCCTGGCCAAAGCCATGAGACTAGATGAGGTCACTAAGAGAGTAAGTTTAAAAAAGAGAGATATCCAAGGATTGAGCCTAGGGCACTTCAATATTTAGAAGTTGGAGAGATAAGAAATTAGCAAAGGTGACTAAGAGAGTAGTTAGCAAGGTAGGAGGGAAACCAGGAGGTGTAGTACTCTAGAATCTAAGTGAAGAAGGTATTTCAAAGAGCAGAGAGTGATCAACTATTTTATATGCTGCAACTAAATCAAGTAAGATAAGGACTAAGAACTGACC
This sequence comes from Delphinus delphis, assembly GCF_949987515.2. NCBI lineage: Eukaryota > Metazoa > Chordata > Mammalia > Artiodactyla > Delphinidae > Delphinus > Delphinus delphis. The sequence continues at coordinate 98,658,447 of NC_082687.1, read as the reverse complement.
ACTGAATTTAGCAAAAAGGAGGTCACTGGTAGACCTTAATAAGAGCATTTTGGGGTGAAATATTGGGGGCAAAAGTCTGACTGGAACTGCTCAAGACAAACTGGGAGGAGAGAACTGGAGACAACTCTTTCAAAACATTCCACTGGTAACTGGGGGGAAGTGAGCAATAGCTAAAGATGTGGGATCAAGAGTTTTCTTGTATTTAAGATAAGTTATAATATTTTGTGTGCTGACAGAATAATCCAGTAGATAGGAAAAAAATGATGCAGGAGTGAGAATTGCTAAGCAATGTTTGTTACTAGGCAAAGAGAAATGGGACTAATGCACAGTGGAGGAGTTGACCCTAGCTAGGAGTATAGATCCATAGTAACCTTGGAGGAGACAGAAGATACGGGAAGGGATATGGGGTGGGAAGGAGAGTTGGGGTAGATGTGGTGGCAGGAGTTATGTGAAAGTTGTCTTCTGTTTGTTGCAAATATTTTATAAAATAAGAAACAAGGGCATCAGCTGAGAGAATGGACAAGGAAGTTTTGAAGACCTGAGGAGAGAAGAGAAGCTACGAAACAGTGGTATAGGTGAGGGGGAGAGATAATGGCCTAAGGACATGCATAATTACTGAGCAGCATTAAGGGCCCACTTGAGGTTAGCTACTGTGAAATGTAAGTGAAACCTCCAGCATGCCTCTGGGTTTTTTTCTCTGACCACGTTCAAATACAAGAGTGTAACCATATAAAGGCAGGGGCTTGGTTAAGGTTTATCCAAATGAGTCAGATAAAGTGAATGAGCAGAAAGGGACTTGACAGTATATGCATGGTAGTGATTTGATTGGCCATGAGATTAAGTTACAAAGAAAGGAAAATGAGGACATGAAAGGAGGACACTGAAAAAGTGTTAGGATCAATGTCTTGTAGGTCCTGCTGGGGTTGCAGACTGATTGGGTTAGGGCATTCAAGGGTGTGAGCCAGAAAGACAAGATGGTCAGTGATTAGGATGCCTGATATTGCAATATGAGATAACAGAAGGGCTGCAGTAATTTGTAATGACAATGCATGGGAGTTTGTGGCTGAGGTGGGGTGGAAAACAAAGATACTGAAATCACTAAGAATTATGACAAAGGTAGTATTAGAGAAAGTACAGTAAGCCAGGAGCTCAACTCCCTAAGCAATGAAGCGAAGTAAACTGGGATTGGAGATGACTGCAAGTCTTAAAGTGACTTCACAAGAACAAACCATTTCAAAGTTGAATTTAAAAAGAAAACAATGGGGATTTTTACAGTGGTTCAACATAAGTGCACAAAAGATACTAAGTGGTTTAAACATAAGCTAAAATACTGGAAGTTAAAATAATTCTAAAATGACAAAAGACCCCCAGGAAGATACATGAGGGTGAAAGCCTAATCCATGGATGGATTTATCAAGGAATATTGATATTATACATTTTTTAAATGACACATGTGGGTATGTGCCCGTGTTTGCATTATCCTGGGGAAAGGGTTCCAAAATGTCACATCTTTAGATGAGTCTGACCCCCCCAAAAGATTAAATACCCTTTAAAATATTTAATATTTACCCTAAGCATAAAAACCATCAGTGAAGTCATACAGGAAGAATATCAAAAAGATTAAACCACAGAAAAAAAGTCAAACTTCCTTTGGTTGAAAATGTCAAGAAAATTAACGGTCAAACAAACACCTGGGCAGTGGAAAATATTTGCAAAAATTATGACAAATGGCTGTTATCCCTAACATAAAAATGGTCATAGGAAATTTTAAAAAGCAATAGAAAATTATAAACAGATAATAAGCAGAAAATTAATAGGTAATGAAATTTTTAAAATTTCAACCTCAACAGCAAAGAAATTCAAATATAAATAGCAAAATACCTTTTTTTCCTTGTCTACCAAATTGACAAAGATTTAAAAATAAATAAATAAATTCTGAATGTTAAAAAGAGTACAGTGATATGGCACTCATACAATGCTGGTGGTAGTATAAATTAACGTAGGCTTCCTGGTGGTAATTTGGCAATAGGTCTCAATTCCCTTCCAAGGAAATAATCAAAACATCACAGCTTATGGACAAAATTTTACATTAGAAATTTTGCAAAATTTTACAATGTACTGAACTTAGAAATAATCTATATACCCAACGATAGGGACGTGGTTGGATAAATTTTTGAACATTTATTTAATGGATTATTAACTCTAATGGATTATTAAGTCTATTTAGTAATATTAAGTGACATAAAATTTTCTACAGATAAATATATTAAATTAAAAAAACAAAATTATTTCTATATTATGATCTCAATTTTCTTTTTAATAAACATTTAGCATGATTAATATGGTGAACCCTGGAATGTCAATCCTTAGGTTTACAAATCCTATCTCCACCACTTATTCTGTGTACCCTGGACCCCCACAACATAACCTCTCTAAGACTATTCTATAAAATAGAGATAATCAGTTAGGATTGCTGGAAAATAAATCTAAATTATATGTGAAGATATTTTGGACTATTTCAAAAATATTTTAACATCATTCTAAGTTTCTTGTTTAAATGGTTATGGTGATTTACACAATAAACATCCAGTCAAATATGAAAAAATAAATTAATTTAATTTAATAGAGATAATCAGAGTAGTACAGTGCCCATCACAAAGTAGGCACTCAGTAAATGCAATTCACTAGCACTAGTGGCAGAAGCACTAATATTTGTGAGCATCAGAAAAAATAAGACTAGAAGGAATCATATGAGGTTATGAATGGTCATCTCTGGATGCTGAGATTATGAGTGATTTATATTATTTTTAACTTTTGTATTTTTTAATTCCCTAAAATAACCATGAAATTATGTTAAATGAATTATAAGAGGAACATAAATAGAATAAACATGTTGTATCTAACCTGATATTTTATGTCTTTAACAGGAATTAATTTGTTCCAAAAGTTAAGTAATAGAAGTATACTTCCTATGAAAATAAAAGTAAAACATCACTTGTAATATTCAGTATTCATTATTTTACTTACAGAGTCTCCTGTCTTTGCTGAGACAAAGTGGCTACTAAAACCATTTTCCTGGCAAAACCTTAAGTGTTTTTCAGGTTTTACTGTTCGCATATGCTCCAAATCAACTAGAAAAGTGAACAAAAACAGAGAACAAAATTCAATATTAGTTAATCAATACATTTTTAACATGTTTAAATTTGACTTATTTTCTAGTACTGTACCCCAGCTTAGATATGAGCTGTGTAATTCTGGGCAATTTCTTCAACCTCTTTATGCCTCAGTCCCTAAATCTAAAAGCTGGGAATAACAAATGTATCTATCACATATAGAGTTCTTTGAGAATTAATCCATGTTTACTGCATAAGGACCAGCACATGATAAGTTCTCAAAAAACTGAAGGCTATCATTCCTATTATCTATATAGCTTCAGGCACATTGATGATACTCAAAAAAGATCTACTTAGTATAATGTGTTTAAACATAGTGATTAATTGCAACATGCACTTACTCAAGCATATCTGGTTTGATAGTTTAATTACTTTAATAATTACAATAGTTTTGTAATCTCTATAAACGTTAATGTTAACACAAATGCATGACTAATTTTCTGCTAAAAGATACCTATATTTCATTGTATATTTACTTTATTTACAGCCATGGTTTAATTTCACAAAGATACAGCTCATTTGCTTTCCAAAACTAAAAGTATCCATTTTGAAAGTAGTAATGGGCCAGGATATATTTTCTTGAATAGTTGTAGGTGCTTTAAAGCAAAGCATAGTACTCATATCCAATACTGGTTTTATCCAGCACAGTCTAATTTTTTCAAATGTGATCTTTTATTTAACAGTTTCTCTTTTTACAACACTACAGACCCTATAAGGGTGTTCACTCAATGCTGTCAAATTATAAGGCAAATATATTCACAGGATTTAAGGACAACTAGGCTCTTTGAGTCAATATAGGAAAAAAAAACTTAAACTGATTTCCTGAGGAAGGGACCCAACCAACTTGTAAAAACTTGTAAATTTGCAAATCTAGTAAGCCTACATAATAGTGGCAATTGATTATCAACTAAAAATTGCTCTCATACTACATAAAAGGCTTCATTTAAAATTATATTGAAGGTCTTTAGTTTGTAAGCTCAAGAGATCTTTCTCTAGGAAATTTTTGATCTAGTGGGGGATTCCTTAGCCCCATTTATATTGCTTAGCTTGGATAATATGCAGCTTTTTTTCTTTTCTGGCCACAAGTTGCTATTCCTTAAACATCACTGAGACTTTATTTACAAGAAGAGGCCAAAAAATGTCCAGATACCACAGGCATCAATTTGTAGAAGACTAAAATACTAAGCTATTAGCTCTGACATTTATACATCTAGTTTATCATAATATTGAAGTTAAAATATTTTCCTAATTCAACAAGAGTAAGAACAAATCATGTCCCTAGGAAAATTCCCCAATGAAATTACTGTCCAGTTAAAAAAAATAAAGTCTGTCATTCAACATGTGCATTTGTCTTTTCCAATGGAAGAGTCTATCATTGTGTCTTTTCTTCCTTTTTTCTTCTCTCCCTCCCCCTCAGCCCCGCCCCACAACTCCTCAACTACTTATATAAACTACTATAAGCATTGGGGGATTTACGAGTCAAGCAAAAGTTTTTCTCCTAACAAAGATAACCATGAGAGACTAATACGATCACCGATCAATTGATAAAAAATTATTCAATAAACATTTATTGAGTACCTATTATATACCAAGCACTGTGGTAGGCAGTGAGAACCCAAAGATGAAAAAGATACAATCCAGGTCCTAAAAAAATCACCACCAGTATTATGAACATAAAAGACCATTAAGGATCATAAAAGTTATTTTAAATAACCAAGACTCTGAGAATTATAGCAGATATAGGAAAAGCCCTCACAGAGCTTGAGTATAAAGTTTTCCTCTATTATGTTAGAATTTAGTGAGCAACATTTAAGAGGACTTAGTTACTAGAGTACTTCACTCTAAATAATGCAGAAATGTAAATTCTGAAGATGAAATTACAGTGAGATACTGGTAAATTCTTTCATTTCTTCTATTTTTAAAAGCATCTTTAAAATTATTATACAGTATTAATCTAACATACATGTGATAACAATCTTACTGCTATGATTTAATCTCCCTTATGTCCTTCAGTGAACAACATCATTTCGCTAGTTCTTGTATTTTATTTTTGAAAATGGAATTAAAATCTGAAAGACAATTATGAAAACGATATAAAAAATGCCACTAACTAGAGACAACTACTGTTAACATTTTGGTGTATATACTTCCAATATCTAAGCAACTGAAGGACAAAGGCATTAACATTGTAACATGCAACTTCTTTTAGCGCAACCATACTACACCCTGCTTAAAGTATGCTTAACAATTTCAATGGATAACCACTTTATTGATCATTCATTCATTCATTCAACAAATATTTGAGTGCCTACTATGGCCAGGCACTGTCCTAGGGGCTGCAGATACAATGAACTGACATTTTTTTTTTTTAACATCTTTATTGGGGTATAATTGCTTTACAATGGTGTGTTAGTTTCTGCTTTATAACAAAGTGAATCAGTCATACATAAACATATGTTCCCATATGTCTTCCCTCTTGCGTCTCCCTCCCTCCCACCCTCCCTATCCCACCCCTCCAGGCTGTCACAAAGCACCGAGCCAATATCCCTGTGCCATGCGGCTGCTTCCCACTAGCTATCTATCTTACTACTTTGTTAGTGTGTATATGCCCATGACTCTCTCTCGCCCTGTCACAGCTCACCCTTCCCCCTCCCCATAACCTCAAGTCCGTTCTCTAGGAGGTCTGCGTCTTTATTCCTGCCTTACCCCTAGGTTCTTCATGACATTTTTTTTCTTAAATTCCATATATATGTGTTAGCATACGGTATTTGTCTTTTTCTTTCTGACTTACTTCACTCTGTATGACAGACTCTAGGTCTATCCACCTCATTACAAATAGCTCAATTTCGTTTCTTTTTATGGCTGAGTAATATTCCATTGTATATATGTGCCACATCTTCTTTATCCATTCATCCGATGATGGGCACTTAGGTTGTTTCCATCTCCGGGCTATTGTAAATAGAGCTGCAATGAACATTTTGGTACATGACTCTTTTTGAATTTTGGTTTTCTCAGGGTATATGCCCAGTAGTGGGATTGCTGGGTCATATGGTATGAACTGACATTTTAATGAAAAGAGACGAACAAGTAAATTACAGTGTATGGCAAATGCTGATATATCTTATGAAAAAAATAAATAAAGGGTACATGAGAGGAATTACTATTTCAAACAGGTAGGTCAAAGACCTTAAGAAAGCTAAGAACAAGGAAATCCGGGGAAAAGCCTTCCAAGCAGAGGGAACTGCAGTGAAAAAGGCCCTAAAGGAAGATTACACTTAGGAGATTCAAAGAAAAGCCAGGAGGCCAGAGTGGCTGAAAAGAGTTAGCAAGAGAGGGAAATAGCAGGAAATGAAGTTTAAAAAGCCAGGAATCATACAGGTCACTGTAAGAGAGATGGGAAGCTACTGGGGGTTGTAAGGAAAAAGAAAAAAAAGACGTAATCTGACTTACATTTTAAAAGGTTTGGGCTGCTGTGATGAGAATAAACTGTAGTCAAATGTAAAGCAGAGAAGCCATCGAGGGGGCTATAATAAAAATCTAGGAAAGAGAAGATGGTAGTTTGGACAAGAGTAGGAGCAAGAGAGATGGTAAAAAGTGGGGCAAATTCTCAATATATTTTTGGAATAAAAAGCGAATAAGAAATGCTAATGGATTTGACATGGGATGAACAAGATAAAGAGAAAACACTTGAAGATAGTTAACTCGAATTTTAAATGAGACAGTATATTGTAGGTTTTGTTCCAGGTACACTCAGCTGCAATGGATGGAGGTATTGAGCAGATGAGGATTTGCATTTAAGTAGAGCTGGGGTTTTCTCAATCACGTACAATTACTGAAAAGAAGGGCAAGTAATTGAAGATAATAAATGTAAGGGAGTGATTATATTGATAGACCATGGAATTTAAGTTGGTAGGAGGGGGGTTCAGGAAAACGAAAAATTGGTAAGATCAACTGATGTTAAGGTCTTATGTGGGTTTAAAAATTACTGGAATTGGGTTACCAAAGGATGTGAGGTGGAAAGACAGGAAATAATAGACGGGGATACATGAAACTGATAACTGATATTATGAAGAGAGTATGGAAACTAATATTGACTAGGTCTCCAGAACAAATATGTTAGTGTAGGTGGGTGGCAAGATTATGGCAGATGAAGAATTCAAGGAACTGAGACACAAAAGTATTAGAAGGATAATCTGTATGTGTACTAAAATTACCAAGAATCATGATAGCAATAGTAGTGGAGTGACTATGACCCAAAGCCAAAATCTTCAAGAAATTCAAGGCAGTGATTCAGGGGTTGGCTGATAACGCCAAGAAATATAAGTAGCAGGAGGTATAATCATATGGCTTGATATTCAAATCTAAGGGTTTTTAGGGAAGATGAAGGAGAATGTTCTGGAAAGAGCAATATGTAACAAGAAGGTAAATTACCACTACTCCAGTACAAGTGATAAAGTAGATATAGAAGGGGACGACAACATTTGAAAGAGCTTCAGGGGACAGCAGCAGTGTCATTATGGGAGAGCTAAGTGACAGAAGTAGTTTTAAAACTTTTGTCAAGAAAGATGTTGAGGGCTTCCCTGGTGGTGCAGTGGTTGAGAGTCCGCCTGCCGATGGAGGGGATGTGGGTTCGTGCCCCGGTCCGGGAAGATCCTACGTGCCACGTAGTGGCTGGGCCCGTGAGCCATGGCCACTGAGCCTGCGCATCTGGAGCCTGTGCTCCGCAACGGGAGAGGCCACAGCAGTGAGAGGCCTGCATACCAAAAAAAAAAAAAAAGAAAGAAAGATGTTGAGAATATGTACAAGAATTTTATCGATACAGAAACTGGGGTCTGAAAAGTGAAGGACAGAACTGTATGGGATAAGAATGCAGGAGGTAAATCAACTACATCAATGTCAAAGGCTTTCTTGTGTAGCTGACATAAATGGGGATAAAAAAACATGAAGATGAAAAAATTCTAAGACTGTGTTAGACAGACAAGAAAATCCAAATATTTCACTGTCAAAACCAACTGTGCAAAAAAAAAAAAAAAAATCACTTAGCTCACTTACCCTCACCTGGAAATTAAAATGGAAAGAAAGAAAATAAGTTATCAAGATACTAAGTCTATCTGCCATGTTCTTAAAATCACATGGTACGTGAAATAGAAGTCTTAAGAGAAGCCAATTAACTTTGGCTAACAAGAATAATTTTGATAACAACTTGGAAAGCTGTTTGAAAGCGTAATATGTACAATTTTTAGTTTAATAAATTTAAAAAAATACAAATTACAGTATTTCATATTTTATAATTTAGGTTTACAGCAAGAAAGAGATACTAACAAAAGCGCATTTCAGGGATTCATGGAATATTAACAATCCACTAAGAAGTAACATTTTCTCAGAAATGTAACTAATAATGATATTTTACAGAATGTTAGACCACCTTAAATGGCCTTTTATAATGTTTCATATAAACCTGTGAAAACATTATTCAATCTCAGTATGTAAAGAAATGCAAGTGAGAAAAATGAAGTACTGAGTTCACCTTTCAAAATGAAAAAAGAGAGAGAGAAAGAGAAAGAGAGAGAGAGAGAAGAAACCCGGTGCTGCTGAGAGCTGGTACTACGGGCTTTCTGAAAAGCGACTCAAAAATGTGTGTTGAGCCTTACAAACATTTCTACTCTATGACCAAGCAAGACAATTTGGAAGAGTTTATCTTGAGGAACACATTAGGGATGTATAATAAGAATTATAAATTAAGATCTTCACCACAGTCATTTGTAATATAAAAAAAAATACTGGAAGCAATGTAAATGTCCCAGAATAGAAATACAATTAAATTATGATACAACCCCACAATACAATACTCTTTGGCCATTAAAAATTATGAACTTACGGGCTTCCCTGGTGGCGCAGTGGTTGAGAGTCCGCCTGCCGATGCAAGGGACACGGGTTCGTGCCCCGGTCCGGGAAGATCCCACATGCCGCAGAGCGGCTGGGCCCGTGAGCCATGGCCATTGAGCCTGCACGTCCGGAGCCTGTGCTCACAACAGTGAGAGGCCCACATACAACAACCACAAAAAAAAAAAAAAAAAATTATGAACTTAAAGGGAATTCCCTGGCAGTCCAGTGGTTAGGACTCGGCACTTTCACTGCCATGGCCCGGATTCAATCCCTGGATGGAGAACTAAGATCCTGCAAGCTACACGGTCTGGCCAAAAAACAAACAAACAAACAAAAAAACAAATCATGACTAGTAAGTGAGGTCTTGGGGATGATTTTTTTGTATTTGATACCAAAGACAAAGGCAAATAATCAAAAATAAACAGTGGGACCACAGCAAATTAAAAGCTTTCAACAAAGAAAACCATCAACAAAATGCAAAGGCAACCTATGGAATGGAAGAAAATATTTGCAAATCATATACCTGATAAGAGATTAATATCCAAAATATATAAAGAATTCATACAACTCAATAGTTGTATGAAACAAACAACCCGATTAAAAATGGGCAGAGGAACTGAATAGATATTTTTCAAAAGAAGACATACAAATGGCCTACAAGTACACGAAGAGATGCTCAACATCACTAATCATCAGGGAAACGCAAATCAAAACCACAATGAACTACCACCTCATACCTGTTAGAATTACTATCATGAAAAATACAAGAGATACCAAATGTTGGTAAGGATGTGGAGAAAAGGGAACTATTTTGCACTGTGGGTGGGAATATAAATTGGTACAGACACTCTGGAAATCAGTATGAAGGTTCCTCAAAAAATTAAAAACAGAACTACCATATGATCTAGCACTCTTACTTCTAGGTATATATAACTAAAGGAAATAAAAACAGAATCTCAATGAGATATGTGCACTCCCACGTTTATTGCATCATTATTCACAATAGCCAAGACATGGAAGCAACCTAAGTGTCTGTCAACAGACGAACGAATAAAGATGTGATACATACACATATACAACAATGGAATATTATTCAGCCATGAGAAAGAAGGAAATTCTTCCATTTGTGACAACATGCATGCAACCTAAGGGCACTATGTTAAGTCAGATAGAGAAAGACAAGTACTGTATGATATCACTTACATGTGGAATCTAAAAAAGCCAAACTCACAGAAACAGAGAGTAGAAACGGTGGTTATCAGGGGCTGAGGGTTAGGGGAAATGAGATGTGAGTCAAAGGGTACAAACTTCCAATTATAGGATGAATAAGTTCTACGATTCTAATGTACACATAGTGATTATAGTTAACAATACTGTATTATATACTTGAAAGTTGCTAAGAGAGTAAATCTTAAATGTTCTCACCACAAAAATGTTAATTATATGAGGTGATGATGGTAGTAATCATTATGAAATATATGTGTATCAAATCAATGTACTGTATACCTTAAACTTACATCATGTTATATGCCAGTTATATCTCAATAAAGCTTGGAGAAAGGCTATCAAGTGAAATACACAATAGTACAGGATGTTAAAGAGTATAAAATTGCATATAATAAAACTCCTACTCTGTAAACATACTATATATGTATATATGTGCATTAATAGATGGCAAGGAAAATACTCAAATTTTTAATAAATTTTTAAAAATTAAAGTTGAGAAAAATTTTTGAATGACAGCTTTTTTTTCGGACTATTCTTTCAAGGATGTTTGTATGGCAACTTACAAAGAGAGAGTGTCTCCCTCAGGAATAAAGTGTAAGTTTGTTCGTCATCTGGTATAATAAAGATAATATCTCTCTCCAGAGCAAAGTTCAGAGATTTACTTGGAGACCATTATAAAAGAGATAGATTTCCTAAGTTCAGGATTCCTCAGCTGTGAGACAAACCGCTAGATACAGATCATCTGTGTGGGTCCCCTCACACTGTCCTAGCAGAACCAACACAAACATCGAGCTCACCCTACTTGCTATGCTGGGAGTAACATATTCCTTTATCTCTGATCCAGGAGCCTCATGCCTTCTGCCAGTATCCATGGCAGTAGCAGGCTAACTTGTTAGCTTCTAAGTAGGGTAAAATCTAAGATCCTTCACTGTTTTTGACATAAAGAAGAGTAGAACAGACACATAAGTATAAGTTGAGCAGACTGGATAGCTGTTCATAACCTATACTACATTTTCCAGTACGACCTGCAGTTAGCTGTGGCCATAAGACTAACTTCTGACCAAAGTAATGAATAAATGATATGCAACACTACTAGGCTTGACCCATAAAAACCTTCCATGTATGGTAGTCCTTACTCTCCTTTTTCATGGTAACCCATGAAGCCAACTGTTGAAAATGGCAGTTCCAGAAAATGGAAGGAGTTTGGGTTCCTGAAAGGGAGATGAGCCACTGATAAGCAGTACCTGGTTTTGGTCTTTATGTAAATAAGAAATAAATTTCTATTGTGCTAAGATATTGAAACTTTAGGGACTGTCTGTTTATAGCATCTAGCATTACCTTAACTAATATAGATTGCCTTAACTAATATAAAATAATATAGATTTTTATCTTTCTTGTTAACAATAAACCTCTCCCTGTATATACTGGGTCTTGAGTTATTAAAAATGATAACATGAAGTTATAACTAGCAAGATAATAAAATCTAAGCATTACAATTGCCTCTGAGATTTTGGTTATGTCATATTCAATTAAACAGTTACAAATTATATTAAACAATTATAAATTGAGAGGCACTTGCATTTCTAGTTACCAGGGAGACAAAAACAAACAAAACACAAACCACAGGAGAAATTTTCTTTCTTCCGCCATTAAATGGTTCAAGTAATACATGGAAAACAGTTATGAAAACAAAAATGCATTCTCCTTTGTTAATACATTTTGCTGGAAAATATAAAATGCCTGAACAATAATCAAGTCATGGGGCTTCCCTGGTGGCGCAGTGGTTGAGAGTCCGCCTGCCAATGCAGGGGACACGGGTTCGTGCCCCTGTCCGGGAGGATCCCACATGCCGCGGAGCAGCTGGGCCCGTGAGCCATGGCCGCTGAGCCTGTGCATCCGGAGCCTGTGCTCTGCAACGGGAGAGGCCACAGCAGTGAGAGGCCCGCGTACCGCAAAAAAAAAAAAAAAAAAAAAAAATCAAGTCATGACCAATCTTGTTCCATCCATATCCCCACTCTTAGATTATTTTAAAGCAAATCAAATATCATTTCATCCATAAATATTTTAGTATGATATACTCTTAAAACACTTTGTTTTGGTTTTATTGAGGTACAAAACTTTGATTTAGAAGCAACAAATTAGAATTCTGAATCTAAAGCTGTCACTTTCATCCTTCATTTGGCCCTGCTGATTCCAATGGAACATTAATTCCCTAAATTGATGTGATGGTTCAAAATTTACTCACGTGGATAACTTTCAGGATAAAGTGGCCTGTATATTAGGACACAGAAACAGATTTTGATGAGTAACAGAAAGTAAATGATGTTTAATAAACAATACACGATTCTGATAAAAATGACACTATGTCAAATATCATCATAAAGAAAGTGTCATTACAGCAATTTTTTCATATCCCAATAAATGATCTTTGGTACTATTTTACTATCTAGAGTGGTAGCTTATATACAAACACTAGTCTCATACAAGAAATAACTTTTCTGAATTTCTCAGTTGTCTGCATTATGGCAAATGTAGAAGAAACAATGGTTCCTCAATAATTCACTGATTTATTTGGAAAGGAAATAGGACATGGTAGTAAAGAATGCAATCTCCAGAGCCAAAATGCCTGGGCTTGATGCCTTGTTACTGTTTGTGGAACCCTGAGCAATCAATCTCTCTGTCTCAGTTTTCTCATCTATAAAATGGGGACAATAATAGTACCTCATAATGTTATTGTAATAGATAAAATAACTAAATACATATAAAGCACACAGAACAATGACTGGTACATAGTAAAGTACATAGTAAGTGACTGGCACATACTCAACAAGTATTAGTGTTATTGTCATTTGTCTATCCATTTATTCATTCATGAACTATTTACCCAGGGCCTTCTAAGTGCTAACTGCTAGGAAGGCTGAGAGGAGCACATGTAGAAAAATATTATACAGTGAAATTCTAAGACCAAGAGAACAACAGTGGTCTGTACAAGACAAGGTAAAACAGGAGTAATAGGGAAAGGAAATTTATAGAACTGCATAGGGGACAAGAAAGATCTCACAGAGAAGACGATGCTTCAGCTAACTCCTGAAGAATGAGGAAAAATTAGGCAGACAACCTTGGAGACAGGGTGGACAGACATTCTTTGCCAAAGGAATGTGTGCAAAAGCATCTGAAAGAACCTGGCTTGCAAGAGATGGTGAAATCAGCAGGGATGTGCATGAGGGTCTTGTATGGGATGTTGAGAAGTTCATATGCATGTAGGTAACTTAAACACCGATACAGTTTTCACCCAGCTTACCTCACATATTTCAGTCCACCTGAGCAAAAATATAAGCACAAGAAGGAAATGCTACAGGTGATATATACTGGAAAGGTTTTAACTTTCCCCTGCTGGATTGAAAGCACTTCCATTAACTACACAGTGACAACTTTTGTTTCTAAATTCAGAGACTATTCAAAAGAAAATTACAAATGTTAAAAAATGTTGCACTCCTATAGATTTCAGGAATATGACTTTTTTTTTCTGTTCAGGCATCTTGTATACATAAATAGTTGCCACTATCTATATCATAACTTTAAAAACAGAAGATGGCAAGTTTTATACTTATACACATGCAGCTGATTATTCTTTCTGCCAAAAGTCATTACATTTATTACACTGCATATTAATCAACCTAAAGATGATTCAGATTAACTGTGTAGTTGCAAAAATCACAGCCTCCAAAAAAAAAATAGTTCATGTACTTCTTTAAAATAAGTAAAATAACACCTTAAAATTCATTTATTAAATGTAAACACTTATTATGTGTCAAGTATTGTGCTAAAAGCATAAGCAATAAATTGATAAACAAGTGAACACAAAAATAAACAAGTCAATGTAACAATTATAATCAGAAATTGCCGGGGGGTTGGGGGGATTGTTATTGAGCAGATAGAGAGTAAGAGAGTGACAGGAAGCAAGATAGAAATTATGACAATTTTATACAGTAGCTCTGAAAGACCTCTTTGATCTGAGATCTGAAAGATGAGAATAAGCCAACCAAGTTAAGAGGAAGTTGGAAGAGAAAAATGTTTCTGTCACTGGAACAACTAGGATGCAATCTAGAAGAGGAAAATGACTGAGTGCAATTGAGGAAAACAAAGAAACATAATGAGCAAGAGTGGGGATGTGCAGAATAACATGAGGATATCACTGAAACACAGCAATGCAAACCCATTGGAGGCTTGTAAGCAAGGGCACAATGTGATCTTTGCATTTTGAAAAAACTACTCTGGCTACTACGAGGAGAAAGAATCCAGAAGGGTAAAACAGATGCAAAGAAACCACTTTAGGAGACTTCTGAAGCAACTTAAAGTCTGTTTCGAAATTTACATAACACTTTGGGTCCTCATAACAATCTTGACAAATAGGTAAAGCATTAATCTAACTTCACACACAAAAAAACCTGAGGCTCAGAGTGACTTAACCAAAGTCCCATTGCTAGTCACCTTTAGCACCAGAATTAGAACCAAGTCATCTGGTTCCAAATCCAGTTAGTGTCTCACAAAGAAGAAGGAACATCAGCTTTGGGGATGACCACTTAACGGTCTTTTATTTAGAGTTTTAATTAAAAGAATAAAGACATACAAACTTTAAATGCCCATTATTATAAAAGTGAACTAGTATATACGTGGTTATTGCTTACTGGTACTTTAAAAGTATTTATTAATAACAGTAAATCATAAAACTGAGCCCATCAGCATTATAAAATAAGATACTCTGCCTTAGCACTTGATTACATAAAGTCCTTTACAAAGTACTTGCAGCTGTACATACAAGTTGTGAAATTACATAATGTTTAAAAATGATCCATCATGATTAGCCCACACATGACAAGTAAAATACCCTTAATAATTTATTAAATTTGATTTACATGTGCTTAAAATTATGTATATATTTTGACTTCTAAAATACACACACTAATGCTAATAAGCCAAGTACATGACATCTCTTTTTAAGTCCTATTTTTTTACAAGTCCTATTTGTTTACTGGCATCCAGGCATCCATATTCACGATCTCCACTCCATCTACTTATAGGATTACTGGTATAATGAACAGAATTGTCTTCCAATATACAGTACCAAATGTAATAAATAGCTTAAAAACTATATATCAAATGTATAATAGAGCTACTGATCAAACTAAATAGAAAATTTTAAGTTAAGTAAAATTTTTAAATTCTGAAAAACATTATGATAGTTTCTATATTATTTTTATATTGGCCTAAGAGTTTACAATATTCCTGTTTTCCTAAATATTCACTTTTCAACATGCTATAAGAACATATTCTATAATGAATATGACTTTTTCATTCAAACTAGAATGTATTACTTCACATTTTTTTTAAAAAAGAAAGTATTCTATGATGTTAGCTTATTATATTATTGTCTATACCCTGTCAATGGAAAGCATTAAAAGTATAAACTATTTAGGCTTCTTAGTCCATATATGGCAAAAACAGAATATTCTCTGTGAAATTACTGTAAAATACGTTGCTGCCTAACTTAAAGAAGCAAAATACAAATATAGCACTTGTACAGATTTTCACAGTAATTTTTGGGTTATCAAGGAAACATCTAGAGTGTTGATCTGGTTATACTCAATTCAAACAAACTACTTGTCACATTAACTACCTCCAGGAAGTTACTCCAAACACAAAATAAACTGTTTATGCCCCTACTCAGATAGATAACATGACAGACTGTTATTAGTTGAAGACAGATGAAATACATTAATTTGATTGTGAGCATATGTTTAATTTTACCCTGTCATGTACACTCTCTAATGCTGTCTTTCTATGATGACATAGTAAATCATACTGTATTAGAAGAATTGCTAATGCAAGAAAATAAAAAATTACCAGAACTTGACTTCAACTTTGTAAATTCTTAAACCAAACTTCTTAAAAAAATACAACTGCCTGAAAATCACTGGGTTCCACAAACACATAAAGAAAAAAGGTGTCATCAAAGAAACTAATTTCTATTATAAATCTAAAAACCTCAATGCAGTTTAACATTTTTCCTATACACTACTTTTTATATTTCTTTGTGAAATGCTTCTTCCCTCCTTTTCCCATTTTCTGTTTTTAGTGTTTATCTTGTTAATGCGTTTAAGTGTCTTCTATAAGAAGGGCATTTGCTATATTTGTTCCAACGTTTGTTTCCCTCAGGTTAGGATTTTCCTTTTCATGATGCTTTACATAGAAATTAAGATTTTATGAAATCAAAGACACTGAGAAAATACGCTCATTATTATTTAAGCTGCACTTACTTGGTTCTTCTGTTATAGGTAGCTAAAAACAAAAACAAATAAATGAAAAAGCACGTAACACAATAGCCACTCAAAAGTACTTGTTGAATAAAGAAAAACATTTTTAGGCTCTTAAAAGAAATATAAAATATTAAAGTGTCTAAAATAATATATATCCTTCATTTTACAGGAACATTATACAGGACTGAAAAATTAATGAGTTAGAGTCTCACACCACAATAAGAATGAATATCACAAATGTTTTGAGCAAACGAAGAAAGACATTAAGGAATACACATAAATGATGGCATTCATAGGAAATTTTGTTTGTTTATTTAATTTTTGGCTGCATTGGGTCTTCGTTGTTGCACGCAGGTTTCTCTAGTTGTGGCACATGGGCTTCTCATTGTGGTGGCTTCTCTTGTTGCAGAGCACGGGCTCTAGGTGCACAGGCTTCAGTAGTTGCAGCATGTGGGCTCAGTAGTTGCAGTGCGTGGGCTCAGCAGCTGTGGCTTGCGGGCTCTAGGGCATGCAGGCTTCAGTAGTTGTGGCACACAGGCTCAGTAGTTATGGTTCGCAGGCTCTAGAGCACAGGCTCAGTAGTTGTGGTGCACGGGCTTAGTTGTTCTGTGGCATGTGGGATCTTCCCGGACTAGGGATCGAACCCATGTCCCCTGCATTGGCAGGCAGATTCTTAACCACTGTGCCACCAGGGAAGTCCCCACAGGAAATTTTAAAATGACAAAATTTACTATTACTTAGTAAAGCATACACAGATGATAAACTAAAAAGAACAGCAAGGAAAAGATCAGGACAAAGGATAGTAGTTAACTGTAAAGGTAGAGAGAGGGTTGATAAAGGTGCCTGGTTGGCCTCTGGCATGCTTGCCAATGCTCTATTTCCTGACCTAGAAATAGCTATTCTTTATACATAAATTTTACATACTTTTCTGTGTGTATATTTCACTATATTAAAAATTACTAATAAAATAATAATATAACAAACTTCTCTTTAAATCAAATTTTTCATATAATCATAAAGAAGGGTCACTGTTACAAAAATATTCATGGTTTTCATAATCTTTCCCAAGGATCTCTAATAACCCCTTATTATCAAATCATACTCCTTTGACCTACCTATATATATCATGAATCTTGTGGATTTTCTCTTTAATTATTTATCACCTGACTCTAACAGACCCTCATTTGTTAATTACTTTTGCTTCTAGTAATTCTCCAACACGTTTATATTCTCTATATTGCTATAAGATTTACCTAATCACTTTTCATTGTATTTCTATTGCACAGTTATATACATATCTACAAACAGACCTGTAAGGATTCTTAGGGGATAATGATGCGTACCGTTAACTCTGTAGAGTCACCAGAACAACACCAACAGCAGCCAGTGTCGAAAGGGCAAAAAGGAGAGTATGTAAAAATTCATATTATTTCAACTTATTTAGTACCATTAATTACCTAAATTCCCTCTGGTGGCAGAAAATGACTAACTACCACTCTTCTAACTTCAGGATAAAATGTAATAATAGATCTAAATGAGGACATAACACCATGGGGTAGGTAAATCTTTCTGTATTTGTGACTGTCTATAACTTTTATTGCTTACTGACATTTCTTATTTTGCTTCATGTTTTGGGCAGTCTCCACAGGAATTCTTACTAGAGAATTTCATACTGGCTCAGTATGGCATAGGTTTAGTTGCAAAGTCTGCACGATAGATGAGTAAATAGTATAATAAGGCCCCAGTTCACTTATGGCTTTCATACATAGATTTGTATGAAAAAAAGAAGTGTATTTGTCTTCCCTAGACAACAGTATACCCTGGGATTGTAGAAGGAACAGAAGCTATAGTAAGAACGGCTTCAATTGGCAATTATATTATGGTTATTTATTATTTTTTATATTTTCCTCTCTTTTCTAATTGCCCTCAATGACCATACACTAGATCCATTGGGAGAGGCGGAATGATAAAACATGATTTTAAATAACAACAAAAAGTAAATAATAAAGACAAAACTGCCCAATAACAATAGAATTCAGAGTAACAAGAATAGCTAACATTTATACAGCACCACACTGCTTTATAGGCACTTTACACATATTAAACCGTTTAATACTCACAACAACCATCATCTGACAGATGAAAAAACTAAAGCGTAGAGAGGATAAATGACTTTTGTAAGGATACACATCTAGCAAGGGGTGGAGCCAGAACTCAAACCCCCGGCAGCTCAGCTCCAGAGTCTGCATTCTCAACTCTGACACACATGACATTGTTTCATTCATGTCATCCCAAATGGAAAATATAGTTCACTTTCACTGTCATATAAAATATCTCTGTATGAACACACCACAATTTATACAACTTTTCTCCAACTGACGCTCAAATTCTTTCCAATTGTTATTATCAACAATGAAGCACCATGACTACTCTTAGTATATGCCACCTGATACATATGTATAGCAATATGTTTAAGATATAAAACTGTTGAACTGTAGGGTCTATGAATGTTCAACCTTACAGAATGCCAAATTATTTTCAAAGTAGTTTATCAATTTATAATCCATCCAGCAGTGAATATAAATTCCTGTAGATTCACATTATGTCTCTGTAACTTCTTAGCTTTTTTGATTTATACCTTATTAGTTACCGGTGGTCTATTTTTTTAAAAAACATCTTTATTGGCATATAATTGCTTTACAATGGTGTGTTAGTTTCTGCTGTATAAAAAAGTGAATCAGCTATACGTATACATATATCCACATATCCCCTCCCTCTTACGCCTCCCTCCCATCCTCCCTACCCCACCCCTCTAGGTGGTCACAAAGCACCGAGCTGATCTCCCTGTGCTACGCGGCTGCTTCCCACTAGCTACGCATTTTACATTTGGTAGTGTATATATGTCAATGCTACTCTCTCACTTCATCCCAGCTTCCTGTTCTCCCTCCCCATGTCCTCAAGTCCATTCTCTACGTCTGCATCTTTACTCCTGTCCTGCCCCTAGGTTCATCAGAACCATTTTTTTCCCTAGATTCCATATATATGTGTTAGCAAACAGTATTTGGGTTTTTTTAAAATAAATTTATTTCTTTTATTTATTTATTTTTGGCTGCATTGGGTCTCCGTTACTGTGCACGGGCTTTTCTAGTTGCGGGGGGGGGAGCTACTCTTCATTGCGGTGTGCGGGCTTCTCATTGTGGTGGCTTCTCTTGTTGCAGAGCATGGGCTCTAGGCGTGCAGGCTTCAGTAGTTGTAGCATGCGGGCTCAGTAGTTGTGGCTTGCAGGCGTAGGCTCAGTAGCTGTGGTGTGTGGGCTTAGTTGCTCTGCAGCATGTGGGATCTTCCCGGGCCAGGGCTCAAACCCGTGTCCTGTGTTGGCAGGCGGATTCTCAACCACTGTACCACCAGGAAAGCCCATGTTTTTCTCTTTCTGACTTACTTCATGCTGTATGACAGACTCTAGGTCCATCCACATCACTATAAATAACTCGATTTTGTTTCTTTTTATGACTAATATTCCATTGTATATATGTGCCACATCTTCCTTACCCATTCACCTGTTTATGGACACTTGTGTTGCTTCCATGTCCTGGCTATTGTAAATAGTGCTGCAATGAACATTGTGGTACACGACTCTTTTTGAATTATGGTTTTCTCAGGGTATATGCCCAGTAGTGGGATTGCTGGGTCGTATGCTAGTTCTATTTTTAGTTTCTTAAGGAACCTCCATACTGTTCTCCATAGTAGCTGTATTAATTTACATTCCCAGCAAAAGTGCAAGAGGGTTCCCTTTGCTCCACACTCTCTCCAGCAATTATTGTTTGTAGATTTTTCGATGATGGCCACTCTGACCTGTGTGAGGTGACACCTCACTGTGGTTTTGATTTGCATTTCTCTAATGATTAGTGATGTTGAGCATCCTTTCATATATCTGTTGGCGACTATATATCTTCTTTGAAGAAATGTCTAATTAGTTCTTCTGCCCACTTCTGCATTGGGTTGTGTCTTTTTTTTTTTTTTTTTTTTTTTTATTGCGCTGCATGAGCTGCTTGTGTATTCTGCGGATTAATCCTTTGTCAGTTGCTTCCTTTGCAAATCTTTTCTCCCATTCTAAGGATTGTCTTTTCGTCTTGGTTATGGTTTCCTTTGCAGTGCAAAAGCTTTTAAGTTTCATTAGGTCCCATTTGTTTATTTTTGTTTTTATTTCCATTTCTCTAAGAGGTGGGTCAAAAAGGATCTTGCTGTGATTTATGCCACAGAGTGTTCTGCCCATGTTTTCCTCTAAGAGTTCTATAGTGTCTGGTCTTACAATTTAGGTCTTTAATCCATTTTGAGTTTATTTTTGTGTATGGTGTTAGGAAGTGTTCTAATTTCATTATTTTACATGTAACTGTCCAGTTTTCCCAGCACCACTTATTGAAGAGGCTGTCTTTTCTCCATTGTACATTCTCCCCTCCTTTATCAAAGATAAGATGACCATAGGTGCGTGGGTTTATCTCTGGGCTTTCTAGCCTGTTCCATTTATCTATATTTCTGTTTTTGTGCCAGTACCATATTGTCTTGATTACTGTAGCTTTTTAGTATAGCAGGAAGTCCGGGAGCCTGACTCCTCCAGCTCCGTTTTTCTTTCTCAAGATGGCTTTGGCTATTGGGGTCCTTTGTGTTTCCATACAAATTGTAAAATTTTTTGTTCTAGTTCTGTGAAAAATGCCATTGGTAATTTGATAGGGATTGCACTGAATCTGCAGATTGCTTTGGGTAGGATAGTCATCTTTCACAATATTGATTCTTCCAATCCAAGAACATGGTGTATCTCTCCATCTGTTTTTGTCATCTTTGTTTTCTTTCATCAGTGTCTTATAGTTTTCTGCATACAGGTCTTTTGTCTCCTTAGGTAGGTTTATTCTTAGGTATTTTATTCTTTTTGTTGCAATGGTAAATGGGAGTGTTTCCTTAATTTCTCTTTCAGTTTTTTGTCGTTAGTGTATAGGAATGCAAGATATTTCTGTGCATTAATTTTGTATCCTGCTACTTACCTGTGGTCTTATTTTGCACTTCCTTGATTAGTGATGAGACTGCACTTACTTTCATACGTCTTTGGGAAGTCTGTCCTTCTTCTGTGAAATTGCTGTTCATGTTTT
Organism: Delphinus delphis; assembly: GCF_949987515.2. NCBI lineage: Eukaryota > Metazoa > Chordata > Mammalia > Artiodactyla > Delphinidae > Delphinus > Delphinus delphis. The sequence continues at coordinate 98,636,703 of NC_082687.1, read as the reverse complement.
ATGTCCCTTTTTCTACTAAGTTGCCTTTCTTGTAGATTTGTAAAAGTATACTAATCTTTTATCAGTTATTTGGGTTACAAACACCTTCTCCCAGTTTGTGGTTTACCTTTTTGAATTATTTAATGTCACTTGATAGAAACAAATGTGTTTATCTTATGTGGTTGATATATTCAACATTTAAATTTAGCAATTACATCTTGTTTAAAAAATCCTTCCACATCCCAAGGTAGGAAAGATATTCTTTCATTTTTTTCTTCTAAAAAAGCTGTGCCATTTACATTTCAGTCTTTAATCCATTTGGAACTGATTTCTGTGTATTGGAGTATTATCGGCACCATTTTCTTTTTCTCCATAAAAATAAACAACTATTCCAGGACTACTTATTAAACATTCTCTTCTTTCTTGAAGATCTTCAATACCACTGCCATTATAACAACAGAGCTCCCTTTATGTGAGGGTTTGTTTCTAGCATCTCTATTCTATTTCCTTGAGTGAATTCCTCATTGTCTTTATTACAAGCTATTTATAAAAACTTTTGATCCCTGGCATAGCAAATGCTCCTGACCTTGTAATTCAGGAACATATTAACTATCCTTGGCCCTTTTATCTATCCATATACATATTAGACTCAGTTTGCTTAAATACCACACACAGATAGCATTGGGTTTTGAAATTATGCTGAATCAATAAATCAATTTGAGATGAACTGCTCTTTATAATATTGACTCTTTGCAGCCTTGAACATGGGAGTTGTCTTCTTTTATTTGGGTCTTATATTTATAGCTTATATTAAAATTGTATACTTTTCTCAACGTGAGGATTTTTGATATAGCTATTCATATCATCTGAGAATTTGGTAGTTTTATCTCTTCCTTTTTAATCTGTATGTCTTATATATCTTTTTCTCTTCCTGTTTTACAACAGCTAGGACTTCAAGAATGATGTTGAATAGGAGTGGTTAGAGTGGACATCCTTGCCTTGTACCTGACCTCAGGAGAAAAGCATTCACTCATTTGCTATCAAGTATGATGTTAACTGTAGGTTTTTCATAGATGCCATTTATCAGGTTGAAGAAGTTATGTTTCATTCCTAGTTTGTACGGAGTTTGTTTTTTTAATACCATGAATGGATGTTAAATTTTATCCAATGCTTTTTATGCATTTATTGAGATCATCATATGGCTTTTCTTCTTTAGCCTATTTATACAGTAAATTATATTAACTGATTTTGAATATTTGAACCAGCCTTGCATTTCTAGGATAAACCCCACTCGGTCATGACATAGTATCCTTTTTATATATCGCTAAATTCAATTTGTTAATATTCTGTTAAGGAGTTTTTTGTGTCTATGTTCATGAGGGGTATTAGTCTGTAGTTTTCTTACATTGTCCTTTCCTGGGTTTAGTATCAGATTAATGCTGCTGTTATAAAATGAGTTCAGAAGTGTTCCATCCTCTTTGGTATTCTGAAAGGGTTTACATACAATTGGTATTATTTCTTCCATATGTGTCTGGTAGAATTCACCAATAAAACCATCTGGGCCTGTAGTTTTCTTTGTGGGAACATTTCAAATTATGGATTTAGGGGGTCTTTTTCATAAACATAGCAATATTTAGGTTATCTATTTCTTCTTGAGTAAACTCTGGTAGTTTGTATTTTTAAAGGAATTTGTTTATTTAATCTAAATTGTCAAACTTATGGAAGTAAAACTTTTCATTATATTCCCCATTCTCATTTTAACTACCCACAGGATTTGTGGTAACTTCCCCTCTTTTATTCCTGATATTGTAATTTGTATCTTCTCTCTTTTTTCATGGTCAGTTTGGCTAGAAGTTTATCAATTTTATTGATCTTTTCAAAGAACCAGCTTTTGATTTCACTGATTTCTCTATTACCTTTTATTTCTACTTTTAGCTTTACTTTTTCCTCTCTTCTGCTTGCATTAGGTTTAATTTGCTCTTCATCTTCTATTTTCTTGAGGTGAAGACTTAGGTCACTGAGTTTGGGAATTTTTTTTTCTTTTCAAATATAAGCATTTAGTAACGCTGAACATTTCTCTCTAAACAACTATTTGAGCTGCATCCCACAAACTTTGATATGCAGTGCTTTCATTTTTATTCAATTCAAAATATTTAATTTTTTGTGACTTCCTCATTGATTTGTAGGTTATTTAAAAGTGGGTTGTTTAGGGCTTCCCTGGTGGCGCAGTGGTTGAGAGTCCGCCTGCCGATGCAGGGGACATGGGTTCACGCCCCAGTCCGGGAAGATCCCACATGCCACGGAGAGGCTGGGCCCGTGAGCCATGGCCGCTGAGCCTGCGTGTCCGGAGCCTGTGCTCCGCAACAGGAGAGGCCACAACAGAGAGAGGCCCGTTTACCGCAAAAAAAAAAAAAAAAAAAAAGTGGGTTGTTTAATTTCCAAATAATAGGGATATTACAAATATCTTTATGTTATTGATTTCTAGTTTAATTCCACTATTGTCAGAGAACATATTCAATTATTTTAAATTTGTTTTTATAGGCCAGAATATGGTCTCTCTTGTTCCACGTGCACCTGAAAGCAATGTGTATTCTGCCCTTGTCAGATTAAATGTACTGTAAATGTCAGTTAGGTCCAGCTGGTTGATGCTGTTCATGTCTCTGTATCCTTACTAATTATTTTCTACCTGTCCTATCCGTATTGAGAGGAGTGTTGAAATCTCAACTGCAATGGTGGATTTATCTATCTCTCCTCTGTTCTGTCAGTTTCTGCTTTAAGTATTTTGAAGTTCTGTTGGCAGATTTATATACATTTAAGATTGTGATGCCTTTTTTGTAAATTGACCCTTTGATCATTATGTAACGTCCTTCTTTATCCCTGCTAAATTCCTTGTTTCTGGTATTAATGTAGCTACTTCAACTTTTTCCATCCTTTTACTTTTAACCTAACTGTATCTTCATATTTAAAGTGTATTTCTTTTTTTTTTAACATCTTTATTGGGGTATAATTGCTTTACAATGGTGTGTTAGTTTCTGCTTTATGACAATAGTTTCTGCTTTATAACAAAGTGAATCAGTTATACATATACATATGTTCCCATATCTCTTCCCTCTTACGTCTCCCTCCCTCCCACCCTCCCTATCCCACCTCTCTAGGTGGTCACAAAGCACCGAGCTGATATCCCTGTGCTATGTGGTTGCTTCCCACTAGCTATCTACCTTACGTTTGGTAGTGTATATATGTCCATGCCTCTCTCTCGTTTTGTCACAGCTCACCCTTCCCCCTCCCCATATCCTCAAGTCCGTTCTCCAGTAGGTCTGTGTCTTTATTCCTGTCTTACCCCTAGGTTCTTCATGACATATTTTTTCTTAAATTCCATATATATGTGTTAGCATACAGTATTTGTCTTTCTCTTTCTGACTTACTTCACTCTGTATGACAGACTCTAGGTCTATCCACCTCATTACAAATAGCTCAATTTCATTTCTTTTTATGGCTGAGTAATATTCCATTGTATATTGCCACATCTTCTTTATCCATTCATCCGATGATGGGCACTTAGGTTGTTTCCATCTCCGGGCTATTGTAAATAGAGCTGCATTGAACATTTTGGTACATGACTCTTTTTGAATTATGGTTTTCTCAGGGTATATGCCCAGTAGTGGGATTGCTGGGTCATATGGTAGTTCTATTTGTAGTTTTTTAAGGAACCTCCGTACTGTTCGCCATAGTGGCTGTACCAATTCACATTCCCACCAGCAGTGCAAGAGTGTTCCCTTTTCTCCACACCCTCTCCAGCATTTATTGTTTCTAGATTTTTTGATGATGGCCATTCTGACTGGTGTGACATGATATCTCATTGTAGTTTTGATTTGCATTTCTCTAATGATTAATGATGTTGAGCATCCTTTCATGTGTTTGTTGGCAGTCTGTATATCTTCTTTGGAGAAATGTCTATTTAGGTCTTCTGCCCATTTTTGGATTGGGTTGTTTGTTTTTTTGTTATTGAGCTGCATGAGCTGCTTGTAAATTTTGGAAATTAATCCTTTGTCAGTTGCTTCATTTGCAAATATTTTCTCCCATTCTGAGGGTTGTCTTTTGGTCTTGTTTATGGTTTCTAAAGTGGATTTCTTATAGACAGCATATAGTTGGGTCTTGCTTTTCTATCCATTCTGACTATCTCTATATTTTAATTGGTATATTTAGACCAGGTGTCACAAACATTCTCTGTAAAGGGCCAGACAGTAAATATTTCAGGCTTTACAGGTCCTATGTTCTTCACAGCAGCTACTCAACTCTGCTGTTGTAGTAAAAAAGCAGGCATAGACAAGATGTAAACAGATGAGTGTGGCTCTGTTCCAATAAAACTATTTATAGACACTAAAATTTGAGTTTCATGTAATTTTCAGGTGTCAGAAAATATTATCCTTCTTTTGATTTTCTTCCAACCATTTAAAAATGTAAAAACCATTCTCAGGTAGTGGGCCATACAAAAAAAGCAGCATGGGCTGTAGTTTGCTGACCCTTACTCTACACCACTGCTCAAATCATTCTTCAGCTTACAATCCCTTAGTGACTTTCTATAGCTCTTAGAAGAAAATCCAAACTCCTTAAAATATTGTCTCTGCTTCTCAACTCTTCCTGCCTTGCACCCTATACTCTAGCATGACAAAATGCTGTAAATTTCCCTTACATTTCAGACTATTTCCTAGCTCCTGAGGCTTTATTCATTCTTTTACTTCTTCCTGAACTGTTATTTCTTGTCCTTCTCCGTATGGCACATTCCTGCATATCCCTTAAGATTCCTGTTAAGTATTTACCTCTGCTGTTAAGTCCTCCAGTACACCAAGTACTTTACTCTAGGACAACACTATCATACCATCTCCCCTACCATTGTGCTTAGTACATCAAAGGCACTCATGAAGGAATGACTGAATGAATGCTTTAAAATATAAGAGGAAACAATGTGCACAAATGTTTACAACAGTTAAGAACAAAGTCAAATTCTAAGAGGTAGCTATGTTTTTATGGTCATCGAAACATTTTAACTAAATTGATTATAGAAATTCTTTTTAAATTCTCATAAAAACTGAAAGCATTTTCTTAACTATAAAATATCTATTAGACTTTAATATTAAATGTAATATAACAAACTCTCAGAAGATGGTGCTAGCCCAATATGTCAATAAGCCAAGAAATAAATAAGACAACTGACCAAAAAAAAAAGCTTCATCTAAAAAAAATAATGGAACTACTTAAGGAAAAGGCACGAGTACAGATAATTCCTAACAAAAACTTTTTTCTGAAAAAGGAAAACTTCATTCCTGAACCTAAGACTAAACATAAAATTTAATCAATTTTCACCAATTCTTATTAAAGTATAGAATACCAGTCAGTAATCTTTAATGGTTCAGAAAGAGATCCTAAGGAAAGAGTGAGCTTAATTGTGAGCTTAATTGCAAACATGAAAACATTCATCTCCACTGATAAAGAATTCAATTCATAGTTTCAATATATTAGCATATCAAATTAAAACTCTATATATAAATGGCAGGGGTAGGGAAGAAGATGGAATAAAGAAGGAAACAAAATTATACACCCATCTTTGGTATTCAGTTTTAAACCAATGTCTTACACTGCATTACACAAGTGATTTTTTATTTTTTATTTATTTTTTTTGCAGTATGCAGGCCTCTCAGTGCTGTGGCCTCTCTCGTTGCGGAGCACAGGCTCCAGGTGCGCAGGCTCAGCAGCCATGGCTCACGGGCCCAGCCACTCCACGGCACATGGGATCCTCCCGAGCTGGGGCATGAACCCACGTCCCCTGCATTGGCAGGCAAATTCCCAACCACTGCACCACCAGGGAAGCCCAAGTGATATATTTTAAATAACCCACTATGCTAATACTTCAATATGTGATATAAATACATGGAAATAAAAGTGTTTTTTAAAAACCATATCAATGGTAATTGTACTTTAAAAAGTTATAAAATTATTTTACCAATATTTAATAATATATTTTATTAAAATGTAATAATACTTTTGGACCTCTCCATTTGGCATAACTCATCCAACAATTATTTATTTCATTTTCTTTTATATATAAGTGTCTTGTAAGAAAATAAAACATTATAATAAAACCTCATTTGGGGCCAAAAGCAGGTCAATTAACCTGAATGGTTAAATAATTCTGTCTATTGCCAACAAAAGAAGTCAACTTCAAAAATCAAAAATATACTATCTCTGATATTAAATAAACATGTTGAAAACAAAAGATCCACAATCCAATTCCAATGAAGAATCACATGTCACTGAAACAGGTGATCAAACTTTAAAGCTGCCAAAAAGAAAAGTTTAAGACCTTACTTCTTAATTGATCACATCATATTACATTACACATCTAGAGCATAATGTGAAAATGAAAGAGGAGGGAAGGGGGTAGGGCACAACCTTTAAAAGAATGATATAGCCATAAGACATGACGAAGACTGGTTAGAACTGGGTCCACTTTGGCAGAATATTCAACTTCCAGTGGACCTTGAGCCTCATTATATGCTCATTGTAATACATTAGCTTGCTAAATGACACACACACCAGCACCATGACAGCTCTGAGGCTAACCATAAAAGGCCAAAAAGTGGGCGGCGGCCCAATTCATGGATATTCCCATCTTTTCCCCCTGAAATAGTTGGAATAATCCTCCCACTCATTAGCCTATGAAATTACCCAGCCCATAAAAACTAACCACACCATATTTCAAAGCTCTCTTGCCTTCTGAGATGGCCCACACTCTGTCTGTGGAGTGTGTTTCTCTCTAAATAAATCTACTTCTAACCTATCACTTTGTCTTTCACTGAATTATTTTTGCAATGAGACATCAAGAACATCAAATTCACGGAGAACAAAAATATGTCTCAACGTTGGTTGTCAAAAACCTCTCACTATGCCTTTGTCATAGTGATTTAAAATGACACTTCTGTCTCAATCTAGGCCATTTAAATGTAAAAACTAAGTGGGTCTTTATGGTAAGAAGACTTCAACTGTTGTTTTCTTTTTAATCTATTTATTTTTATTTCTATTTGGCTGCATTGGGTCTTTGTTGCTGCGCACGGGCTCTCTCTAGTTGCGGTGAGTGGGGGCTACTCTTCATTGCAGTGCGCAGGCTTCTCATTGAGGTGGCTTCTCTTGTTGTGGAGCACAGGCTCTAGGCGCACGGGCTTCAGCAGTTGTGGCACGCAGGCTCAGTAGTTGTGGCTCGCGGGCCCTAGAGCGCAGGCTCAGTAGTTGTGGCACACGGGCTTAGTTGATCCGCAGCATGTGGGATCTTCCCAGACCAGGGCTCAAACCCGTGTCCCCTGCATTGGCAGGCAAATCCTTAACCACTGCACCACCAGGGAAGCCCGACTTCAACTGTTTTTAAGAGATTGTTACATCTGTTTAAATGTTTTTAAAACTAATATTTAAGCACAATAAGGATTTTTTAATCCAAACTATTAAAGGTTTAAAATACCATTGATATACTGAAGAAATATTAAAAATGAGAATACATAGCAGCACTAGGGGAAAAAAAAAAAACTAAGGAAAAGGTGCCAAGAGTAGAAAAGAAACAAAACTTTCTGGAAGATAAAATGAGCTGGTAGAAATAACTCTCTAAATACGAGATCTAATATTAACATTTCTACTATGAACCCTGGAATAGGTAGGGTGTCTCAGGGTTCAGTAAATGAGGCAGAACCAGTATGGGTGATAAAGAAGAAAGATTTATTACAATGGTTAGACTTTACATAACTGTGGGAGCTGTTGAAGCAGTATAGGTAGGCTACCTACATTAGAGGCCGCTGCATCTAATCTTGAGCCTGAAGTCACTATAGGTCAGCCAGACCAACAGTCAGGAAGGGAACTGGATAAGGAGAAGAGCAAGGACAAACTGAAACTTGTAAGGATAAGCTGGAACTGATAGAGACAAATGAAATCTGCAAGAACAAACTGGAACCTGTGAGGATGACAGGAACCGGCAATGACAAACTGAAACTCGCATCTGTCTCTGGCCAACCCAACCCTGACGCCAAGGGTGACTATAGGAGAAGCATGCACCCTTCACTACAGAGCTGTACATGCAGGGCAAGTATTCAGAGATGCTGGAGGGGGAAATCTGACAGGAGCTGAAGGAACTGCAGGTCCACATGCTATCCCACACATACAAGGTGACCCAGCAAATCAGTGATACAGTGTGAGAGCTGCCGCAGTGCCTAGTACTCGGCGCTGACCCTCAGAGTCAAAAAGCATGCCTGCCGCTTCGCTTCCCTCTTACAAGTCTTCCACAAAATGTCTTTTGTAACCAATGCTAACTGACCAATACACGGAGGGAAATTTTGGGAAACATATTTCCAGTTTAGCCAAGCTAACCTAGTACACTGTCACCACAGAGAGAAACAGCAGTGCACCCACATAACCTCAAGCTGTCACAAAGGTAGAGAGGGAAAGGAACGACAGCTGTACAGAGTGGTAAACTCTAACTCAGTCCAAAGTAATTCCTTTCTAACTTCTACAATGGACAGGGGTCTCAGTTATTGCCTGTCTATCTACCCATGTTACAAGCCTGACTGTCAATATATATACTCTATAGTAAGGGTGAAATATATTGCAAACCCTGAAGATTGTCCTCACGTTCAAGGTAAGAACTACTAAGAAAATCCAATAATGACATTCATCATAAGTTTTAAAATCCAGATCAGCTACTAATACTACTCAATTCTATCTTCATATTTAAATAGGAATAAGCAAGAGTCTACAGAGCTTAAGAAATCAAAAACATGAATGGGAGGACACAGAGCTATTAACCCTCAAGAAAACAGTCAATAAAGAAAATGAAGGACAATGAAAAAAAAAAAGCAAGCATCCCATTCTTTTCATCTCCAATCTCTTCCCACTCTGGCAGTGGAGGCTACAGCAGTGGCAACAGATGCTGCTAATTCTGTTTCTTTCATTTCAGCTTTGTGGTTGTAGCAATGGCTTCAGCAGGAATTGGAGGGCAATGAGGAAGGCTGGGGCACATCTGGGATGGTAATGTTCAATATTTTGATGAGGATAAAGGTTATATAGGTGCATAATTTGTCAAAATCAACAAATGGTACACTTAAATTTTTTTTCATTTCACTGTAAGTAAATTTTACCACACCAAAAAAAAGAAAAGAAAAAGATCTCTAAGTAACGTACAATGAAGTGTTTAGGTGTAAAGTGTACTGCCTACAACTAATTTTGAAATATATCAAAATATAGATGAACTGCTTAGACTGATAGAGGGATGGATAGATACGTGATAAAGCAAACAGAACAGAATGTTCATTGTAAACTCTAGATCGGGGTCAGCAAATTATATAGCATGTAGGCCAACCTGGTCTGCCACCTGTTCTTATGGCTCATGAGCTAAGAACAGTTTTTACATTGTTACAAAGTTGAAAATAAATGAAAAGAATAATTCATGACATAAGAAGTATGAAATTCAAATTTTAGTGTCTATAAATAACATTTTATTGGAACACAGCCACACCCATTCATTTACATATTGTCCATGCCTGGATTGGTACTACAATGGGACAGTTGAATAGTTACAACAGATGCTGTATGTCTTGTCAAGCCTAAAATGTTTACTATCTGGCTCTTTTCAGAAAAAGTTTGCCAAACTTCTGCTCTAGACAGTGAGTATACAGGTATTTACTGTAAAATTCTTTCAACTTTCCTGTATGTTAAAATTTTTATAAGAATGTCAAAAAATAAAAAACAGAGCAATAATCATAAACTGACTCTACAGTGGCTCATGAGGAGGGGAAGAGAGGGTCCATCAGTCCTGAGTGCTGCAACCAGCTTTTCTAAATCCTACCTGCAAGAAGTCATGTGCTTGGAATTGCAAAAAGGTGAGAAAACTACAACCAAGTCTGTAGTCTTGAAGAGATGCTCTGTCCCTTAAAAATCTGTCTAGTAACACTCTACCCACCAGCCAATGAAAGTGTCAAGGAAGCTTGATGTTATATGAAGTCTTAGGTCAAAGAAAGAAAAATTTTAAAAACATCCATGAGAAATCAAAACATCAAGCCTCCCCCCATTCTCACTCTCAGTTGAAGACTGGTATCAGTTTCCAAGGGTGCTGAAACAAAGTACCATAAAATAGGTGGCTTAAAACAGTAGTAATGTATTCTCTCAGAGTTCTGGAAGATAGAAGTCAGAAATCAAATTGTTGGCAGAGCCAGGCTCCCTCTGAAGGCTCTGGGGAAGAATCCTTTCTTGCCTCTCCCTAGCTTCTTGTGGTTACTAGCAAACCTTGGCATTCCTTGGCTTCTAGCTCCATCACTCCAATCTCTGCCTCCATCTTTACATGGCTTTCCTCCTTAAGCGTCTGTATCTCTGTCCAAATTTCTCTGCCCTTAAAAGGAAACCAGTCATTGGATTTACAGATAGCCCTAATCAAGTATGACTCATCTTAACTTGCTTACATCCACGAAGACCATATTTCCAAATAAGGTCACACTCATAGGTACTGGAGGTCAGGATCTCATATCTCATATCATAACATATCTTTTAGGGCAGGGGTCCCCAATCTGCCGGGCCGTGGACCACTACTGGTCCATGGCCTGTTAGGAACCGGGCCACACAGCAGGTGGTGAGCGGCGGGCAGGTGAGCAAGCAAAGCTTCATCTGCCGCTCCCCAGCACTCACATTACCGCCTGAACCATCCCCACCCATTGCTCGCATTACTGCCTGAACCATGTCTCCCCACAGCCCCCATTCGTGGAAAAATCGTCTTCCAAGAAACCGGTCGGTCCCTGGTGCGAAAAAGGTTGGGGACTGCTGTTTTAGGGGAAAACAATTTAACCCACAACAAGGACTGTGCTTCCCATTTCACTGAGAAACTAGAAACAGTCAAGAGTCCTTCTACATATCACCAGATCTACACATCAAATATAGTATAGGCAGTCGTCTATACTCCTGTTAGCATGAATCAATAAATGATCCATGCTCCTACCCAAAGTCAAACCATTTATTTGTACACTAAATCCTACCCCCCTCAACTACTTAATGACATCACTCCAGCAATTCTAACATCTGTCTCCTACATTGTCAATTTTACTCACTCTATTTCATTTCTATCAGCATAGAAACATATTTTTTCCATCCTAAAAAATGAAAGCAAAAACAACTCTAAAACTCCTGACCCCACTCCCCCCTTCCATTTCTCTGCTTTCTTTACAGCATACTCCTCAGAAGAATCATCTATACTTATTAATTCTAATCTCACTTTTGTCCTCACCACTTCACCAGAATTGATCTTATAAAAATAAACAATGAATGGTTGCTAAAGCCAAGAGTCAATTATTGATCCTCTTCTTACTTACCTATCAGCAGCATCTGACATAGTTGATTCCTCCTTCCTTGGAACATTCTCTTGAACTAGCTTCCAGAATATCATACTCAATACTAAACACAGACAAGTAACATTCCATGAAATGTCCTATAGGCACATTGAGATATAGGACTTTTAAGGCATTCTTTGAAATTATATCAATTTCATCAAGAATATCAGCAAGGGGCTTCCCTAGTGGCGCAGTGGTTGAGAATCTGCCTGCCAATGCAGGGGACACGGGTTCGAGCCCTGGTCTGGGAGGATCCCACATGCCGCGGAGCAACTAAGCCCGTGAGCCACAGCTACTGAGCGTGCACGTCTGGAGCCTGTGCTCCGCAACAAGAGAGGCCGCGACAGTGAGAGGGCTGCGCACCGCGATGAAGAGTGGCCCCCGCTCGCTGCAGCTAGAGAAAGCCCTCGCACAGCAATGAAGACCCAACACAGCCAAAAATAAATAAATTAATTTTAAAAAAAAAAAGAATATCAGCAAGACTGCAGGATACAAGATTAATATATAAAAGACAACCACATTCCTATATACCATCAATGAACAAGTAAAATGTGAAATTAAAAACATTATGCCATTTACGTTAATAACCCCCCAAAATAAAATACCTTGGTGTAAATCTAACAAAATATGTACAAGTCTGTATCTTGTAAAGGAAATGTACATATAGAGAAAAACTACAAAACTCTGATAAACAAAATCAAAGAAAAACTAAATAAATGGAGAGAACTAAAGAAATGGTGATATATTCCATGTTCATGGGTAGGACGACTCAATATTGTTAAGCTTTCAGTTCTATCCAACTTGATCTATAGATTCAATGCAATCCCAATCAAAATCCCAACAAGTTATTTTATGGATACCGACAAACGCATTCTAAACTTTATATGGAGAGGCAAGAGACCCGAGTAGCCAAAACAATACTGAAAGAGAAAAACAGAGTACTGACACTACCCAACCTCAAGACTTACTAAAAAGCTTCAATAATCAAGACCATGTGGTACTGCAAAAGAACAGACAAATAGATCAATGGAACAAAATAGAGAGACCAGAAATAGACCCAAATAAATATAGTCAACTCATCTTTGACAAAGAAGTAAAGATAATACAATGGAGCAAAGATAGTTTTTCAATTGGTGCTAGAAAAACTGGACACACATGTGCAAAAAAAAAGAAAAAAAAGTGAATCTAGACACAGACCTTACACCTTTTACAAAAATTAACCCAAAACGGATCACGGAACTATTTGTAAAATGCAAAACTATAAAACTCCTAGAAGATAACACAGCAGAAAACTTAGATGACTTTGGATATGGCAATACCTTTTTAGATATAACAGCAAAGGCACAATCCATGAGAGAAAAAATTGATAAGCTGGACTTTATTATTAAAATTAAGAACTACTCTGGGAAAGACAACATCAAGAGAATGAGAAGACAAGCCAGAACTCACCAAAGAAGACACACAAATGGCAAATAACATATGAAAAGATGTTTCACATCATACTGTCAATCAGGGAAATGGAAATGAAAACGTCAATGACATAGCACTATAACCTACTGGAATGGCCAAACTCCGGAACACTGACAACACCAAATGCTGCTGAGGATGAAGAGTACAAGGAACTCTCATACAATGCTGGTGAAAGTGCAATCTGGTACAGCCCTTTTAGAAGACAGTTTGGCAGTCTCTTACAAAACTAAATATACTCTTACCATTCGATCCAGCAATTGCACTCCTTGGTAATTACCTAAATGACTTGAAAACATGACCACACAAAAACCTGCACACTGATGTTTACAGCAGCTTTATTTATAATTGCCAAAACTTAGAAGCAACCAAGATGTCCTTCAGTAGGTGAATGGACAAATAAACTGAACTAAAAAGAAATGAGCTATCAAACCATGAAAAGACATGGAGGAGCTGTAAATGCACATACTAAGTGGAAGAAGACAATCTGAAAAGGCTACATACTACATGATTCAAACTATATGACACTATGGAAAAGGCAAACTATGGAGACAGTAAAAAGACCAGTGGTTGCCAGAAGTCGGGAGGAGGGGATAGGTGGGGAGCACACAGGATTTCTAGGGCAGTAAAAATACTCTGTATGATATCATAATGATGGATACATTCCATCACATATTTGCTCAAATCTTCAGAATGTATAACAACAAGAATGAATCATAATGTAAACTATGGACTCTGGGTGATTATGATGTACCACTGTTAAGTTCATCAACCGTAATAAAAGTACCACTCCCGAGGGTTATTAATAATGGGGGTAGGGCTATGCATATGTGGGGGCAGGCGGAATATGGGAAATCTCTGTACCCTTCCCTCAATTTTGCTGTGAACCTTCAACTGCTCTAAAAAATAAAAGTCCTAATAAAGGCATTATTTTTAAAGAATATCAGCAAGCAGGCTGATTGGTTCTGGAATTAAGCTCCCTTGGCTATTACTAAAATTAAGGACTGAATCCCACATAAAACTATGTCAAGAAGTGTTGTTTTCCTCAAATCCTTCAATCCTTCACAGTAATTTAGCAAAGAGTTTTCTACTTCAGAAACTGTAACATTAGCAAATCTCTAGCATCATCAAAAGCACTCAAGGTCCTACTTTAGAGCGCTGTGTGTGTGTGTGTGTGTGTGTGTGTGTATACAAATGAGCAGAAGGAATTCTTAGAGAAAGCCAAATTTGGTCCATATACACTTTTTTAAGATCTTGATGAATTTGGCATCATAGGAGAATTAACAGAAACTTTCAACATCTGACAAAGTTCTTGGCTTTTATAGGTCGTGGCAGTTTGGGGGATTTTGTTTAATTTTTTTTTAATTTAATACATGTGCACAGAGTTCTGTGGTAAGAAAAATTTGACAGTACAGTAGTCATACTTTGGAGCAGCATCGATTCTAAACAGCACACAAGTGATTATACTCATAGGATTATCATTTTGAGGTACTACTCTCCCTTTCCATTCCCTCTCAACACCTGCTTGTATTATAGCAGTGAAATATAAAAGAAAAATAAAAGCTTAGGTTAAAGGCAAGATGTGATTTAAAATGTTACATTGACAACTTTATCATATTATCAAATTTATTATCTCTGGTGTTTTAAACTTGAGATAATGTTCAAACTGAAAAGTACAAAAAGTGTACCTGATTGCTTAGTTCAACCTAAAGAACCCCTCTTTGCCATTCTCATCTTTTGGAAAAAAAATTTCCTGTGAGACTTTCATAAAGATTCAGTGAAAAAAAAGCCTTATTGGGAAAGACAGGGCAGAAAAGAAAGCATCCTCTTCTTAACCTCAGGTTATCACCTAGCTTCATTCAACCTGATAAGATTTGTGCACAAAAGAGGATGCAACTTTGAAAAAGAATCTCTGAGGAGAAGAACAAGAATTGAGACCCTGATACAATGAGAACCATGAGGAAGAAAATGAAATGCTTTTATAAGATCCTAAATGATGCTTCATCTACATCTATGAATTTGACTTTTATTCCACAATCTGCACATGGTACTGATCCTTTACCTTGATCTCCATTTAATATCCCACCTTCCCATGACTGTGCATAAACTGGTCACTATCCATTTTTAATCTTATAATCCAACCTTCCTCATAATTTTATGGCTATATCTTGAAAACTATCAGGTCTTTAAGGGTAGGGACCATACCTTATTCTTTTTGTATTCCCAGTATTTAGCACGATTCCTGGGCAAAACAGGCCCTTAACAGATGTTCGCTAAATACACATATTACCTTACTTGTATTGATGAGATTATTCTCGTGCTACTCAACAGCATTAATCAAAATATTTGGCTGACTTCTTAAATATTTTAGTGTTAGTTTTAGTCTTGGTAACCTTTACTCTCAAGATTATGACTAAGGAGAATATTTTCACCCTATGGGCACAACACATACTTTAGACATTTGGATTTTCAAGACCAATCCCTAAAAAGAAAATTTCAGTTTATGTGTTTTTTAATCATCAACATTGTCCTTTTCCTCCTTACTTTGCATGAATCAAGATATGTATGGTGTAAGAAAATGGTTCAGTCTCATGATCCAAACAATCAGGATTCCCCACAGATCTGATATTCTGAAATGAACTGATCCATTACTGAGTTTTTCTGATTATTTCTAATTTTTAAAACTCTCTTCATAAAAACAGCTAACCTAAAACACTGGTAAGTATAATCTTTATCTTAGTTAGTATACAAATATGAAGATACAAAACACTTTGGAGATATAAAATATCTGAAGACTGGGGCTTCCCTGGTGGCGCAGTGCTTGAGAGTCCGCCTGCCGATGCAGTGGACACGGGTTCGTGCCCCGGTCCGGGAAGATCCCACATGCCGCAGAGCGGCTGGGCCTGTGAGCCATGGCCGCTGAGCCTGTGCATCCGGAGCCTGTGCTCCGCAACGGGAGGGGTCACAACAGTGAGAGGCCCACATACCGAAAAAAAAAAAATATATATATATATATATATATATATCTCTGAAGACTAAAAACCTCTTAAACTACTACTGCCTCAAGCTCTGTCAGAACAGCTGGAACAAGATTTTCCTCCTGCCATAAATAACTAGAAAACCAAACAAAATATATAAAGCAGACACTGAATATCAGGGAGGATGATCCCTGAGAGATGAGAAATAAATAAAATGAGCTTTATAATCACTGTGACTTTCTACCTGGAGGAACCTTCTAAACTATATAAAGGAGAAGAAGAACACAAGGAAAGTATTGAAAACAATCAGCCTGTAGACTAGAGGAAACTGAGATTGCAGTTCAAATAAACTGAAGCATTTGGGATCTTGTGAAGCAGAGTACCAGAAAGAAGACAGCTACAAAGAGGAAAAGGTCCAGAAATCTTTATGAGAGTCTCCTTGAGTCTGTTCTTGACTACTAAACTACACATGTACAGGCAAAACTCCATGAGACTGGGCAAAGAAGAATGAGAAAGCTGCAACTAGAAAAATTCCCAGAATGCGAACAGAACTGGGAGATACTCAACTTCCAACCACTAAAGAGGAAAGAACTCATTAAATACCAGGGCATTCAATGGAAGAACACAAAAGGGTAACACCTTAGGAATAGGGCTAAACTAGCTCTAGAGTATGGTCACTCTAACAAAGCTTATAAACTATCAAGTTACAAATAATTTAAGTGCCTACCAAAGTACAAAATAAGATAACAAAACCCAGGACTCAAGAATGTAAAATATCCAAAGCCCAGTAAAAAAAGTATTAGATATATGAAGAAACTAAAATACAAGTAATAACCAGGATAAAAAATCAATCAGAGAAACAGATCTAGAAATAAACATCATGGAATTTATCAAGCACTTTTTAAATGAAAATTTCACTAGAGGGGCTCAGTAGCAGACCCAAGCAGACAAAAGAAATAATCAGTGAACCTGAAGGTAGGTCAATTGAGATTATTCACAATCAAACTGGAATAGAGGAAAAAAGCAAATGATTATCTCAATAGATACTGAAAAAGCATTTGACAAAATCTAACACTCTTCATGATAAAAACATGACAAAGATATCTGTTCTCATCACTTCTGTTCAATGTAAATTTAAGCTGGGGCAATTAGGCAAGAAAATGAATTAAAAAGTATCCGTACTGAAAAGGAAAAAATCATCTCTACTTGCAGATGGCATAATCTTGTATGTTGAAAGTCTTAAGGAATCCATACCGCAAAAAAAAAAGAAACTACTAGAGCTAATAAACTTTTTCAGCAAGGTTGTAGTATGTATAAATATAGAGAAACACATGCATTTCTATATACTAGCAATGAATATGAAAATGAAATCACAAAAACATTTCCATTTATAATAGTACAACAGCATGAAAAGTACAAAATACTTTATAGATGGGTGAATTTTATACCCTGAAAGCTACAACGTTGTTAAACTTCCATGTTCCTGGATTGGAAGACTTAATATTGTTAAGATGGCAATACTCCCCAAATTGATGTACAGATTCAATACAAATTCCCAGCTGATGTCTTTGCAGAAAATGATAAGCTGATCTTAAAATTCATATGGAAATGCAAGGGACACAGAATAGTCAAAACAATCTGGAAAAAGAAGAATAAAGCAGGAGTATTAGACACTTCCTGATTTCAAAAGTTACCACAAAGCTACAGTAATAAGACAGTGTGGTAATGGCATAAGGATAGAAATACATATCAATGAAATACAAGCAAGAATCCAGAAATAAATCCATATATCTATAGTCAATTGATTTTTTACAAGAGTGCCAAAACCATTCAATGGGAAAAGAACAGCCTTTTCAATAAATTATGCTGAGACAACAGGATATCCAAATGCAAAATGAATTTGGACTCCTACTCACACCATTTAAAAATGTACTCAAGGGACTTCCCTAGTGGTCCAGTGGCTAAGATGCTGCGCTCCCAATACAGGGGGCCCAGGTTCCAGCCCTGGTCAGGGAACTAGATCCTACTTGATGCAACTAAGAGTTCGCATGCCGCAGCAAAGATCCCACATGCGGCAACAAAGATTCTGCGTGTCACAGCTGAGACCCAGTGCAGCCAAATGAATAAATATATTAAAAAAATTTCCTCAAAATGAATTGAAGATCTAAACTTAAGAGCTAAAACCATAAAACTCTTTAAAAAAATACATAGGTATAAATCTTCATGACCTTGGGACTTCCCTGGTGGTGCAGTGGTTAAGAATCCAGCTGCCAATGCAGGGGACATGGGTTCAATCCCTGGTCTGGGAATATCGCACATGCCACAGAGCAACTAAGCCCGTGCACCACAACTACTGAGCCTGCGTGCCACAAATACTGAAGTCTGCACGCCTACAGCCCGTGCTCTGCAACGAGAAGCCACCGCAATGAGAAGCATGCACACCGCAACGAAGAGAAGGGTAAGCTGGGACAAAGTGAGAGAGTGGCATGGACATATATACACTACCAAATGTAAAATAGATAGCTAGTGGGAAGCAGACGCATAGCATAGGAAGATCAGTTCGGTGCTTTGTGACCACCTAGAGGGGTGGGATAGGGAGAGTGGGAGGGAGGGAGATGCAAGAGGGAGGAGATATGGGGATATATGTATATGTATAACTGATTCACTTTGTTATAAAGCAGAAACTAACACACCATTGTAAAGCAATTAAACTCCAATAAAGATGTTAAAAAAAAAGGGTAGCCCCTGCTCTCTGCAACTAGAGAAAGCCCACATGTAGCAATGAAGACCCAACGCAGCCAAAAATAAAATTAAATTAAATTAAATTAAATTAAAACTTCATGACCTTGGATAAGGCAATAGTTTCTTAGATATAACACCTAAAGCATAAGCAACCAAAGAAAAAAAATAAATTGGATTTCATCAAAGTCAAAAACTTTTGTGTATCAAATGACCTAAGAAAATGAAAAGCCAACCTGCAGAATCAAATAAAATATTTATAAATTGTATATCTGATAAGGGTATAATATCTTCTAAAGAACACAACACAACAATTAAAGACAACAAAACTTAAAAACGGGCAAATGATTTGAATATGTATTTCTCCAAAGAAGATATACAAATAGACATTAAGAACCTGAAAAGATACTCAACATCATTGTTAGGGAAATGAAGATCAAAATCATAATGAGATATCACTTCACACACACTAGAATGGCTACAATTTTTTTTTAAAAAAGTAAAATAACAAGTGCTGGTGAGGATCTAGAGAAACTGCAGCCCTCATACATCACTGGTAGGAATGTGAAATGGTGCAACTGCTGTGGAAAACAGCTTGGTAGTTCCTCCAAAAGTAAGTTACCATATGACACAGCAATTCCATTCCTAGGTATCTTCCCAAGAGAAATAAAAACCTATGTCCATGCAAAAACTTATACATAAATGTTCGTAAAAGCATTATTCATAATAGCCAAAAACTGGGAAACCCAAATGGCCATCAACTGATGAATGGGTAAACAATATGTGGTAAGTTATATCCATACAATGGAATATTATTTAGCCATAAAAAGAAATGAAGTACTGATACATGTTATAACATAAATGAACTTGAAAACATTATTATAAGTGAAAGAATCCAAACACAAAAGGTCACATATTTCATGATTCCATTTATATGAAATGTATAGAATAAGCAAACCCATAGGAACATAAAGTAGAATAGTACCTCACCAGAAGTTAGGGAGGGGAAATGGAGGGAAGGAGAAAGGGCAATAGTGACTGCTAATGGGTACAAGGTTTCTTTTTGGGGTAAAGAAAATGTTCTAGAATTAGATAGTGGTGATGGCTGCACAACCCAGTGAATATACTAAAAACTGTGTACTTTAAAATGGTGAATTTTATGGTAGGTGAATTATACCTAAGTTTTCTTTAAAAATCCCATAACTATAGCATCCCGTAATTATGACAAAATTTTTTAAGTATAATATGGTCAATAGTCTCTTGAGGTGATAGAAAGTGCTTTGTTCCTATTTCACCACTCTGAATTAATAAAGCCAATAAAACTTTAGATCATGCATACAAAACTCCTAAACCCTCTCTTAATCCCTAAATTTTGCTCCAATATGATACACAATGAATAATGCCCTCAAACACAATTACATATATACAATTCCAAAAGCACTAACTATAGCTCCACCCATTCCTCGCTCTTTAGAAAGCATATCAGAATATAAGCTGTAATCATATATATTTATCACATTATTATATATATTTATAATACAGAGCCCAACTGATCACATCAAGTGTGTCATGACTGCCTTGTTGCACATGAAAATTTTCTCTGTGATGATCCACTTGAAAAACTATCAATAACAAATCTTTGATTATATGGAGACTATATGATAGATTATAACAATACTAGGTAGAGCTTCTTATTAAAACTCAGTTACTTTTTATATGTGTCCAACAGATTCCTGGATAGTTCATTTGTTCCTCAACATCTTCCAAAAATTTTAAAGTTTATATTTCCATATGCATCATATTTTTTAAATTTGAAAAAAGTCAACAGAAAACCATCAGTTCAAAAAGAGATAAAATAGACCATCTTCTGTAATTAAGCCTAGCATATTCAGTAAAAAAAGAGAGTTCACTTGAATGTTAGATACAGGCATACCTCATTTCATTGCATTTCACTTTATTGTGCTTCGCAGGTATTGCATTTTCTAAAAATTGAAGGTTTGTAGCGACACTGCATTGAGCAAGTCTATTGGTACCATTTTTCCAACAGCATTTGCTCACTCTGTGTTTTTGTGTCACATTTTGGCAATTTTCATGATGTTTCAAACTTTTCCATTATTATTATATTTGTTAAGATGATGTATCATCAGCTACCTTTGATGTTACTGTTGTAATTGTTTGGGGGCATCACAAACTGAACCCATATAAGACTGCAAACTTAATCGATAAATATTGTGTGTGTTCTAACTGCTCCATCCACTGGCCATTTCACCGTCTCTCTTTCTCTCTTCATGCCTCCCTATTCCCTGAGACACAATATTCAAATTAGGCCAATTAGTAACCCTACAATGACCTCTAAGTGTTCAAGTGAAAGAAAGAGTCACACGTCTCTCACTTTAAATGAAAATCTACAATGATTAAGCTTAGTGAGGAAGGCATGTCAATAGCTGAGATAGGCCAAAAGCTAGGCCTCTTGTGCCAAACAGTTAGACAAGTTGTGAATGCAACGGAAAAGTTCTTAAAGGAAATTAAAAATGCTACTCCAGTGAACACACAAATGGTAAGAAAGCAAAACAGCCTTACTGCTGATATGGAGAAAAGTTTTTATTATAGTTGATTTACAATGTTGTTTAATTTCTGCTGTACAGCAAAGTGACTCAGTTTTATATATATGTGTGTGTGTGTGTGTGTGTGTGTGTGTGTGTGTGTGTGTGTGTGTGTGTGTGTGTGTGTGTATATATATTCTTTTCATATTCTTTTCCATTATGGTTTATCATAGGATATTGAATATAGTTCCCTGTGCTATACAGTAGGAGCTTGTGGTTTATCTATCCTATATATAATAGTTTATCTATACTATATATAATAGTTTGCATCTGTTAATCCCAAACTCCCCATCCTTCCCTCCCCCACCCTCTCCCGCTTGGCAACCACAAGTCTGTTCTCCATATCTGTAAGTCTGTTTTTATTTCACAGATATGTTCACCTGTGCCATATTTTAGATTCCACATATAAGTGATATCATATGGTATTTGTCTTTCTCTTTCTGACTTACTTCAGTTAGTATGATAATCTCTAGGTCCATCCATATTGCTGCAAACAGCGTTATTTCATTCTTTTTAATGGCTGAGTAATATTCCATTGTATATATGCACCACATCTTCTTTATCCATTCATCTGTCAATGGACATTTAGATTGTTTCCATGGCTTGGCTACTGTAAACAGTGCTGCTATGAACACAGTGGTGCATGTATCTTTTCAGACTGTAGTTTTGTCTAGGTATATGCCCAGTAGTGGGATTGCTGGGTCATATTGTAGTTCTATTTTTAGTTTTTTAAGGAAGCTCCATACTGTTCTTCATAGTGGCTGTATCAATTTGCATTCCCACCAAGAGTGTAAGAGGGTTCCCTTTTCTCCACACCCTCCCCAGCATTTATTATTTGTAGACTTTTCAATGATGGTCATTCTAACTCGTGAGAGGTGGTAACTCATTGTAGTTTTCTTTTAATAACTTTTCTACTACTTTCTAAAATTTTTATTTTATATTGGAGTACAGTTGATTTACAATGTTGTGTTAGCCTCCAGTGTACAGCAAAGTGATTCAGTTATACATATACATGTATCTTTTTCAGTTTCTTTTCCCATTTAGGTTATTACAGAATATTAAGCAGAGTTCCCTGTGCTATACAGTATGTCCTTGTTGTTTACCTATTTTATATATAGTAGTGTGTATATGTTAACCCCAAACTCCTAATTTATCACTCCCCCCCACCTTTCTTCTTTGGTAACCATAAGTTGTCCTAAGTCTATGAGTCTATTTCTGTTTTCTAAATAAGTTCATTTGTATCATTTTTTTAGATTCCATATATAAGTGATATCATATGATATTTGTCTTTCTCTGTCTTATTTCACTTAGTATAATTTCTAGGTCCATCCATATTGCTGCAAATGGCATTATTTCATTCTTTTTTATGGCTGAGTAATATTCCATTGTATATATGTACCTCACTGTAGTTTTGATTTGCATTTCTCTAGTAATTAGCAATGATGAGCATCTTTTCATGTGCCTATTGGCCATCTGTATGCCTTCTTTGGAAAAATGTCTATTTAGGTCTTCTGCCCATTTTTTGATTGGGTTGTTTGTTTTATTGTTATTGAACTGTAGGAGCTGTTTGTGTATTTTGGAAATTAAGCCCTTGTTGGTTGCATCATTTGCAAACTTTTTCTTGATACGGAGAAAGTTTTAGTGGTCTGGATAGAAGATGATCCAACCAAGACATTCCCATAAGTCAAAGCCTAATCCAAATCAAAGCACTCTCTTTAACTAACGAAGGCTTAGAGAGGTAAGGAAGCTGCAGAAGAAAAGTTTGCAGCTAACAGAAGTTGATTAATGAGGTCTAGGGAAAGAAGCCATCTCCATAACATAAAAGTGCAAGGTGAAGCAAGTGCTCATAGAGAAGCTGCATCAAGTCATCCAGAAGATTTAGCTAAGCTAACTGATGAAGGTGGCTACACTAAACAACAGATTTTCAATGTAGATAAAACAGCCTTATATTGGAAGAAGATGCCATCTAGGACTTTCACAACTGGAGAGAAGTCAATGCCTGCCTTCAAAGGACAGGTTGACTCTCTTGTTAGGGGCTAATGCAGCTCATGACTTAAAGTTGAAGCCAATGTTCATTTACCCTTCTGAAAATCCTAGGGCCCTTAAAAATTATGCTATATCTTCTCTACCTGTGCTCCTAGATGGAACAACAAAGTCTAGATGACGGTACATCTATTTATAACATGGTTTACTAAATATTTTAAGCCCACAGTTGAGACCTACTGCTCAGAAAAAAAAGGATTCCTTTCAAAATATTATTGCTCACTGACAATGCACCTGGTCACCGAAGAGCTCTGATGGAGATGCACAATGAGATTAATGTTTTCATGCCTGCTAATACAACATCTTTTCCATAGCCCCTAGATCAAGGAGTAATTTTAACTTTCAAGTCTTATTATCTAAGAAATACATTTTGTAAGGCTATAATTGCCAAAGATAGTGATTCCTCTGATGGATCAGGGCAAAGTAATTGAAAACATTCTGGAAAGAGTCATCATTCTAGATGCCATTAAATAACATTAGTGATTCTTGGGAAGAAGTCAAAATAACAACATTAACAGAAGTATGGAAGTTAATTCCAACCCTCCTGGATGACTTTGAAGGGTTTAAAACTTCATTGGAGGAAGTAACTGCAGATGTAGCAGAAACAGCAACAGAACTAGAACAGCAACAGAACTGCAGATGTAGCAGAAACAGCAACAGAGCCTGAAGATGTGACTGAATTGCTGCAATCTTATGATAAAACTTTAATGAATGAGGAGTTGCTTTTTACAGATAACTAAAAAATGTGGTTGCTTGAGAGGTAATCAACTTCTGGTAAAGATGATGTGAAGACTGTTGAAATGACAACAAAGGATTTAGAATATTACATAAACTGAGTTGACAAAGCAGCAGTAGGGTTTAAGGGGACTGACTCCAATTTTTTTTTCTTTGTCAGGTGACTATTTTTTGTTGTTGATTTTTTATTGAAGTATAGTTGATTTATAATATTGTGTTAGTTTTAGGTTTACAGCATAGTAATTCAGTATTTTTGCAGATTATGTCCCATTATAGGTTATTACAAGATAACTGGTATAATTCCCTGTGCTATACAGTAAATCCTTATTGCTTATCTATTTTATATATAGTATTTTGTATCTGTTGATTCCATACTTCTAATTTGTCCCTCCTCCCTTCCCTCTCCTCTTTGGTAACCACAAGTTTTCTGTATCTGTGATTCTGTTTCATGTATACATATATATTCCTTTGTGTTATTTTTTACATTCCATATATAAGTGATATCATATAGTATTTGTCTTTCTCTGTCAGGCTTATTTCACTAAGCATAATATTATCTAGGTCCATCCATGTTGCTGCAAATAACAGTATTTCATTCTTTTTTATGTCTGAGGAAAGAAGTTCTACTGTGGGTAAAATGCTATCAAACAGCATTGCATGCAGAAGAGAAAGTGTTTGTGAAGGGAAGAATCAATCAATGAGGCAAACTTCATTGTCTTATTTTAAAAAATTGCCACAGCCAGCCCAACCTTTGGCAACTACCACCCTGATCATTTAGCAGCCATCAACAATGAGGCAAGGCCCTACACCAGCAAAAAGACAACTTGCTAAAGGCTCAGATGATGATTAGTGTTTTCTTAGCAATAAAGTATTTTTAATTAAGGTATGTATGTTGTTTTTTTAGACATAATGCTATTGCACACTTAACAGACTACAGTATAGTGTAAATATAACATTTATATGCCCTGGGAAACCAAAAAAATTGTGTGACTCACTTTGTTGTGATATTCGCTTTACTACGGTAGTCTGGACCTGAACCCACAGTATTTTCAATGTATGCCTCCGTGATTCTAAAAGTCATATGTGATATTCTATTTCTGTAAGTCAACTCACTTTCCTTTCCTTTGGCTTCCATTATAATTTTAGAAGTACCAGAACAGAACAAAAAGGAGGAGGGCACCATTTGCTTTTAGAAACAATAATTTGCATAGTATGTGCATTTGATTCTGATAACAAAAAGTGATTCAAATAATCTAATCCACAGTTTCATATATTAAATATTCAAAGGTGGTCTACAAATTTAACGTCCATTGATTTTCATAACGTTTTCAAAAGAGCTCTTATCTTGTCTTCCTCATTAGTAAATGAAATAATAAAATCAGAAGATTTCTGAATTATTCTAGCTTCAACTTCTATGATTCTTTGAGATTTACTTCTAACATATTAAAGCATAATGGCTCTGCTTTGGGCTGAACTATGTCAAACCTGCTCTCCCTCAAATTCATATGTTGAAGTTCTAACTCCCAGACCCTCAGAATGTGACTTTATTTCAATATAAGGGCCTTTAAAGAAGTAATTAAGGTAAAATTGAAGGTCATATGGATGGGCCCTAATCCAGCATGACTGCGATCCTTAAAAAAGGAGATTCGTACACAGATATGCCTGAAGGAAAGACCATGTGAAGATAAAGGGAGAAGACAGCCATCTACAAACCAACCCTACAGACACCTTGATCTCAGACTTCTAGCCTCTAGAATTGTTAGAAAATAAATTTCTGTTGTTTAAACCACCCAGTTTGAGGTACTTTGTTATGGCAGCCCTGGCAAACTAATACAGGCTCTAATATTTTTTGTTATTTAGATCCTCCTAGCATGGAAACAAACACCAAAATATGGAAGTGGAACTCATATTTTAAGAAACTCTAAAATGAGTTCTTAGGAGATTTTTTTTTTTTTGTAAAAAAGTCAACATTTAAATCTTCTGCCCATTTTCTTTTTTTTTTCTTTTTTTACATTTTTATTGGAGTATAATTGCATTACAATGTTGTGTTAGTTTCTGCTGTACAACAAAGTGAATCAGCTACATGTATACATATATCCCCATATCCCCTCCCTCTTAAGCCTCCCTCCCACCCTCCGTATCCCACCCCTCTAGGTTGTCACAAAGCATCGAGCTGATCTCCCTGTGCTACACAGCAGCCTCTCACTAGCCATCCATTTTACATTTGGTAGTGTATATATGTCAATGCTCCTCTCTCACTTCGTCCCAGCTTCCCCTTTCCCCCATGTCCTCAAATCCGTTCTCTATGTCTGCATCTTTATTGCTGTCCTGCCCCTAGGTTCTTCAGAACCTTTTTTTTTTTTTTAGATTCCATATATATGTGATAGCATATGGTATTTGTTTTTCTCTTTCTGACTTACTTCACTCTGTATGACAGACTCTAGATCCATCTCTTTCACTACAAATAGATACACACTACTATATATAAAATAGATAACTAATAAGGACCTACTGTATAGCACAGGGAACTCTACTCAATCCCTGTAATGACGTATATGGGTAAAGAATCAAAAAAAGTGGATATATGTAAAACTGATTCACTTTGCTATACACCTGAAACTAACAGAACAATGTATATCAACTATATTCCAATAAAAAATAAATTAAAAAAAATTTTAAAAGCCAACATTAAATTCCAAATGCAGAGATACCCCTGAATTGGCTCAAGACTTACCTATAACAAGATGTATCCAAACCCTACCAGTTTTGCAAAAACTCAGTTTGAGGTCTACATTCCTCTTAATCCTTTCCCTCTCATTGAAACAGTAGTGCTAAACTATATGTTGTTTTTCTTTTGTACCTTTTGTCCATTATGTTAATCTTACTTCCACAAAAAGACAAGTTTCCTGAAGGCTGGATTCATAATATATGTGCCTAGGAAGCAGCCATGTGCTCACAGAAAGAGCTTATTACTTTATGGATTGACTGTCTTAAATACAATAGTTATATTAAGTTTGCTATTATCTTTCTATGCTGCTTAATTTTAAGGTATTTCAAATTAGAAAGAACTGAGAACACGCCTTTAACACGTGTATAGAATCACACATAGATGTGAAAACATCCTACAAGAATTATCTAATTTAGCCTAATTAATCATCTAATTAATTCTTTAATTATTAGAAAAATACAGACCATAATATTTATTCTTATTTTTTCCACTGTTAGCAATATATATCTTTTACAGTATACAGTGGTTAATTTTTACCATTCCCTGAATGATAATGAGAATATATTTTCACAGTAGCAATTGGTGACATTTCAATAAATCAATGTGCTGCAGTGATACCTAAATAAAAGCTTATTTCACTATAATGATGCTTCCAGGCTTCCCTCAAGTCAGGTGGTTACTTGCAGTTAATGATCTGTGACATGCCACACAAGTAGTCCTAAAAAGACTTATTATCCACCGCATGTGCAACAATATTTGCTTTATGGATGGCTAAATGAATGAAGACATTCAATGTAACTGTAAAAGTAAAATCAAAAGAAAACTTACAAGTAACATGTTTTCTTTAAGTAAAAGGGCTGTGACCATTTTCCATTAATACTTAACCTTTTGCTGGAGCAGTGCAACCACATATAATGCTCAAATCCATAAAGCCCAAGAGCTGTTCTGGGTTAATGCTAATTAACTGCCCCCAATCAAAAGAGCAGTAACTTTCCAAAAATGTGATATCATCAGCCTTTATTACTGACGTCAAAGTCACATCACAAAGCTTAATGAACAATAAAAAAAAAGACAAATATGCTTTATACATAAGTTGAGAGTATGTCTTTCAGTCGAATTTACATATAAATATACAACAAAAACACACCAAGAAAAGAATTATTACTATCATGCTTCAGAGAAAATTTGCTAATCTCAAACAATACACTATCTTTTATAGCTGCCAGACTTTGTAAGCATTCAAATCTTTACCATTTATAATTTTATTTCATTTACTAGACTCGGCTTTTGTCCACCATATGTCCACTGTGGATTAACTATTCCCTTAGGTACAATTAAGGCCTTTCCATTTGTTGTAAGAAGAACTAAGTATGAAGGACACAGCCAGAAATAACATTTATACCTCAACCAAAAACAGAAGTACATTCAAACTCCAACGATGGTTTATGCAGCATCTTTTTTTTTATTAAACACATGTCTACAAAAGCAAAATAAACTTGAGATAAAAATTCATGGCAACTGTACACCAGCTTTCACCATTCAGATTGAATATCAAAATTATATCACCTCCATTAATAGAATTTAAATATTTTTTCAGAAAAATATACTTCTAAACTACAAGTTAAGTGAAGGGTGGCTTCCAAACAATAATTATAACCAAAATTTTAATCATTTTTATGTATTTCAAAGACATTCCACAAAATCTTTAATGTTTTTGATTTTTAAATCCTTAAATTAAAAATATACGAGACTTGGCAATACCTCCTCCCAGTACCCATAACGAGAAGAGAGGATCTGGAGAAAGAGTGGGAAATACAATAATAACAACTAACACATACAGCACCTATATATACCAGGCACGGTTTTAGGAGCTTTATATATATTTAATTTTTATAACGACCTCCTTATAAGGTAGGTGCTATTGTTATTTCCATTTTACAGATGACAAAACTAAGGTACAAAGAGGGTGAGTACCTTACCATGGTCACACATTTAAATAAGTGAGCCTATATCTGAAACTAAGTGGTCTTACTTAGAAGTCTGTGTCCTTGACCACTACTCTACACTGTCTCTATATTAAAGATATTAAGGTGCTAGAACACACTATAAAATAAATATCCATAAGGGAAAATACCACTTCTCATCTTTTTAAAATTAAAATTTTGAATGAAAATTAAGCGATGAGGGCTAAGAGTTTCCTTTTCAAAAGAACTATGTGTGTAATGTCAGAGGCATTTTACATGATCTTATGTAGTAGTAACTCATAAGCACCAAGTGAGGCTGTTATTATATGCCTCTTCCAGATGAAAAACCTAGCCTCACCGTATTACAAAAGCTAGGGAAAAAAACAGTATTATTTTCTCTTTATCATCTCAAAATTTCCATAGTTTCATCTTTTACTAAGGTAGAGAATTAATAATTTTCTAGTCATTCATAGCAAGTATTTATTGAGCATCTTCTGTGTGCCAGGGACTGAGCTTGATACTAGAGACACAGCAGTGAACAAGGTAGACAGTCTCTGCCTTCATGGAGCTTTAGTTACAGAACACCTACATAATTCCAAACAGTAAAAAAATAAAATAAAAAACCCTGCTCTAAAAAAGGTGACTTTTTCAGAACATTATAGAGATCAAACTAGTCACTACCAGTAAAGAGAGGGAAGGGAAGAGGGGCAAGATAGGGTAGGGGCTTAAAAGGTACAAACTATTATGTATAAAAGAAATAAGCTACAAGGATATATTGTACAGCATAGGGAATATAGCCAATACTTTATAACTTTAAATGGAGTATAATCTATAAAAATATTGAATCATGATGTTGTTTACCCTAAACTAACATAATATTGTAAATCAACTATACTTCAAAGAAAAAAAAGAAATGCTATTTTTAGAGTCCCAAAATCACTTGAAAGTTGGTCATATTTCCAGGGTGTGCCTGGCAAATACTAAGAATTCAATAAATCTTGGTTATATTTATTGTTATTAGGTATATGCACCTATTCATGTATATAGAAAATGGATACTTAATAATCTAATAACTGAATGATAAAATGAGCCTAAGAAATCATCTCTGCAAAGATAAGAAGACAGGATTTCAATCACATGAAAAGTTAAACTCTCTTAAAATTGTATGGCAACAAATATGTTCAATTAATCAGACTTACAACTAAACATAGTTTGGGTCATCATATTTTAGGAATAGAAGGTGCTCATGATTGCCTAGTACAATCCCCTTATTTTATACATGAGGATCATCTTAAGTGATTAAATAAATTGCCAGGGTAATGTAGCTAGATAAAATGACAGTAGCAGGACAAAGTTTTCTGATCCCCACTATAGTGTTCTTTTAATCTATATTGGATTTATTAAACAATCACAGCAAATATAAAGTAAATCATTAAAGGGGCTTAAATTACATTAATAAAAATCTCAAATCTTTTCACAAAAAGTTTTTATAGCTGTATTCTTTTTTAATATTTAATTTTTAATTTCTTCTAAAATTTAAAATCAGAGTCATCATAAAAGAAACAACAGGTGGATTATGTTTTCTTTAGCATTTAATACACTTTCTCTATCATGACAATGAAAGACAGACAGAAATCATATAAACAGATTGCTATGATCGAAATGCTTACACAATTCCCCCAAAACAAACAAAACAAAACCACAAAATCCTTAAACTTCTCAAGCTAAGTAAACTGTAATATTGCCAAAATGGTTTAAAGTAGGCCAACTAAAAAAAAGTAACTATGAAATGACATAATAACATCACTGCAACAACTGTCAGGTGAAAAATAGTTTCTGATTAGTATTATGAAAAAGCACTTATTTGACATTTTCTTCCCCAATGTATCAGTCACAACACCAGTGTGAATGCAAGCTTATGCGTTTAATTTGATAAAACTACTCAACCAATTAAACTTGAAATACTATCAGTGTTCTTAAAGTACAGTAGGAGTGTGAAATACCACATAAGAGAACAGCTGTAAGCGTACGTATTAAAATACTCTCTCACTCAGTATACAGAACACTGATGCTATCCATAACAGAATAAGATGCTACCAGCATCCTCCAGTATGTAAATAGTCATAGCTCTATTTGACAAATTTATATATAAAGAGAGGAAAAAGCAAAAAGAAAAAAAAAATGAAGCAACAGAAACATTAGGTCCATCTGAAAAAGACACTTGGGTCTGATACTTTTGGGATTACTATCACCAGAACAAAAAGAACCATATTAAAGTAAATGGGTAAGGGGCAGAATGTTATAATTTAGACTGTATAAACAGAATGAACTTTTCAAATCCCCAAAAGAGTTTTTGTTTATGCTTTATAAATTGTAAACTCTTTTAAACAAACTGGTAATAATGACTCACTTCTTCACTTTTATAGAAGTTGATATGAATCCTTCAAAACAGGAATCAAAGTAAATGTTACTTACTTCATAGTTTCACATTTCCACTCTCCAGATACAATAAGAATTTTTGAAAACTCAAAAAGTCGCAGTATAGGTAAGTACTTTCATGTAAATTCCCATAAAGTTCTTAAAGCTGGACATAAAGCCATCTCTTATACTCATCTATTATGAAGAATAAAGAAGAGTCTTTAAAAGCCTTGTGATAACTTTACTGAGAGCATCAGTAAAATTTTCAACTTAAAATTTACTTGTTTTACTAATACATTTCCATGGAGTTCAGGGAACACAACTTACAGGGTACATTAAAATGTAACCTTTGAACCTCACAGTGTAAAACATCACTTCCTGGGCAGAGATAGTACTCCAAGAACAATCAATCACTGTTAAGAAGAATATACACTCAACATTGTTAATTAGTGTTGATGCACTCTTCTCTATGCCCTCATCTGTCATGAAGATTGTTTAAAAATCTGAGTTATTAGTCTTTATTTGGGAAAGGATCTGTTTAATATCTTTAAGAGTAGAAATCATTCATCCATCCACTCTATACTGGAGCATGATAATTCCTACTCCCAATACAAGTTACTGATAACCACCACCCCTCCACTAAGATGCTATAAATCAGGAAGGGGGCAGCTCCTATGCAACCCTGTTAATTTCTGTTTACAATCTATCCAACTGAGAATGTTAGCTAGTCAGGAGAGAAACTAGGTGATGGATCAGATAGTAGGAAAACATAACAGCTTAAAGATAGAAAATAACAAAATGACAAATTAAAATGCCATGTGGTTATAAAACATGGATTGAATATAAAATTAATCTTTAAAAAATTAATATTCCTGAGTGTTCATTTCATTTTAATCTGAACTTTCCCTGAAACACTAAAAGAAAAACTAAACGTGTATTTGAGTGCAGACTCTGATTTTTAAATTAAACACACAAATTTAAAATTTGTAAATAAAAAGTTGAAAGTGTAAGTTTCTACCAGTATGTAAAAGTCACAAGAAAATGAAGCAAAATTCTTAATTTTTTTAGATTTATTTAACCTAAAGTCATGATATAAAATCTATGACATTTTATCTCTAACATGACCCAGCATAATATAACTTCAATGTGTTTCTTAAGAAACTCTGACATTATTCACCAGAGTGGAATTCACTAGGCCAGTTGGGCCTGAAGGCCATCTAATAAGTTCTCTGTTACCTACTTATTAAGAAAACCATTTTCCCTGAATAACATATCCCAGGCCATATACACTTTTAATTTCAAGAGAGTCTTCCTGAAAAGGCTTTTATTCACTCATTTGGTATTCATTCATTCAGAGATTGTTCTAAGTGATGAGGTCCCTAGCTTTCACAGAGCTTAGACAGACAAGAAACAAACAAGAAATGATATCAGATGACAATGAGACTATGCAAATAACTGAAACAGAACGTCCTGACAAAAAGGGACTTGATGACTCGTTTAGATTTGAGTGGTCAAAGAAGGTAACTCTGAGGAGATGACATTTAAGATGAGATCCAAATGACAAAATGGAGCCAGCCAAGACAAATGTGCCTTACACATATAGTGGACAAGGGAGCATTTAGTAGAGGTCTGAGATGTAGGTAGGAGCCAGATAACCCTGTGCTTGATGAAATTGGATAAGGAGTTTGGATTTCATTCTAGTGTGATGAGAAAGCACTAGAGGGTTTTAAGGAGAGAAGTCATACAGTATGATTTGCCATTTGGGAACTGGATTTAGGAGATCAAAGCTAAGAGCAGGAGGAAGAGTTAGGAAGCTAATGCCATAGTTCACATGAGAGTGGATGATTATGTGTTGGGCCATGGTCAGGTGCACCTGTAATAAGCCTGTAATAAGTGGTCATATATTGAAAATCCCTAGGTTCTGCAGCACAGGTTCTGATCAAGTGAGAGTGCCCCGATGCTGGGAGAGCAAGACCTTCAAGGCCAGGAAATCAGGTATTAAGCCTGGTGCAGAAGTTGCCTTAGATGGTAATATAATTGTTTCCAGGTGCTTATGTGGCTATATTCATAGCCGATCAGACAACGCACTGTACTTGGAGCTGCAGACATCATCAAACTCCAATGGAACGTCCACAAAACACACAGAATAAGTAGATGACTTACCCCTTTCCCATTTTTTTTTAATAAATTTTTTTATTTTTATTTTTCTGGCTGCATTGGGTCTTTGTTGCTGTGCACAGGCTTTCTCTAGATGCGGTGAGCGGGGGCTACTCTTCGTTGTGGTGCGCAGGCTTCTCATTGCGGTGGCTTCTCTTTGTTGTGGAGCATGGGTTCTAGGTGCACAGGCTTCAGTAGCTGTGGGACGCGGGCTCAGTAGTTGTGGCTCACAGGCTCTAGAGCGCAGGCTCAGTAGTTGTGGCACACAGGCTTAGTTGCTCCGCAGCATGTGGGATCTTCCCGGACCAGAGCTTGAACCCGTGTCCCCTGCATTGGCAGGCAGATTCTTAACCAATGCGCCGCCAGGGGAATCCTCCCTCTTTCCCATTTTGAAAGTTACTACCAGGAATATTTTTTTACCTCACTAGGGAAAAGTAGGGCCTTCCATGGAAATTTGAACATAATTTATTAATCCCAACAACCAGACAAAGCAAAAGAAAGTCAAATTCCTAGAAAACTTGAAGATGGTAGAGAAAAAGAATAAAATTAAGACCCAGATTAGCAGGTCCCAATCACTCCTTAAGCACTCTCTGTGGTTCAACCTTTGCACAAATTAACAATGGCTAGCTGAATACACATAGCTGGCACTCGACAATGTTTTCTGAATGAATTGCCCTACCCAACACACAGCATGAGAACTATCGTGGTAAAAAGCAAGGAATAAGATGGTGACCAAGGAATTCCCTAGGAACCATTTTCTTCAGGCTACTTTTGTAAAATATCTATGTCAACTGTACTAATTTGTAACTTGTGATCTTTCTAACTGAAACTATAGTCCATGCTTTTAAAAGGCTATTATGATTAATAATAATAACTAATAGTTATTGAGCACTTACAGTGTACAGGAGATGTGTTCCAGGTGTTTTTATGTAATAGTTCATTTAATCCTTAAACCAACTTTATCAGACAGAAACCATTATCCTCATTTCCAGATGAAGAAATTGAGACTTAAAGACATAACTTGTCTGATGTTACACTGCCGATAAGTGAAGAAATTGGGCTTGTAAGCAAAGTCTGTCTAAATTTAAAACCCTCTGATCTTAACCCTCTGGCTTGTAAGCAAAGTCTGTCTAAATTTAAAACCCTCTGATCAATACTTCATTTAAAATCTTAAACAGTACAAAGAAATAACACTACTGTTTTATAACCTTTCAGAATTGAATATAAAATAAAATAAATTAATTTGTTTTAAGTACAGTTGACCCTTGAACAACAGCGGTTTGAACTGTGCAGGTCCACTTACATGCAGATTTTTTTTTTCAATAGTAAATACTACAGTACTACATGATCCGAAGTTGATTCAATCCATGGATGCAGAACCGTGAATAAGGAGGAACAGAGTTTACAGAGGGATGACTATAAGTTAAACGTGGATTTTTGACTGCAGGAAGGAACTATGCCCCTAACCCCTGTGTTGTTCAAGGGTCAAATATATTATATACTTTTAAGTATTATATACTGAAATAATTAACTTACTAATTATCAATTCTATTTCATTAAAGCAAGTCCCTCCCTCTGCTGCCTATATCATTAACCTACACTAGTTAAACCATAATAAAATGTAATTTTTACAAAAATAAACCTGTAATTCATCTTTACCTAAAACTATTCTCAATCCTCAGCCCAAATTTCTGAGAGTTTACCATATTTTAATAAAAAGTACATGATTTTATAACTTACTAATTATAAGCTCTTACTATGGAACAAATTCACACACTCTTTGTATGGAAATTTTCTCTGTATCCCATCTTTTTGCTAAACTTTGGCTAAAAGTTGGCTACTGCTGCCAATATTTTCATAGCCTACACATATTTCTTTTCAACATATGCTTTCTATTCAAGCAAAGAATAGGACAGAATAACGAATTTTTAAAAGATCATTTAGGCAGATGATGACTCTGTATATAGATAATGATCATAATAATTCAGCTTCAAACGTCTTCCCATCATGCTTCTTTTGCTTTGCCTTTAACCAGTATCTAAAGTCTTTGCTTTTAATTGAGGAAATTCATTGTCAATAGATCTACTCTAAAAGAAATGTTAAAGGAAGTTCTTCAAGCAGAATCTGCTATCAAACAGACTCTTGGATCTAAACAGATAAATAAAGAGTGCTGGCAATGTAATAAGTAAATGTAAAATAAAATGTACCTTTTTTCTTATTTTTAATTGCTCTTAAAAGCTAAATGACTGTTTAAAGCAAAAATTATTTATAGAATATGTAAAAATATATCTGACAATAATAACACAAAGGATTGGGGCGGGAGGTAATTAAACACTAATGTTTAAGTTCCTTATACTACACACGAAGAGATATACTATTATTTGAAGGTAGACTAATTAAGGCTGTATAGTGAACATCTTAAGGAAACAACTAAAAATATAATATATAAATATATAATATGTATAAGTTAATAGGTGAAATAAAATGTAATAATAAATGATCAGTTAACTCAAGAGAAAGCAGAAAAAGAGGAATAAAAAGAAACAATAGACTGAACAAATATAACACTCATCTGATGAATGAAAAAAGTCAGATGAAACAACTGTGAAAGCCTTGCCATCTAGAACATTCTCTGAATCTGGGAGCTGCTTCCTTGACTTGGAAAACGTTCCAATGTTTCATGAGGCCCTTGATATAGAAACTCTTAATAAAATCTCTTTAATTAGTTTGGTGTTGCTCAAAAAAAAAGTCTTTGCTTTTTAATATATTCCCAAAAAAGAAAATGAGTGCATACTACTATAATGTAACATCAACATGTAAACACAAATTGTAAGATCATTCACTACATGATCATATTGATCATATGAAACTGGGCCGGTGACAGAGAGCAGCAAATAATATCCAGGAAAATGTTCATCTCTAATCACTTAATTTTACACATGTAACATTCTGTGTGTCTGCATACTCTATTATATGATCATATTCTGAAAGAAAGTATTATAAATACAAGAAAGGGGTTAGAGCTAAACCAAAAGTGAAAAAATTCTTTTGACTTTCATGCAATTATATCTCAAACATAACACTGTAACAGTTTTGTGCATAAATTCATATAATTATATAAATGTTTGTTTTTGAAACCCAGGAATGGCATCACCAGCACAGTCCAATAGCCCATCTAGCCTGACATCCTGTCTTAGACAGTGACCAATGGCGGAGGCCTCACAGGATAGCATAAACACATAACATAATGTATATAATTGTGCACCACTACACCATTACTCCAGATGTAGTTAGATTATATCCTGAAAGAAATGAAAACAAATCCCAACCCCCATCACTCCCTTACTCTATAATTTCCCAAAAGGTGACGGGAAACCTCCAATAAAGCACAAATCTAACTATAATATAAAACAATGCTTTGGTGACATGACGAATGACTAACAAATTATCTCCTAAAATGAAAAGCTGCACTCAGAAACAGAACCAAAGCTCATCAAAACTTATGATTTGTAAAGGGGGATTTCAATGAATTGAAAAGCATCTGATTCACTCAATTAGATCTAAAAAATAGATGAGCAAAATTTAACTAAAGCTTTAAAAAAAAAAAAGTTTCTTTTAGCCAAGCCATCCATTTTGTGATATGTGATACTGTTTTCTAGAAAGTATTATAAAATTTATATTTTTAACTCTTCAGAGAAATGATATTCACACCTGTTTTGTAATGGTTTTGAAGTAAGGCTTGGATTTATTAAATGTTCATCTAAGTGTGCAAAACCACATAATGAAGAAATCATGGCTTGGTCCTTCAGGAAGTACTATTTCCTAAACAATTATGGACAAAAAAAATGCACTGCATTTTTAAAGACTTTTGGAGAAGATAATTCTCTTGGTAGTATACTTGGGTATTGATTTAACAAAGCTTATAGTCAGGAAACAGTGCCTGACCTGAATCCTCCATGGTGTAATTTAAATTCATTTTCTCTTTTTCTGACCTCAAGTAGGTTGTAGAAGATTAGGTAATATCATATCTTATATATTTGAAAACTCTTATTAAGGTCCCCTTTACCAGGGTAAATGCATTGCAGGACTATGAACCAAATAATAATCCTGTACTGAATTCAGTCTTATAATTTTTATATGCTGTATATCATAGCCCAAGAGACAGATCTCAAAAATTACTTATCCATCATTTTTACCAAGCACCACTCCTCTCCCAATATACTCTTTCTCAAAAAAAAAAATCTATATTTAGGAACAAACCTCAAAAATTTAGAAAAGGAAGTTTATGAGCGCTGAGAGCAAGGAACAATGCACACAAAATTCCATGCAGACACTGCTTCCTTCCCTAGAACAGGGTATCATTTAATGAAATGTATCTCTCAAAATCTCTGGGGCAGAGCTGAAGCTGCAGTGTAATATCATAAAATCTGCAGCTGTGTTGCTGTTCTTAATAGTCCACACTGCTTCCTTAGACAACAGGAAGCCAAAACACACACACACTGCAGAACAGAACTTACCTTAACAAGGAATTGGCCAAAGTGGCAGAGCAGTTACGATAGATCAAGCATCAAACTGTTATTGAAAAGACTGTACACATCTTTAGGAATTTTCTCCTCAACTTGCTCACTCCAGGAAAACAGTATCTATTTATGTTTCCAAACATCATTTTTTTTTAGGAATAAAAACTACAGGGTAGACAAATAAAGTTTCCTATATATAAATAAACATTAATAACTTACTTTTATTGCCCACCAAGGCAACCAGTGGCTGAGTTTCAGACTCCTCACTCACTTTCTTCACCACAGAATACCAATCTTCTAAATTCTCAAAGCTTTGATAATTTGTAATATCATATACCAAGAGGATTCCCTGTCGCAAAAGAGTTACAGAATATTTATAATATACTACTTTAAAAAATATTAATAATGAACACTGTTAATAGATATGTTGAATAGAGTATAAAAAGTACAAACGTGGACTGTTTGTATCTGACTTCAATTTAGGTATTAGCAGACAGATAATACTGAATGTCTTCATTCAAGATAAATCCAGCAATTAAGATACAATGCAAGCTAAAGAATAATTTTCTCAAACTGTAAGTGGTTTTCCAATGAGATATCTGGGATATGCTTGGTAAGTTTCAATAAAATGTAAGAAAATCATATCATAGAGGTGAAAAAAGCTTCAAGGTCTACAATTCTGCCT
The DNA here is from genome assembly GCF_949987515.2 of Delphinus delphis. Classification (NCBI taxonomy): domain Eukaryota; kingdom Metazoa; phylum Chordata; class Mammalia; order Artiodactyla; family Delphinidae; genus Delphinus; species Delphinus delphis. Next base: position 98,598,279 of record NC_082687.1, on the reverse strand, counting down.
GTCACTTTCATGAGGTCAAACATTTAAACCTTTCAATAAATAACCATCTGCTGCTGCTCTTTTTAAATATTTTCAAAAATGGAGATTCCATGACATCCCCTGACAGTCAATTTCAGTGTTTAACACAATTTTCTTTAAATGAAATAAGTCGATTTCCTCTTTCGGTCCTCTGTGCATTTGCAGAACAACATGAGAGTGTCCTCCTTATAATAACCCTTCATGTACTTGAAAATAGTTAAGTAACTCCTTCACCATCTCCTTTCCAGAATAAACAAACTCAATTCCTTAAACTTGCCTCAAAGGACCTATTTTCTATCCCTTTAATCATAGTTGTTGGTTCTTCCCAGGACATGCTACATATAGTTTTTTGACATCCTCTTTAAAATGAGCAATGTAAAACTGGACATGATACTGTAATAAGAGCCTGAACAAAGCCAAATACAACAGAGGGATTGCTTCCTGCCTCTTATATATCATATTCCTTTTAATATATCCCATTATTTTGTGTGGGAAGGAGAAGAAGTATGTACACTCACAAAAATAACACTGCCACATTCTTGATTCTCATCCAATTTGTAGTCAAATACTTAATACAAAGCTCTCTGCATATTTAAGGCTGGCCCTAATGGCATTTATGTCTCCTTCTTCTTAAGTTATAATCATAAATGTTGACTACTTTTTTACACCTACTATGTACCAGACAGATATCTGGATCTTTTCATTAATCCTCACAAAAATCATGCAAGACTGGTATTATTATCCTCATTTTACTAATAAACACAAAGTCACATGGAGCCAGGATTTGAATCGAGGACTGAATGAATATAAAGTCCACCCATTCAGTCTACAAAAATTTGTCTGCCAACTATATGCCAAGCATTGTGCTGGGTACCAGGGATATGAGGAACAACCTCAAGGAACTCACAGTCTTGCAGCAAAGCCAGGCACATAAACAGACAAGTATATAACACAGAAGTCATGGCCAATGATATGCTAGTAAATATTAATTAACCAGCTTGAGGCATGGCAGCAGTGGGGAAGGGATGAGAGAGTGTTACTTGTAGCATCTGCCAATTTCTATAGTGTAAATACTCCCGTGGTCATTTTAAAGCTATCAATGTCACTTCACTGAACAGAGTTGGGTAGGACACCACTACACAGCACTTCCACCATACAGATACACTAGATATAAATAACCTCAAGAGCGTAAACAACAGAAATATGTAGTAAAATAATCAGTAAGTGACGCATTTTGATCATATAAATCTTTGTTTTTAATATAATTTATGAGTTTTTATATATATTTTTAATCATGAATATATTCAATAACCGGCTCACAAAAATTCCTGAAAATTTAACAACTGACTCTCCCAATGTGGCTCTAGCTTACTACTATTATGAACTTCCAGTACTATGCTCTTTTCTTCCAGTTCTATTAAGAAATAGTTGACATGCATCACTGTACAAGTTTAAGGCATACAGCATGATGGTTTAATTTACATATACTGCATGCTCTTTTATTAAACTACACTGGCCCCCAAGTCACTTAGCTTCTCTGGGTCTCAAGTTATTTGCCTCTAAAGTTAGATCATTGAATTAAACACTCTATATCCCTTTCAACTTAATTATTCCATAATTTTTATGCAAAATTGTTTGTCTGATTTATTTTAGTAATTTATAAATCTATTTCTGCCTTCCCAAATGCTTTGAAATAATGCCCAGCACAGAATTATTTGAAATAATGAACATAATCCTACTTTTCTTATTAAGAATAATGTCCCAGAATTAGCCTGTGAACAAAGCTAATATTCAATCTATTGACTCCACCTCCAGTTGACATGAGTGATACAATATATTATGTTGAAAGAGCTCTGCCCTAGAAGTCAGATTGCCTTTGGATTGTAGTCCTGGCTCTACCGTCTACTGATCTTGGGCAATGCTTCTGTCATTCACTTTCATAATACCTGTCATGCCTAACTGATTATGTAAAGTAATAAAAATAGACAATTTAAAACCAACAAACTACACACTTACTGGGAACTTTTTTATTATTATTCTGAATAAATATGAATCACATTTTCAGGGCAAACGTGAGATTGTTTTCACTCTCATAAACTGAGCCTTGACCTATGGTGCCTCTTAAACCTTAAAATTTTTAGAACCCTTCTAACTAATATATTAAAATATTCATCACAACATGGTTCAATATCTGAACATAATAGAATATGCAAATAAAACATGGCCAGCATCTCTTGATAATCAGTACTAGACCAGAGCTATAGAATAAAAATTAACTATCACTGATCTAGACCAGGAGTTGGTAAACTATGGCCCCCAGGTCAAATCCAGCTCATAGCCTATATTTGTAAATAAACTTTTATTTAAACATAGTCACACTCACTTAAGTATTATCAATGGCTGCTTTTGCACTATAATGGCAGAGTTGAGCAGCTGCAGCAGAGACAGTCTGACCTGCAAAACCTAAAATATTTTCTATCTGGTTTTTCAAGGAAGTTTGCCAATTTCTCATCTAAACTGATATATCCCAATATTCTTCAGTCAGCAATACCTATGAATTGTCCAGGAATCATAAGAAAGATAGAAGGATAAACACCTTTTCATTAATCTAGCTATCTACCAACCCAAACATCTATCAGTTCATATATCCATTTAATACCATTTAATGCAAAAATTATGATTTTTATTCTTTGCTCCTAATATGACAATTTTGTACCAGTTTTGACCTACACTCATCTGGTTAAAAACTGAGAAGGAGAAATGAGAAAACCAAAGACATTAACATACAAAGAAGTTCTAGGACTTTCAGTTTCAGCTCAGACATGTAAAGAGCTTGGAAGTCATCACATCTGTTCTTACAATAAGAAAATAGCTGGACAAACTGAAAATCCATGACTTTTCTTGGACACAACAGAGAGTTGAGTTTGCAGGGCAAACTGCCACCCTGAAATCCGGAGTGATGGGTGAATCCAGAGAGTCACAGCCAAAATCTGCTTATCTGGAACAAAAGCCACTAGAGCCAGTAAATAGTAGAAACATTTAAATGGTCATTTTGATGAATTGTTGGAGGCTGAGTGTGGGCTAGCTTGAAGATGAGAAACTCCTGAGGGACACAGTCTTTGGGATACCCCCAGACTTTCATGTGTTTTACCTCTAGGAACCCCACAAGATCCTCATGGTGAAGAGACAAGAAAAATCCCCTCATAGCTCTGGCATGAGAAGAGAGAAAGTAATCATTGTAAAATATGCCTAGAGCATTATGTGTAAAATGGCATCCTCTCCAGGAAAAAACCTCAGAGTCTTCTACCACATGAGAGAATGGCATTTTCCAACTCCAGCCCCTTCTAGTCATCCTGTCTCACCTAAATGAGAAAAGCTAAGAAATACCTAAGAAGGTCACAGCCCAGGGACACAGATGCTTAAGTCACACAAGGCTGTGACTTAATCATAAGAGTATAGAATGTTTCCCCTCTTCCATACTTTAACACACCAATAGGGCTCCAGTATAATAGTAGATTACATTTGAAAGAGCTGCAAGACACAAACTCCAACTAAGGAAGAGTTCTTTGAGATGCCCAAAAAGACAGGGGAGGAAAAACACAAGGATATTAGAGGAATTTGATGGCTCTGCCATCTAAAGATTCAGCAAACATTAAACACAGACCAACTTCTGACCAAATTAACATAAAACCTCACACTAAAAGCCTATTTATTTGAGTTCTTATTACTCGATACATCATGTCTAGTTTTCAACACAAAATTAAAAGGCACACTAAAAGGAAGTTTGAAGAGAAAAAGCAAACATTAGAATCAGATTCAAATCAGATTTTGCAGTGATCAGAACAGGAATTTAAAATAAATGTAATTAACATTTTAAAGATTCTAATGCAAAAGGTAGACAACATGAAAGAACGGTGGGTAATATACACAAAGAGATGGAAACATTAATGAATAATAAAAAGGAAATGCTAGATATCAAAAATACTATAACAGAAATAAGGCCATTGATGAGCTCATCAGGAGACTGGATACAACCTAGGAAAGAAACAGCCAGCTTTAGGATAAGATTTAGAAACTTTCAAAACTGAAATGTAAAGAGAAAAAAGAATGAATAAAATAGAATACAAAAGAACTATGGGACAATTCTGAATGTATATGACACATGGAACTGGAATACCAGAAGGAGAAGAGAAAATGGAACTTAAGAAATATCTGAAGTAATAATGGCCAAGAAATTGCCAAAATTAATTAGACACCATCCACAGATCCAGGAATCTCAGAGAACATCAAGTAGGATAAATACCAAAACATCTACACCTAGACATCATATACTTAAACTCCATAAAACAAAACACAAAGAGAAAATCTTGAGAAAAGGTAGGGGGTGGAAGCCAAGGGGAGGGAGGGAATACCCTATCTATAGACCAACAAGGATAAGAATTATAGAGAATTTCTCATGGGAAACTAAGCAAGTAAGAAAAGAATGGAGTGAAATTTTTAAGGTGTTGAAGAAAAGGACCAATCTAAAATTCTAGACGTAAAAAATCCTTTTCTAAGTAAGGAGGAATAAAGACTTTCTCAGATAAACAAAAACTGAGGGAATTCATAGCCAGAAGACCTTCTCTGGAAGAAACGTTAAAAGAGGTTCTTCAAGAAGAAGGAAATGATACAGGTCAGAAGCTCAGTTCTACATAAAGAAAGGAAGCATATCAGAGACGGAACAAGAAAAGGTAAAAGAAAATCATTAATTTTTCTTATTCTTAATTAATCTAAAATATAAATATTTAATAACAGTAACAAGGTATTGAGTGATTATAGCATATGGAAAAGAGAAATGAATGACAGTGATGCCATCAGGGACAGGAGGGATGAACTGAGAATATTCTTTTATGAAATATTTTATGAACTACACAGGAAGCAATGTAGTATCATATGAAGGTGGACTTAGATTAGTATAAGATGTATATTGCAAACTCTAGGGCAATTGCTTAAAAAACAAAGTTTTAGTATAATTGACAGACTAAGAGATAAAATGCTCAAAAAACCAGAAAAGAAAGAGAAAAGGGGAGGGGGAGGGAAGCAAGCACAAGGATCAGAAAACAAACATGAAAGATATGAATCCAACTATATCAATAATCACTTTAAATGTGAATGGTCCAAATATACCAATTAAAAAATATTGTCAGAGTGGATGAAAAACCAAGACTCAACTATATGTTGCCTACAGGAAACACGCTTTAAATATAAAGACACAGGTTAAAAGTTAAGGGATAAAGAAATACCATGCTAAAAGAAGTGAAAAGAAAGCTGGAGTAGCTATATTAATTTCAGACAAAGCAGACTTCAGAATAAGGGAAATCATGAGGTATAAAGATTGGCATAATGGTAAAGGGGTTAATTTTCCAAGAAAACATAACAATCCTTTGTGTATATACACTTAATAACAGAGTATCAAAATATGGAGCCCAAAACTGATAGAACTTGAAGGAATTCAAAATCCACAGATCCACTAATATAGTTGGAGATTTCAACACCCCTTTTTCATTAATTGATGTATCAAGCAAGCAGAAAATCAGTAAGTTGACCTGAACAGCAGTAACAATCAGCTTCATCTAATTGACATTTATAAAACAGTCCATCCAACAACATTAAAATGTACCCTCTTCTCAAGCTCATATGAAACATTCACCAGATAGACTACATTCTGGACCATAAAACACACCTTGACAAATTTATAAGAATAGAAATCATACCAAGCATGTTCTTAGATTACAATGGAATTATCAGAAATCAATAATAGAAAAAGCTGGAAAAACTCAAAATATTTTGAAATTAAACAACATACTTCTAATAACACCTGGGTCGAAAAAGAAGCCTCAAGAGAAGTTTAAAATATCTTAAATAAAATACAACCTATCAAAACTTGAAGATACAGCAAAAACAGTACTTCGAGGAAAATGTAGAGCACTGAATGAATATATCAGAAGAGAAGAAACATCAAAAATCTAAGCTTCCACTTTAGAAAACTGAAGAAGAAGAGCAATTTAAACTTCCTGCAAGCAGAAAAAAATAGTAATAATAAAAATTAGAGCAGAGATCAATGAAACTGGAAAGAGGAAAACAACAGAGAAAATTAATAAAAACCAAAAGTTGGTAACCTCTAGCCAGATTAACCAAAAAGAGAGACAGAGACAGAGTCAGAGAGACAGAAAGATAAAGAAAGAGAAGGCACAAATTAATGAGGGGTCATGACTACTGATTCCCACAGACATTAAAAAAATAATGAAGGAATAATATGAACAACTCCATAGCCCAAAATTTGAAAACAAAGATGAAATGAACCACTTCTTTGAAACACACAAACTACCAAAACTCATACAAGCTGCCATGGACTCCCAGGGCCTCTACCCACCAGCTTCAGCACACCAAAGCCAGACCTCTAAGTACTCATCTCTTTGGGAGCCTATAATATAAGTACCCTCAAACCCCTGAGTCTCTCACCCCATCAATCAATCCAGTTCTCTTGTGATTCCTTTCAAAAAACTATCAGAAAGTACAACTCCCTCGGAAATGCAACACATCTTGGCAACAACTCAAGTCTAAGAAGAATCTACGGGGAACTGCTGGAAATAACTGTTTCTTGGCAATCTTGTGGCCATCCAAACCCACCACCATATCTCATGTCCCTGATACCCTCTTTTATCACCTATCCACCATTTATCCTTCTGCTATGTCTTCATCCCCATACTGTCCTGTGCTTCCTCTTCCTAATTTACCCTCCACCTGCTCCTCTTTCTAAACCTTTCTGCCATGACTTTTGGAAATGAGACTTCAAGTTTAATAAATCCTTCTACATCTTTGAATTCTTCACAAAAATTTCCTCCATCTTCTATGCCTTAACTTCGCTTTCCCCACCTCGCCCCCACAACTGCCAAAAGATATTACCACCGCTTCTCTTTATAAACCTTAAGACTTTTAGTAAATATTACATAATATTATATAGTACTTTGTTTTCATCTATTTCACTTATCACCATATCTAGTAAGCATGATGAGTCAGTAAACCAAATGGATACCATTTTCAAAGGAATAACTGACAGCAGTCTTGAAGGAACAAACACTGTGGCAACACTTAACAGTATTATAAGGTATTTCAAAATTTAGTTCTAAAATTTAACAGATACAGTACATACAATTTAGTGAAAGTTACCCATTTCCAAAATACAGGTATTTTTTTCTCCTTGATTTGTACAACAAATAATCTACTTTAGTTTTTAATTATATATACAAATGAATTAAATCATATAGATTATACAATAGTCGTAACAACATATACTGTACTTTGCTGTGTAAGTACAACCTGTAAGAAGGAACACTAATGCAAGAGAGGTCTGTAAATATAATAAGTTATAAGTTGACAAATATCCAATGAAAAAATTCATGGTAAAAGACAGCAGAGAGTCTCAGGGAGTCCAACTTTGAGATATGCTCTCTCCCCAGTTGTCATACTGGCACCACAGGCTTTTGTTGGTGGTTAACAGGGTGGCTCATCTGTGTGGGGCACTGGTACACAATAGTAGTTATGTTCTACCTCACAAATGAGTACACTTCATTGAGTTTATACTCAGTAGGGCAGTGTTTGCAAACCACTTAGATTCCAGGACGGAAAGAGCTACAAAAATGAAACATCCAGTCCTTCTCTGAGGCTTGTTATTAGCCTCTGTTAGCCACAGGTTACAGGGCACTAAACACTATGTACTGTGTGTTTGCTTGTAACCACTATGAAAAATAGCCTATAACATCTTTCTGAAGACTCCTAGAAAATTTTAAGTTAATTTAAACTCTGGGAATTTAACTGGGACATACTTCAATTCTTAGAACTAGTTTCTGACAAAATACCTCACTAATTCTTTCTTCGGTGTCTATTCAATATTGTTTCAACCAACACTATTCAATATACTACCACTAAAATTTAATGCAACTGGTGGGGAAAAAGTGAAGAGGGTAAAATAGTCAGTTTTATTTGAAGCTAAGTTAATTCCAGCCTACAAATAAGCTTCTTCCTGGATAAGAAATGCTTTAGAAAAATGAATTCACATAGCTTAATAGCCCAGATATGTGTAAGATAATTCTTTCCATACACATTACATAAGTTAGAGAACCTAAAACAAAATCCTAAATAAGACATTATACTGATGTCCTCAAAACAGCTTGTCAAAACACTTCTCAAAGATTTCTGTCGTGTAGCATGTGCACAAAAATCCAAAGTATTCGTGAGATGGGCAATGTACAGCATCTACAACAACTCTAGAAACAGTATAGATCCACTTTGAAGAATAGTTACGTAATTATATAAAATTATTAAAAGCTATTAAAATGTTTATGAAAGCACTGTTTTTTTAAAAGTAACGTTTCTCCCAATTTATGGTAGTGAACTGTAGTCTGAGCTTCTCTGGCCTGGGTAAAAAATTTACATGTATTTTAACAAAAGAAACTAGTGGCAAATGTACTTAACTGCATTTTACATAGCATTTAATTTAGAATCTCTGGAAAGCAGAGAAAATTTATGACAACTCATTTTATCATCTCAAAATTCCTACTTTCCTGGGACAATTTCATGAAAATGTTCATGAAATTCCTAGAAATACTTTATTACATTGTTTTTTAATAAAACAGGGTATATGATTTACAGAGATTGTAAAGTATAAACAATGTAAGACACTGTCAAAAGAGAAAAAATCAACATGTACCTTCGAAACAGAAATCTCATGTGACATTCTCTTTCTCCCAAGATGTGAAGTACATTAGAAAAGAACAGACATTTCACTAAACTCAAGTATCCTCAAAAATGATGGAATTTTTTTAAATTTCTACAAATTTGCCCATTAATGTCTGCTGACTTTAAGCAGCTATGTAATAGCATAAAACATACACTGTAAAGAAATGATTTGACAGGATGGTCACACAACATTATGAATGTACTATATACCACTGGTTATATACTGTAAAAATTGTTAATTTTATATTATGTGACTGTCATATCAACACTAATTTTTATATAATAATTTTATATTAATAAATTTAAATTTTCTATAAATCAAACAATAAATTTTTTAATGATTTAAAGTAAGGTAAAATTAAGAGTCTAACCCATAAACATTACATTCCCCTAATTTTTAAGTGAAAAAAATGTATTAATTGAATGTTTTATTATTATTTACTCTGAAATGCATAAAAACTTCCCATTCTCCACTAACTTTAGATATATCTATAAACCATAAAAAGCTAATCTATTTGACATTCAGAGTCAAATATCATTAGAAGCTTGACTAATCTAGTTTTCATTTTTTTTAAATCCAATATGTGTCTATGAAGATAGATTTTAATGGAGCAAAGAGGAAAGAGATTGTTATTTTCAAATCCCATTTTACCAACTAGGTGAATGAAACAAGGACTGTGGCTTCCCACAAATCTCTGTCCAGCAACTTTTCTTTAGCTTAATATCTACTTTAAACATAATCAGTTTAAAACAGAAACAAACAACAATGAAAAAGCCAAACACAAAAACCTGAGAAATATTTTTTAAGAGAAAAATGAACAGTCATAAAATATTAAGTCATATGGTCACAACTGAAAATGTTAAGTGAGCAGAAATATTTTCCAGGAGACAAAGAACAATGTAGAAGAAGAGGCAAAGAAGGTTCTCAGAGCCCAATCTATATATCAATAACGCAAAAAACAAAACCCTAGGGCCTCTATACATGATTAAGAACCATATGAGCCTCATCCTTCTCTGAATATTTTATAATTCAGAATCTATTTTCCATCCAAAATTAAGGCAATGGTATTTGTTAAGTATCAAACTTCATACAGCAGAGTGCTTAATATTCTGTCTTCATCTTCTAGATTCATTTCTTATGAGCAACCCAGCTCCACATAACCATGTTATGATTCTCAACTTAAAATATCGAACTCCAATAAAAAACTAAGTGAGGATTATGAATATTATCCCCCCAATACCTCATGATCATATGAAAGATACACACTAACTCAAAGTAGAAAAGCAAAAATAAACAGCACGTCAGTAATTAATTTGTTAAGTATATTACTAATATGTATATTTTCTATTTGTATAATTTAATTTTAAAACTTATAAATTATGTCTATATAAGCTAATATACCAAAGAATTTTTGTTATATAATCATTCAAGTGGTTTTCTTACTCTACATAGATTTTCTTCTGAAAAGACACCACACATGAGTATCATGTTAAAATGCTGTATGTGCTTCATATATATAATTAGTCATATTTAGCTTTCTGATACAATATATTGATATATCTGTTAAATCTGAAGAACTATAAGTATTTAATAGACTAATTCATGGCACAAAAATATATAGGCATATATGTATGCTTTTTGTCCTTACAACTTAAAATGAAATTAAATTTTCCTCTCTAATATTTATCATTCAATTTATGTATTCTGTAAGTCGTCCATAGAACCAAATCAGTTACTAAATATCAAAATATCATTTATCACTGCATGTATTCAACTGCTGACAATAATAGTATTAGTAATATAAGTAGCATATGAAAGCTATTAGAGTCATCCAGTTCCCTGACCCAAATCATTCCAAGCATGATTTTGGGGGAGGATGAAATCAAAGGATTAGCACAAATGTAAAATCAGTCTCCTTACATATCAGATAAAAATCAAGGTAGAAAGAGCATGTATGTGTGTGTGTACCTGCTTGTGTGTTTGTAAGGAGAGTATCTTCAGTACTGGAATAATCATACAATTTGTTTCATACCTGTGCTCCATAGATATATTTATCCAACATCTTGCCTCCTATTGTCTGCCCTCCTATGTCCCAAACTTGAAGAGTAACATTCAAGTTTCCTAGAGTACAAAAAAATGAATATAAAACTAAGAATACAAAAAAAGTTAAGGAACAATATAACAATTGAATACAGTTTCACAGAACATTAAGTCACAGTGATAAACTCTGAACCTAATTTGCCTTTTATTCTGCATGTTCACATGGTCACATATTTGGAATTGTGAAATAATGTTGTCAAAAGAGATAACAGTGGGAAATTTAGATTTACACTTTACCCCATTTCCATGAAACCACATTTATAATCACCTTCAAAACAGAAGAAAATAAAAAAAGCTTTAATTCACAAACTTCTTAAACCTTAAAGAATTTCTTTTCTTAAACAGGGCATAAAATAAAGCACTTATATGTGGAATAAGATATATAATTTAAAAATTAAAAGTGGGCTTCCCTGGTGGCGCAGTGGTTGAGAGTCCGCCTGCCGATGCAGGGGACACGGGTTCGTGCCGCGGTCCGGGAAGATCCCACGTGCCGCGGAGCGGCTGGGCCCGTAAGCCATGGCCGCTGGGCCTGCGCGTCCGGAGCCTGTGCTCCGCAGTGGGAGGGGCCGCAGCAGTGAGAGGCCCGCGTACCGCAAAAAAAAAAAAAAAAAAAAAAAAATTAAAAGTGAACTTTATATACTAATGTACCTTATTACACATAATGAATTTTCCTGTAAGTTCTAAACTCCATAGGTTCTAAAACTCACAGATTACTAATAGACTACAAAAATGGTCCCACAGTTTCAACTTCAATGAATTTTTAAATTTGAATGTCAGCTACTATATACAATAGTGAACATAATTTTAAAATTATATGTTTTGAAATTTAACCTATAAAATATGAACATTTTGACAGCCCTCTTCAGAACTGATGTAGGTTACATACCCAGTATATCACTAAATATTATGATGCATTTATACCTGTTCAAAGCGTTCCACTGAAACAAATTATAATATGTGCTTCAAAGCCCTCATAAAATAGTCTAACAAATCTCTTCCCCATACAAACATATAAAAGCATTCTAAAATACTAAAGGGCAATCTTTAAAATTCTTTTGTCCATTTTGCAAAATATTTACTTGTTAAAAAAATTATGTTATTCTCTATTATCAATGCAATTACAAAATTTAAAGATCAAGTTCGATATGCTTTACAGTTTAACATTTCAAACTATTTCTCCTAATAAAATTATGCAGCTTTCTTCCAAAGGCAGACAAAATCTCAACTAGTACCTTCAAAATGAGCTCCCACACCAAAAATGTATCTTTCTGAATGATTTGCAAATCAGGAAAACTCAAAAACTTAGACACTAAGAAACTAGTCTCACTTCAAATACAAACCAGAAAAGGATTATATAGATATGAATTTTTATGCCAGTGCAAAACACTAAAACTGGAGAATGTTAGTCACACCATTCAACGTTGCAACTGAAAAGAAAGTACGACACTGGATTAAGCAGCCAAGTTTTACCCTTAACTCTAAGTCTTGTTGGGTCTGTATTACAATCTTTCCATTATTTGGATGTAGGTCTGTTCCATCTGCCAACCTGCAGAGGATTTACATGAGCAACTTCCATTAGCATTAATGAGAGCCACTAAAGTTCATTACCCGTCATCATTCCCAAATATACACACTTTCAACGCTCACAGAGTAATGACCGAAATGTTCTTAAAGGTCTATGAATAAAAAAATCAAAACGTCACAGACTAATACTTACGCAACAACTTATGTAAACCCAATATCTTAAAAATCTAAATTTTTCGATACTCAAAATTCACTCTCCTACAATGCTGTCTCAAATTAAGCAGGTGAGAAGGGGCTAGTCGACACTATAAGTATATCAAATAGTTTCAGAAGCCCCTAGATAAACAGGCAGTACTCTGTTCATTTTACTCTCAAAATTCTTGTTATTTGTTTACTAAAAAAAACAGTACTCAACAATATTAACTTTTTTAAGTAAGATTTTAGGCAACACTTAATAAAGGGCATTTAATCCCATTTTCTTCAAGGTCAATAAATCCTATCACTTAACTTCATATCAAGAAATATGAAGCTTTTTTCCTTTAATTTCTGATATTTACTTATGATATTTAGATCCTATCCTATCTGTAACTTTAGAAACATGATCTTCATTACATGTTTTCAAATTCTGACTACATCGTTTCAAGACTGACTCTAAATCGTTTATAACTATCTCCCACCTGAGAGGTTTATATTTGTGTGCTGAGGATATTTTTTAAATCCATACTTTTCCAAATAAACACTGTTTGTTGTTCTTGGCTTGTTTTTCTTTAATACACATATTCTAGTGCCTCAGATAAAAATAGCTATGCACTACTAATAACCCACTAATACACAATGCTAGCCAAAAAATAAACTTTTGCTATCGTTATAGCTACAACAAATGATATTGACTTCATAGTTATTTCATGTATCTAGAAAAGTATTTTTAACTTCCACATGTGAATTTTAGGCTTATTAACACATAAAAATAAAAATAAATGGGAGTTTCCTATTTGGGAAACAAAATAATATAGAATTCGAATTAATATTCCTTTTAGTTTTTGCAAGCAAAAACATATGAAGGCTTCCAGTATATTTTCAAAATGACATGCCTATAAAGCTATATAAGAATTTTCAAATAATCAACATTGAAAAATTTTTAAAAACCAAGAATCCATCTAATATAAATTTGTAACTAATAAAGAATGTTAAGGAGGAAACTGTCAGCAATCTAATCCCAAATGCAAAATACTAGAAAATTCCTGCTCTTCTGTAAGCAATGACATTTAACTAGGGAAAAAAATAAATAAATGAGGTGACAAAATACAGGTAAGTTGCTTTTGGTATGAATCAAAGCCACCAAGAGGATTCAACAGTGACCTTGTAAAAGTACACTTGGTGCCTTGGTTAACCTTACTTAAAGTGCTGCATAGTCAAGATGGAACTAAAAACACAAGTCTGCCCACTTCTTGTACTAAAGACTTAGAAATCCTTTTCACAGTAGAACACTGTTTACTGACTGTACCCACAAGCTTCCTGAAAGTATTTTGACTAAGGCTCTTAAGAAGCTCTATCAGCAGAATCTCTGACTAACAGATACACTATTTTAAGCAGTAAAATCTGCACAGTGGTTGCATCCAGACTATACAGCATACCAGATCATGAAATATACTAACATGGATGAGTATTTGCAGAGTAATGACCTTGAAAACTTGCATGAAGAGAATGTCAATAGATGAACAGGAGGTATTACACCTCTAACAATCTGAATGGACAGAAGACTTACTAGAATACTAACAAATATTAGATTTGCCTCCTATGCTGCTGTACCATAAATTCAATTAATGCTGCCTGTAATGTTTTAGCAAATGATACAAATATTAATCCTTGGACACAATGAATTAAAGTTAAAGTATATAAAGGGTATAATATAAACCTTTTAATTTATTAACCTCATTTCTTAATGTACCTATTAATATAAAATCAAGTTACATTAAAAATTTTTTTCTTACTGAAATTTCTACCACAATTTTGAGTCAATTAAATAGAATAAAACCAACTGCCGTTTTATAAAAAAAGATATTTTTCTGGAACTCTGTCCATCAAAATAAAACCTTAATCAGGAAAATTAAAATATATATTCATTAAGAGTATATATTTCCTAATGTTATTTTTAACCTAAGTACTTTCTAACTCTAAAATATATTATAAATTTGGATTTCAAAAATACCAAATATTTTTTACAAAGTCATCAAAATTTAAAAATCAGTAGTATTGTGCAAAAAATCAGAAATTATCATATATATTACACATATAAAATGTCCAAAACCAGTCTTAAAATGTTTTTAATGTTTGCATAGATGCTTGCTCCTTTAAGTCTTTGAACTGAAAAATCAGAAAAATTAAACAATATTAATAACATAGAAAGTTAGTGCTTTTGCTAATTATCATCGAAAACAAAACAGTCAGTAATTAAATACACTTTGAGGCTCTCTGTGTACAACTGGCATCTCTGAAAAAACTGTTGCAAAATAAGTTTTCAGTATGTATATTATGGGATTTGTACATGTATTCTACTAGTGACTGTTGTAAATATTCTGAAAGCAGTATTAACCTATCCATAAGAGTGAGAATAATAAAAATGAGATTTTCAGTTTTGAATACATTAAAAGAAAATACAAATGAAACAAAATACACGTTTCTCATTAAACCTCTTTATGAATAATAACTTAGTAATGGCAAACTGGAATTCTTTTCTCAAGCTATATCTTCTAATTTATTTTTCATTGGTAGCCGAATACCAACCATCACAAAATATAAGAGAGTATATTACTAGTGAGATATGCAGAATACCTTCAATTACCAAGAGTTTTCATTAGCTGTTCTAAAACATTCATAGAGTTGTCTGATAGATGGAGCATTTGAGAGGTTAACATTTTCAAAAATATCATAATTTATTAAACCGTTTCCCACTATATCACTCACGTTCCAGTATATGAATCTGACACTACACTTGCAACTGTTTTTATTCAAATGTGTTTCCTCAGAGAGGAGAAAGATGGACTAGTTTATGAAGTCAATCAAGATAAACTGCTTTTAATAAAATACTTTAAACATATAATTTAAGCACAAGTGAATAGACAGAGCATTTTAAAGCCCCAATTGTTCAGAAACTAACTTAAAACAGAAACCACTCTTTTTTTGTTATTATTTCCCTGTATTTCCCACAAAATGTGCTGCAACTGGCATCTAAATAGTTTCTTTGCATGGTGAACTGAAACATCTTGAATGCTCAAACTGTATTTTTATGAGTGCCTAGGGACCCTAAATTTTAGTGGTCTATTAAATGCCAGCAATTTCATGCTGCCTTGCATAAAACAGCATTCACATATTAGAGCACAGAAGTTCCATAGCTACATTATACTTCTGTTCCAACTTTCTCTCAAACAAAAAACTGAAGCAGAGGTTAATCAAAATAATATTTAAAAAAATAATCCTTTCCAGTCTTCTCACATTTAGTTCATACAATACCTGCTGATAATTACATGGCATTTGATTTTGTTTTTAACTTTAGAATTTTATAAGCAACTATTGTTTATCCACAAGAAATGTGCAGTGGTCAGAAACACTGGGAGAGTGGGGAGGATATAAACTTTTTCCTTACACACATGGACAGTATGTCTTCATGGTAGATGCTGATGAAAGTTAACCTCCCTAAGATAGATTTACTGATTATATATATTTTCACATACAAACAGCCCCAAAATTTATTTTACACATTTCTGCTTATGTCCCTTATTGTCAGATATGGACAATTTTCTATGTTAATACATTTTAGTCTCTTACCTGGTAACATTATTCTTCTCAAAAAGAAATCCAGTCCTATAGTTTGTTTGTACTGTTTCCCAAAAGTTTCTTGAGCAAAACACGTAGCTAAGGAGGTCTAAAAAATTGATGCACAGAATATCAAAATTAATGTCTTTGTTTTAGAAATGTAAACATAAAATCACTACTAAATCTTATTAAGTAATCTTAATATTTATACTCCCATTAATCCATCAAGCAACTTTAAGCAGTTCTAATCAGTTACAAGGGGAAGAGGGACTTAACATTCCACCAGGTAAATTTCACTTGCCAACCAGCTATCAGTGGCAACAACAGACTAATCAGCTAAATCTCTTTCAATCCCCTGATTGTCAAGCTCCCTACACCTTGCTGGAAATTCGAATTTGAGAATTATCAACAGAGAAAACTAAACCAACATGATTAAAGATCTGAATCTTATATGTCCCTATACATCAGTTCAATACAACTTTCAGAGATGTTTCATTTCTGAGGTTAAACATCTGAGTAGTTTGTGCCCTCAGCCAATAAGAAGTAGAACTAACTAAGGAGAGGAAAGCCCGTTTATAGAATTTCCTTTCTTTTCTCCCCCCACAAGAAACATGTCTAATTTTTCTCTATATTAAAAATGTTGTACTTCCCTGGTGGCGCAGTGGTTGGGAATCCGCCTGCCAGTGCAGGGGACACGGGTTCGAGCCCTGGTCCGGGAAGATCCCACATGCCATGGAGCAACTAAGCCCGTGCACCACAACTACTGCGCCTGCTCTCTAGAGCCCGCGTGCCACAACTAGTGAGCCCACGCGCCTACAGTCCGTGCTCTGCAACAAGAGAAGCCACCGCACCACAACAAAGACCCAACACAGCCAAAAATTAAATATAAATAAATAAATTTATTTTTAAAATTTGTTAAATGAAAATTATTCTATAGAATGACTGATAATATTTATCTTTTAAATTAAGAAGTTGATATTTTTAATATTAAGCAGACAAAAATAAATATAGTCCATCCAAGAACCATAAAGCTTAAAAGTCACAAGAATATTATAACCAGAACAAATATATATATACATTTTTTAAATAACAACTCTAAGTTACATTCAAAACTCTAGAGTTTCTTTAGGATACCATTTCTTACCAAAGCAAAAGAATAATCGAGTAACAACTGAAATAACTCAATAACTCAAAAGCTTCTTAAACATTTTAAATGTATTATTTATTTATTTGTAGACTTCCCCAAAAAGAAGAGAAAGGGAGTTTCATGAAGCTTTTATGCTCTTCAAGACAGATTCCTAAAGTTAAGGAAAAATAGCTCTTTCTTATTTTGAAAGTTAAAATTAGATGTCAATTCCTAAATAATGAAAACTAAGATAAAATTTCCAAGATAGTTTACTATAATTAATTACAACATAAGTACAGTAGTGCAAAAGAAAACTTGGCCAAACTTCAATTCCTTTAAACAAAAAGACCTAAAATCCCTTTGACGTAAGAACCATATTTTTCATATAAATGGCAATTTGCACACACTAACGCCAATTCTTTTAATATTTAAATACTCAGCATTTGTAAGAAATCACTAAAATATTTGGTCAAATATTTATTGAGCACCATAAGAAAGATGTTCTGCTAGACTCTGAGAAATAAACTCACTACACCAAAATGAAAATTCATTTGGCTTCCTTGATAATATAAAAACTAAGAGATTAGGGAAAAAAAAGTAAGCATTCTTTTTTAAATCCTTTTTTCATTTAGCCTTGTTTATGCCATTGAGCTTATTTAACTTAGAGCACAAAATCATCTGTGAAGAGGCTCAGAGTTCTAGAGAAAAATAATTAACACTACTTATACTATTACAGATATTTCAAAATGTTTAATATATGGATGGCTGAAACACCTTTATAAATCTAAGACAAACTCAAGGCACATGTAACTTCAGCTTAGTGTTTCTTTTCCTAAAAATCGGACTTCTAGATTTTGAAAGTCTCACACTTTTGAGGCAAACATAAAGCTAGAATTTTCAATTGGAACAGAGTACAATCTGTCAAAAGTATAGGTCATTGCAAACAAAGAATATTAAAATGGGTTCTTATACCATCTCCAGACATCTCACTATAAAAATTAATCAGAGAATCAACTGAATCAGTGGGAAGGAGGCACATCCTCTTCAATTATCTAGATATTATGCTATCTTTCTCATTCAATAATTTCTCAGAAGTCATTGTATAAATATCCTTTTTAAACAATTATGAAGAGAACAACCATCTTTCATATCTGTAACTCTTTTTTTCTGATTCTTTATAGTTTTTTTGTTTGGCGAACTTTTGCTAACAATTTTTAACCATACTACATTTACTAATACTGAAAAGACACCATAAAAGAATATTTTGCCTCAAAAAAAAAATCTTAAGAAGTATATAATAAAATCCAAAGTATGACTCAAAACAGGAAAGAAACAGAAACACGTGTTAATAGCAAAAGGAGCTAAATTTCTCTTGAATAAACTGTTAGTGGTCATCTCAACATTCTATTGCTTTTGTAAGGGTGTATAAAAATGCCCTGAGTTAGAACTAGCAAGAAAAACTGATACTAGAAAAAACGGCCAGGAGTTAAATCAGGATACAAGTAAGAATGAAAGAGAGGCTGAATTCATAATAGAAAAGAACAGTAAAAGAAACAGAATGGGAATGTTGGTAGCTGCCAATAATACGGCAATAATCTGAAAACTGAACAGGGTATGGAAAAAAACAAAAGTTGATATATGAATAATGAAAAAAGGTTAGATTTCTGATGCTGGTATCCAGAAATTTCTGGCAGAAAACAATCTTTACAATTTTAAAATAGATTAGTCAAGATGACAAAGACTAAATCAGAATGCCATAAACAGTATCACTGTTATCCTTTGAAGCAGAATGATAATCCTAATTCAATAATATAGAAGGAAAAAAGTACGCTTTGTTGTACACTAGATAAAATTTTTGACAGAGATGAAAAATCATAATTATTCACACTAAATTAGTAACAAGAGGAAAATGTATGACAGGCTAGATGAAAAACCTAGATAGAAATTATGAACAAATTTCAACAGAGAAATACATGTATGATAATGGATGAATATTGGGGAAAAAAATTAACAAAAATTTAAAGAATTATGATAGAATGTAAGATAATGGAAAATTTTTGTGTCTTTTTATACATGTATTAGTGTTATAGACAGTCATTATAGTTTTAAACAGGAAATAAATTCAGTTATGAGTTCACCATAAAAAGATTTAGGAAATGAAAAATTAGAAGACATTCAAAAGAAAATACGAATGAGAAAACTATAAAAATAGAACTTAAAAATTTTACTGAATAAGGGTGTTAGAAACAATGCTGATTCATTTACAACAACTCATCCATTCAAAAAGTTGTTACAAGTGTACAAAAAGTCATATAATTAATACTTTATAAAGAAAAGTGATCCCAAGTTCTTTTCTTCCTCAAAATGTTTAAAAGTAATCAGAGCATATTAAGTTGTTTTTCCTCAATAATAAAAATCAATAACAAAATATCAGGGATGGCAAGAAAGAAATTAACAAGAATCCTCCAAATCCTGCATATGAATGACACCTTTCCCTAGGGCCCTAGGAACTCAAATCTCAGAACGAAAGACAGGAGCAGCTGTGCAGTGCCAACTGCCAGGGAAGATGTATCGAGCAGTCGTCACCATAGGAACCAGGGTCCAAACTACACCAGGAACATGAAAACGTGAAGCCGAAAACGGGAAACTGGTAACAATAATAACCAGCGTTTCTGAAGCCTCTAGTTGAGAAAGCGGATGGAAGAAGAAAGGAGACAAACTCTAACAATATTCCCAGAAACAGTGTTGGCGCCATTGATAGGAGCGACAGGTGTGAAGGTTGGCCGGGCAGAGGCTTTTCACCTTATTTGGGGCGTGGATCAAGAACCCTTTAAGAACTTATGGACCATCTCCAAAGAGCAAGCACCGGGCAATGTTTATTCCACCTCAGGAGCTCCACAACCCTGGGTTAAAGACCTGTGCCTACGAGGTAAGGGGACTGGCTGCCAGATATTCTCACGCACTCACTCTCATTCATTCAACCAACTGTCACTGAAAGACAGACTTTAAGGCAATGATCCCCTCTGTCATGTTAGCAGCTCTGCCCTCAGCAACCAGTCCAGAATAGGAGTTCAATAGATATTTGTTGAATGAATGTTTGTGTTGACAGGTGCTGTGCTGGGAACAGAGATGAACAAATATGATGCTCTAAAAGTGCAACTAACATTTACTGAGTGCACACCATGTTATGAAAGCTTTATGTAGATTTTCATATTTAATGTGGATTTGCACACTTCACCCTTCGAGGAGACCCCTATCAATATACCCATCTTACAGATGAAGTACAAACAGGATAGCAATTTGCCCTCCAATGATCCGACGAGTAAGTGATGGAGCCCCAATTCTCTCACCCAAGGAATCTGATTCCAGCGTCAAGTTCTTGGGAGATCCCAGTACAGTGGAGCCTTCAGAAACGGTAAACGGGGGGAAAGGAGCAAAGTGTGACCTGGACTAAAGTAAAAAGAGGTAAGGTGCCTTGGCAGATCCTTGCCAGTCCTCAGAGGCGAGAAGCTGGAAAGCTTCCCAGGGAGACGATACTGGCTCGTGTCTTAAAGAAGTAGGAGTTCGAGATCCAGGCAGGGGTTAGGCAATGACTTTTTTTTTTTTTTTTTTTAATTTAAGAGGAGCTGGACAGCTCTCGACGGACTTCACCAAGCGCCTATTAGTGTCGAACCCCAGGCCACGACCTCGCGGGCCCAAGCCCAGACGCCCCGGGGCTCGGGGACATAAGGCGACGCCGGGGGGGGCGGGGAGGAGGCTGGAGGACGCCAGAGCCGGCCGGGGTTCCTGCAGGCCTGGCACGGCGGGCCCGCTCGAGGACTGACCTTCCCGGAGGTGCCGTCCCCCAGCACGAC
Source organism: Delphinus delphis (assembly GCF_949987515.2). Classification (NCBI taxonomy): domain Eukaryota; kingdom Metazoa; phylum Chordata; class Mammalia; order Artiodactyla; family Delphinidae; genus Delphinus; species Delphinus delphis. The sequence continues at coordinate 98,577,065 of NC_082687.1, read as the reverse complement.
GATTTTCAGTTGCCGGTCCTGGCTCTCCTCCTCTGAGTCCGACATGGTGTCCCAGGAACCAGGCCCACCTCCCCTCCCTCCCCACCGAGGTAGAAGGAGGAAGGGAAGGAGGGGGGTCTCTGGGGGCAGGGGAGAGGAAGAAGGGCAGCAGTGGGGGCAGCACCCCCCGTCCCGGTGTCTCAGCGGTCGCCGGAGGTATCCGGGCAGAATCACTCGCCAGAAGCCATCTTGCCCGCCTCCCCTACCCCTTGCGCGTTGGCCCCGCCCCCTGAGCGCGACGTCGGGCGCGCTCCCCCGCATCTGTGCCAACCCGCGCAGACCGCTAGCCTTCCTGGCGGGCCGACCCATCCGCAGGCTTGGGAAAAGGAGGCGTTCGAACCGAGCAGGCGAGACACTGCGCCACACTCGCAGGGACATTTGGCAAGAGAAAAAAAGATGTGTATAACTTAAGCTAGGTAGAAAAACGGGGTCAGAGTAGCGCGCAGACGTTCTATTAAATTCCCTTGTTTCCATCTCCCCCTGTGAAGGTTCCTGAAGCGAATGGTTTAGCCTGACGAGGAGGGAGGGTGGGGTGACGCCGTGGCCGCGCGCCGCGGTTGCCATGGAAGGCAGGACACATGAGAGGCAGCGGGGCAGGGCCTGCCTCAGGGCGCCGGAGACGCAGGTTGCCAGGCGGAACGAGCTAGGGAGGGGCCTCTGCAGCAGTGTGGGCGCCGGGGTTCGCGCCCCGGGAAGAGCGGCGACTTGGTGGAGGAGGGGGCGGTTGCTAAGGACGTAGCTGCTGCACAGCGAGGCTGCCGGGCGGCGCGAGGCGTGGAACGTAGCTCTGGTGCTGCTTTGTTTCCTCCTCTCAGACCTTGGGTTTCCTCGTCCAAACAGCGGAATCTGATCATTCACGAAGCACTTAAGCTAGAGCAGCAGTTCTCAAAGTATGATCCAGGGAACCCTGAGGGTTCCAATAAAGTCAAAACTATTTTCCTAATAATTCATTTAATTTTTTTCCTTTCTCACGTTCATGTTCTCACAAGTATAAGTAGAGGTTTTCCAGAGGATGCATGATGTGTATATCACTCTGACAGCTAAGGGAGCAAACATTTCTCAGTATTCATTTCGATGCAGTAATGAAAGCTACAACTTACATAAACAAAAACTATTTGGGGTACACAATAATTCTTAAGAGTGTAGAGGGGGCCTTGAGCCTCAAAAGTTTGGGAACTGCTGTCCTGGATGGATGATCTCAGTCTAGTAGCGTAGGTAAAAGACATAATTGGAAATTTAAATATAATGAGATAAATTCCACTATATAAATAAATATAAATAAATATTTTTTTTTCTTTTTTTTTTTTTGCGGTACTCGGGCCTCTCACTGTTGTGTCCTCTCCCGTTGCGGAGCACAGGCTCCGGACGCGCAGGCTCAGCGGCCAAGGTTCACGGGCCCAGCCGCTCTGCGGCATGTAGGGATCTTCCCGGACAGGGGCACGAACCCGTGTTCCCTGCATCGTCAGGCGGACTCTCAACCACTGTGCCACCAGGGAAGCTCAAGTTCCACAATATTAATGCCAGACTACTATATTTGTCTCCTTGTTAATTACTTTTCGTGGATTCACGTTCACTCCTCATGGGAACCCTATAAAGTAGGTAGAATTATGTCATTTTACAGATGAGGAAGCTTAAGTCACAAAAAGCTTAGCTCAGAGGCAATAGTCCTGGAAAGAATATGGGAATTCAAATGGGAAAGCAGTACAGTTTAAAGAAGTACCCATCCCTGGCAGCAGCACTGAAGTTCTAATCACAGACCTGCGCTTATTAGATGTGTGACCTTGAGCCACAATTTCCTTATCTATCAAATAGAGGCACTACCTCCTTCGTAGGGTTGAGAATTAAATGAAGTAATCACTGTAAAGTAACATAGCACAATGCCTGGCATATAATAAGCACCCTCATCATCACCATTAGACATGGTCCATATTGGAGCATCACTGCTTTCTACCCAGGTTATCTTAAACAGGATTCCTATGCAGAGCTTCAGTCCCTTCATCTGTAGATAAGGTTATCCACAATAGTCGACACCCAGTTGTTTCCAGTTCTTCCAGTTCCAGTTCTACCAGTTCCCAGTTCTTTCCCTACTCCCCACCACCACCACCATCACCACCAACAACTTTCTACATCACTGGATGTGTTAATGAGAATTAGAAGAAAAAGTTAAGTGAAAGAGCTTTGCAAAGTCCATTGTAAATGTTAGGTTGAGGAATCTGTTTTTAATGAGGACAGATTTAACCCCTTCTTGTCCATGAGGTCAGTTAATGTGGCAGCAATTGGCTTTTCCACTCTTAATGGAAATGGTTATGTGACCCAGTTTGACCAATGAGACAGAAGAGGATGTCCTTTGGGAAACATCTGGGAAAGATTTTCCTCTCTGATTTAAGAAAAGAAGAAAAGAAAGAATACAAGAGATGCAGAAGGAAGGCTCTCCCCCTTCCTTCCTTTGCTGTGATTATTTGGGTGAGGACATAATTCTTGGAGCAGCTACAGCCTTCAACACCCTACCTTCCAGGCTTCTTGTTATGGGGAATAAATCTAAGGTACTTTAGTGATGTATTCCATTACTTGCAGACAAAAACATCCCAATTGGCACAAATATTTGACTAAAAACTAGGTTTACTTAAGGCCATTTAAGTGACTTTCATGTGTGATTTCAAACTTTGCATTTTGTAATCACCAATTTCCTGGACAACGGCTTTGATGGAGAGACATCATTTATTTGGATATGGATTCATCCCTGAGACAGTATTGCTACATGAAACAAAAAGCCAATTGCGTTCTTTTAATGACCATATTTTCACATCTATCACAAGATTCCATGTTGAAAATTAGATTTGAAGACTAGGAGCCATATATATATAAATTAAAGAGAAATGGGAATCTTTTTCAGTGGTCTTAAAACTAATACCTTAACAAAGTGCTTAGAAGGAATTCTCTGGCAGTCCAGTGGTTAGGACTTCGCATTCTCACAGCCGAGAGTCCGGGTTCAATCCCTGGTCAGGGAATTAAGATCCCACAAGCTGCGAGATGTGGGGTAAAAAAAAAAAATAAAAAAAAAAACTTAGATAAGAATTCTGGAAATTTCAAAAAGAATTGGGGTTCTTTAGATAGAAAGAAGTAAGATTAGTTACACAAGATAAACCTGTCTGCTATCTGTAAAACCGCCTTCCCACCTAACTTTAAAATATATTTTCTAGTATCCCTAACAGGTGACAAAACAATCTTTGTTGGAATATATCCTGATTCAAGGAGTTTATTCCCTCATGAAGTAACTTGGACTATGGACAGATAGGCCTCGTTATTAGAATATTCTTTCTGAAATGAGCTGAAGTCTCTCACTAAAAATTCCAACTAATGGTATTGGATGTGACTTCTGGAATAAAACAGAAATTCCTGACTCTAAAGGAAGCTCTTCAAATTGATTCCCTATAATTAATGATTGCTTTGACAAATACTAAGTGAATGCCTACTGTGTGCCAGGCATTCTTGCTCCCAACTCTTCTGAGCAATGAGCACACACATACAAGGGCTCTGCTCCCATGGAACTTGCAGTTTGGTGGGGAGGTATAGTAGACTAAAGATATCAGGTCCCAGTCCCTGTTTTCTGTTTGACCCAGACAGGAAAAGAGAAGGCAGTGTGACCACAGAAGCAGAGACTTGAGTGATGGAGCCACATGCCAAGGAATGCTGGCAACCACCGGCAGCTGGAAGAGGCTGGGAATGAATTCTCTCCCTGGAGCCTCCAGAGAGAGTGCAGGCCTGACAACACCTTGACTTCAGTCCAGTGAACACTGATTTAGGGCTTCCAGCCTCCAAAACTGTGAGAGAATAAATTTATGTTGTCTTAAGCACCAAGGTTATGGTCATTTATTACAATGACCACAGGAAACTAACACAAGGAGGAACATAAAAATTTAATAAATCAACAGGAAAATGTCAGATTCAAGTAAAAAAGGTACTAAAACAGCCAATGGTTGGGATAAAGAGTAAAAATATCCAAACATTTTTATTCATCACTAATGAACATGAGAAAATACTAAGTGGATCAGCAAGTAAACTGATTTTAAAAACCATGGATCTCTGCTATCATCTCAACAAATCCAATAGTCATCTGTCAGTTTTCTTTCACTTTTTTCCAATATTTCATAATTTTGAAGATTCAGAGCTTAGGACTAAAATTCTAAGTAAATAGGGATTTGGAAATAAAGATAAAATATGATTAAGATCACTAATTATTAGGGAAATGCAAATCAAAACCACAATGAGATATCACCTCACACCTGTTAGAATGGCTATTATCAAAAAGGGAAGAAATAACAAGTGTTGTTAAGGATGTGGAGAAAAAAAAACCCTCATACATTTTTTTGGTAATAGTTTTGTTGTTAAATTTTTGGTTTTTTTGGCTGCATTGGGTCTTCGTTGTTGGGTGTTCGTTGCTGTGCATGGGCTTTCTCTAGTTGCAGTGAGCGGGGGCTACTCTTCATTGCGGTGCGTGGACCTCTCACTGTGGTGGCTTCTCCTGCTGCAGATCCAGGGCTCTAGGCGCACGGGCTTCAGCAGTTGTGGCACGTGGGCTCTAGAGCACAGGCTCAGTAGTTGTGGCTCACAGGACTAGTTGCTTGGCGGCACGTGGGATCCTCCCAGACCAGGGCTCGAACCCATGTCCCCTGCATTTGCAGGCAGACTCTCAACCACTGCGCCACCAGGGAAGTCCTCCTCATACATTTTTTATGGTGTGGCCACTATGAAAAACAGTATGGAGATTCCTCAAAAAATTAAGACTAGAAGTACCCAGTTCTGGGTATTTTTTTAATCTTTTTTTTAAATTTAATTTTATATTTTATACAGCAGGTTCTTATTAGTTATCTATTTTATACATATTATTGTATATATGCCAATCCCAATCTCCCAATTCATACCACCACCACCACCCCCCATGCAGCAATTCTGGGTATTTATCCAAGAAAAACAAAAACACTAAGAAAAGATATATGCACTCCTGTGTTCATCGCAGCATTATTTACAATAGTCAAGACATGGAATCAAATTAAGTGTCCATCAATGGATGAACCAATAAAGAAGATGTGAGATAAATGTCACAAGTGGAATATTACTCAGTCATTAAAAAAAGATGAAATCTCTCCATTTCTGACAACATGAATGGACCTTAAGGGTATTACACTAAGTGAAATAAGTCAGATGGAAAAAGACAAATACCATATGATTTCACCCATATGTGGAATATGAGAAACAAACAAAACAAAATAAATGAACAAACCAAACAAAAGCAAACACGTAAATACAGAGAACAGACTGGTGATTACCAGATGGGAAGGGGCAGGGCGAGGAGGGTGGCAGGGAGGGGGAGGGTGAAATGGTTAAAGGGGATCAAGTGTATGGTAAGGGATGGAAACTAAATTTTTAGTGGTGGACATGCTGTAGTATATATAGAAGTCAAAATGTACACACGTAACTTGTATAATGTTATAAACCAATGTCACCTCAATGAAAAAGAAAAAAAACAAAAAAGAAAAAATATATTGAGTAAGGGAAAATAATGGTCATGCTCCCAGCTTGTACACTTGATATTGCTGTAGTTCTGCTGAAAACCTAAGAAGAATATAGAAATGAGCCCCAAAATTTATTGGTTTATTAAACTCCTAGAGGACAAAAATAAGCCTCTCTTCCTGAAATCCTCTTCTCCCTTGATGGTATATATATATATATACATATATATATACACACACACACACACACACACACATATATACGTGTGTGTGTGTGTGTGTGTGTGTGTGTGTGTGTGTAACCATGACCTAGACCAAGATATAGAACAATTCAGAATCCAGCAAGCTCCCTTGTGACATCTCTCAAGTCATTACCTCCTCAAAGGTAACTACAATTGTGACCTCTAGCACTATAAATTAGTTTTACCTGTTTTTGAACTTTATAGAAATATACTCCATATAATATGTACTCTTTGGTATGTAATGACTCTTTTCACTAAATATTATGTCTGTGAGAGACATCCATGTTATTATATATAGCAGTAGTTTGTACTTTTTCATTGCTGTACATTATTCCATCATATGAATTAACCACAACTTAGTTATCTACTCTGCTGCTGATGGACATTGAGATTGTTTCAGGTTTGGGGATGTTATGAATAATGCTCTTTAGCCCACTCCTCCAAAGGAAATCCCAGTTCACAAATAGCACTCTCCTCACACACACAAATTCTTCTATCTACATTTTATAGTCTTGAGATGATTGGAGCATTTAATAATCATGAAGCTGACTTTTGGATATACCTTTTTAACATCTACATTTGTTGATTTGCTCATGGAGTGTTTCACCTATTGTAACTAGTGGTCTCTACTGAAACTTCAGTTTACACGTAGTGTTCTGTTCAGCATTATAAAGATGTCAGTTCCACACAAACAGATTAAACTCACTTTCAATCAAAACCTCCCTAACTTTTTTTCATTGACAGACAATGCTAAATTTTATCTGAAAGAATAAACACGTGAGGAAAATTAAGGGAAGGGGCAAGAAATGAAAAGATCATCAACAGACAATATAATTTTTCTAAAAGATACTAATTACAATTGCAGTACTTAGGAATTCATCTTAAAATATTGTATGGAAAGAAATTACAAAACATTGAAAGAAATTAAATAAATACTAAATAAATGAAGAGCTATCCCATGTCTATGCATAGAAATACAATATTGTAAATATATCAGTTCTACCAAGTGATGTACAGAGACAATGCAATTCCAATAAAATTTTTCATGGAATTTGAAATGATGCATCTGGAAGGCAAAGATCCAAGATTTCAAAGATATTCTAGAAAAAGAACAAAAATACTTGCTTTACCAGATATTAAGATATCACATAAAGTTATAATAATTAAGATGTAGTGTATTTATTGTTTCAGGAATAGACAAACTGACCATTATAACAAAATGGAGAGCCATGAAATAGGCTCTCACATGCTTGGAACTTTGATATATGACAGATTACATATGACAGTAGATAAAAAGGGGAGATAGTTGGAAAGCATATATGAAAAGAATTGAAACTGGAACTCCTACATTTCATCACACACAAACACACACACACACACACAATTCCAGTGGAATTAAGAATCTAAATGTGAAAAACAGAAGTTAAATAATTTGAGGTGATTATCTTTCTTATCTTGGGATAGAGGATTTCTTGAACAAGACCAAAATAATTAACAATCAAGAATAATATAAAGAAATTCACATTAAAATAAAAAACTCCCTGATCAAAAGATACCATAAAGAAAGTGAAAGTGTAAGTCACAAATTAGGAGAAGATTTTTTCAATACATAAAATGTACAACCAATTGATATTCTGAACATACAGAGAAGTACAAATCAATAAGAAAAAAATCCAATAGAAAAATGAACAAACAACATGAAAGGCATTTCACAGAAAAGGAAACATGTATGTTCAATAAACTTATCCAAAAAAAGTTCAGCCTTCTTAATGTAACCGAGAAACACACACAAAACAGAGCTTAATGAGATACCATTTTATATCCAGTACATTAGCAAAAATTAAGAAGTCCAATAATATCTTTATCAGCCAAGAAAATAGAAACCACATAGTTATGTCATCAGAGAGAATTTAATATAGGGAATTGGTTCTATGGTATTAAAAGACTGAAAAAAAAATAAAAATAAAAAACAGAAAGGGAACACTGCAGTAACACAAAGTTAGTTACTATAGGAAGCAGTTACTACCCTTAACACTGAAGAACCAAGGGAAGAGGTCAGGGGCTACCCTAACATTAAAGCTTGAAGGAGAAGGCCTGAGGAGGTGGGATTCAGACTTTTGCCTCACTGCTGCTGTTCTTCAGGAATGTAGAGGAAGGACTCAAGGAACTAAGAGTCAAAATTCTGAGGAAGGACCTCAACTAGCTGCTACTGGCTGTGCTTCTGAAGATCAGTAGAGGGACTACACAGAGCTGGAACTCACTTCTGAGGAGAGAAAACTGTTCCACTGCTTTTGGTGCCTCTAAGTGAGTACAATGAGGCTGATTCTAGGAGTGTAGAAAAAGCTGGAAACTGGAAATAACCACCCTTATAACCAGCTTCTGCTACTGAGGTGAAATGCCATTGTTGGAAGAACATCAATTGGAAAATATCACACAAACAGAAAAGAAAGTCCCTTCTGTCTCTTCCTACTTTCCAAACTCCCTCTAGTGCCCCTTGCCATTGGCAAAAACTAAAAGGAAGCAAGCTAGAAAAAGAGCAATGTCGTTTTCAGAGTACTAGGTAAGTCAGTACAGAAGGTGGGTTTGGAGCTTAAAGACAAAACCTTTACAACCAACACAACACCAATTGTTGAGGAGGATGTGGACCAACAGGAACTCATACATTTCTTGTGGAGAGTGCATGGAACCATTTTAGAAAACAATTTTTCATTATTTTGTAAAGTTAAAGATCTCCCTAACCTGGGGTCTAACAATTCTACTCCTAGATATATTCCCTGAAAAATCCCATACATAAATGCACCAGAAGAAATGTACAAGAATTTTCATAAGCTCATTTCATTTGAGAAATCATCCAAAGGTCCTTCAACAGCAAAATGAATAGATTTTGGCATATTCACATATGGAGATATTATGCAGCAGGGAAAAATGAATTACAGCTACCTGGATTAAATTTAGAAATATAACATGGAGTAAAAAAATGCTAATCATAAAAGATTACATAGAGCATGATACCATATTTATAAAGCTCTAAAACAAGAGCTCAAAACTAAATGTATATACATCCATGTATGAACATATATGGCAAAAATTATCCAAAAGTATAATAGTAAACTAAAATTCTAGTTAATGGTAACCTCAAGATGGGAATAAGAATGTGGATGGAATAGGAGAAGAACGTCACATTGGGGATTAAGTCTTCAACATACGAATTGTATATCCCGCCCCCAAATTCATATGTTGAAGACTTTACCCCCAATGTGACTGTATCTGGAGACAGGGCTTTCAGGAGATAATTAAGGTTAAATGAGATCATAAGGGTGAGTCCTAATCCCACAGAACTGGTGGCCTTACAAGAAGAGAGAGAGAGAAAGCGATCTCTCTTTACACCCACACATACTGTGGAAAGGCCATGTGAGAACATAGCAAGAAGGCAGTCATCTGCAAGGCAGGAAGAGAGCCCTCACTGGAAACTGACCCTGCTAAATCTTGATCTAGGACTTCTAGACTCCAAAAATAAATTTCTGTTATTTAAGCCATGCAGTCCACAGTATTTTATTATGGCAGTACAAGCTGACTAAAACAGATTTTGGACACAATTCAGTCCAAAGCTAAATCTAGAAGAAAAATAAGTGGTAACTGCCTAATTTTTAAGTATTGGAAAGAGGTTAGAACTTCCAGATTTTTTAAATATTATTAAACTATCATAATTAAAATTATGTAGAGTAGGTACTGGAATAAATAGCTGTATTCCTTCAACAGAAAAGTTTAGAAATATTCCAAGATATCAAGAAATTAAGCGGATAGTAAGGGGGGAAGTTTATTTCTAATCAGTGGGGAAAACATGGTGTTGCTCATGGTGTTATTTTTTAAAACTAAAGTCTACCTCATCCCTTACTCCAAAGTGAATTCCACATGAAATTAAAACATTTTTGAAGCCATAACAAACTAGGAAAAAAATAGGTAAATATTTATAGCCTGGAGTAGAAGTAACTCATGTAAGCATGGCATGAAGCTCAGTCAAAATATTAAATACTTATAATATGTGTACATAAAATTTTAAACATTCATGTGCCAAAGGTACCATTAGGATCATATAAGCTTCCACAAAAAGATTAGATGAGGAAAACTAGAAAAGCTACACATAGTATTTTTTAATCTATGTGAAATTATCAGAGAATTACCAAATTATGACATGAGTAAGTATAGGGCTAAGAGGAAGGAAGCCCAAAGATCAGAAGACAGCATTGAGGACCACTCTCCCCAGGAGGTATCTGCTGGTTCAAGAACAGAGATGAGAGACAGGATAAGTAGCACTTTTCACAGTCTCATAGAGCTGGGAGAAGAAAGGGTAAACAATGAAGGTCAAGGCACATCACAAAGCAGGAACCTTTATAAACCAACCCCCATTCTTTGGGTTAAGAAGTTCCTGAAAAGCTACATCTTAGGAGTTAGGGCGGGTGAACTGGAAATACATCACCTCCACAGAAATTGAAGCCAATTTTTGTGCTACCTCAATTCCTCATTGAACTAAGATGATCTGGGTTGCTAGTGCTCCTGGGTGAACTACTGGAAACAAATCTCTTTTCTCTCTGCAGGAGTATCAAATTATCTCTACAGTTTTTCATCATCAATATCTAACAATCAGAAACTTGGTATATGAGCAGTGAGACTTGGTGACTGAAAATCAAGAGAAATTGTGAACAATAGAAGTAACCCACAGAGATCCAGATAATGGAGATATAAAACATGGTCATTAAATAGCTGGTATGTGTAAGGGTTTATATGACAAGACTGAGAATTTGGTCAAGAAGTTGAAAATGTAAAAGAGAACCAAGTGGAAATTAGCAACATAATAACAGAAATTATCCCAATCAGTAAGTTTAGTAGCAGTTTAGACAGAGTTGAAGAGAGAAATAATAAGGCAGAAAATGAATCAGAAGATAATATCTGGAAGGAAGGGCACAAAGACAGTGAGAAAGAAATAATAATCAGGTAAATGCCAAGGAAAACTACAATGAGCTACCACTACACCCTCACCAGAATGGCTATAAAATTACAGACTGATGTTGCCCAGGTTTTGAAGATGTGGAGCCATTAACATTCCATGCACTGCTGGTCGGAGTATAAATTTCTGTAACCCCTTCAGCAACCTGTTTGGCATCATCTAATAAAGATGGATATATATATATATATATATATATATATATGTCCTATAGTCCAATAATTTCATTTCTTAGTATCTATCCAAGCAAGAGGCATACAAAGACATGCACAAGAATGTTCATAGCATCATTATTTATAATACTCTAAAACTGGAAAATATCCAAATATTCATCAACAATTGAATTGTAGTATATTCACACAATGGGTTATCATGCAGCAATGAAAATTGCTACATGTTACAATATGGAAGAAGTCTAATCGATACAACATAGAATGAAAGAATCCAGACATGAATGAGTACATCCTCCATGATTCCATTTATATAAAGTTGAAAAAAAAAAAAAACCCTATGGTATTAGAAGTCAAAACAATGCTTACCTCTGGGGAGGAAGAAGTGGGTAATGATGAAGACCAGGGCACAAGGGAAGCTTTCAGAGTACTGGAATCACTCTATTTTGTTTTTTACTTGGCTGGTGGAAATATGACTTTGTCCACTTTCTTATCTGGTGGAGATATGAGTTTGTCCACTTTCTTATACTTCACTAAGGTATAATCTTAAAATTAGTGCAATTTTCTATATGTTATTCTTAAATTAAAATTATAAATATACACATATGTGGTTGATGGTAAATGCATAGTAAAATTAAATCTAGAAGAATATAAGACAAGTTATTTATAGCCGTTAATAGTAGCAAGATTATAGAGAACTATCACTTTTCATGTTATGTATTTCTGTATTTTATGAATTTTTAAAATAAATTTATTTATTCATTCATTTATTTATTTTTGGCTGCGTTGGGTCTTCATTGCTGTGTGCGGTCTTTCTCTAGTTGCGGTGAGCGGCGGCTACTCTTTGCTGCGGTGCACGGGCTCTAGGCGTGTGGGCTTCAGTAGTTGTAACAGGCAGGTTCAGTAGTTGTGGCTTGCAGACTCTAAAGCGCAGGCTCAGTAGTTGTGGCACACGGGCTTTAGGTGCTCTGTGGCATGTGGGATCTTCCCGGACCAGGGCTTGAACCCGTCCCCTGCATTGGCAGGCAGATTTTTAACTACTGCTCCACCAGCGTAATCCCTGTATTTTAAGAATTTTTTACAGTGTACATGAATGTGTGTTGTAATCAGAAAAAGGAAACATGAAAAAATACATGAATAACAACAAAAGACTAAATAGTTACCTACAGTCCTTTTCACAGTGAGCAGATGAGAACTTTGCGTGATAAGAAGATCCCACTAATTTAGAAACCCTGTTAGTTTCATAATCATCTAAGACCCTTTGTTTGAAAAGAAAAAAAAAAATCTTGTTTGAAAAAGAACCCCAGGCTGGTGTGTGAGCTTCAATTTCCCAGCTGTCCACAGTTCTGCCTCATTGCTTGGGGATGTGCTTCATTGATTCCTAAAGCATAGCTCCAGACAAAACCCAAAATTTGTAAAGCAGGAGAGTTCTCAAATCACCTCCACAGCTGTGAAAACCAGACCTGTCACAACTTACCAGTGAGTCTGGCATGGTTAAATAAGGTAATACGTGTGGAAATGTTTTGAAAAATTAGAAGTTATGGTATAAATGCAAAATGTTATTTGAAACTTGATTGTGGAAGCTTTGGGGATGTGAATTTCCCTGACCATCAAGAACTAGCATAGAGAACTCAGTAAGTTTTAAGGAAACTCTGCATTTCCAGATTCCATGGACTGGCAGTGGTACAAATGTTCTCCAAGACATATTATCCTTTACTGTGACCCCTTCAGAAACCTTGTTTTACACAGCTTTCCTCTATAGCATAACTGCTTTACCTGTGATGGCCCCTTAGCTGGATCATCTGGGTTTCCAGTTTATCTATGTTTTGAAAATTAGATTTCAGACATTCAGACAAGTAAGATGATATTATAAAATATTATCTTAACTTTGGGATAGCATTCCCCAAAAGCAAGTTCTTTGGGACACTAGTCCCATGAATTGCTGTTCAAATAAAGTTTGGAAACAGCTATAGCTACCCCACTTTTGGAAAGTGACAATGCACTTGAGCATAACATACTCTGAGAAATATTGCAATAAGCACTCTCTTTGGACTTTTTTAACTCAAAATTTCCCAAACTTATTTGACCAAAGTAATATTTTACTGATATCATATAGAACTAATGTTGTATAAAACATTATTTTAGAAACTCTACTTTAAAAAATTCCAGGAGAGAACGAAATCTCAAAAGCAGTTAAGAAGCTGATTTTCAACACTTAAATCTTCATTATACAAAGTTCATATGAAAAAGACTTAAATTTCTACTTACGTATATGGAGAGTCCAATCTATTGGTACACAAGTGTTTTGATTCAGAATGTATTTAAAGTTTTCTCAGTGCTTCTGTCATTATAACTAAAATAAATTAGTATAATAAGAACGTTAAGAGCTATGCAAGCAGAGTGGTTAAAGCACTGGCCTAGATTCAGAGATCTGATTTTTATTTGAAGTCATGTTTATGACCTTGAAAAAGTAATTTAAATTCTATGAGTTTCAGTTTCCTCATCTATAAAATAGAGATTATAGTAATATACTTTCTTCATAGGGTTGTTATAAAGCTTATCAATAATATATGTATGCACACAATGCTTAGTACAACAACAAATCTATGTTAGAGCCTATTATTAAAGTGTCTCATTTTGATATCAAATAAGCACATTAGCATATAAACATGTAAATGAGTTTTGCCTATAAAACAAAGTCACCATGGCAAGCTATACGGTTAAACCAGTGATGCTAATATTTTTAAAATATCTTTTTTGGAAGGTGAGTAAACAGAGAGTAAGCTTTCTGACTAAATATGGATAAATTAAACTTTGGTGTGATATGTGAGAAACATTTTTCTAAAAATATAACTGAATTCAATAAAAACATTTGATATAGTCCCTGAATGTGAAGAGCCATGGATTAATACTACACGCTGTATGATGGTTAATTTTGAAACACTGAAGTTTCCTGGTGCAGAGACTCTACCTCAAGACTGCAACATAGAAATCCTGCCTGAGTTTCCAGCCTGCTGGCCAACCTTAAAAATTTCAGATGTGCCAGTCTTCCACAATCACGTGGACCAATTCTATAAAGTCAATCTCTCTGTGTCTCTCTATGCACACACATGTGCACGTGCGCACGTGCACACACACACACACACACACACACACACACACACACACACACACACGCTAATGGTTCTTTTTCTCTGCAGAACCCTGACTGATACACGTTGTGAGGGATACAAAATGGAATTATGACTTCATGGGATTAGTATTTATGCTATCTTTGCGTTTAAAAGAATTCCTCTTTTTTTGAGTGCCCATTAGGAACCAGACACTTTATGAGGAACGTGAATATACATGATCTAATTTCATCCTCATAGTGATCCAACAAACTAAAAAGTAGTAGATCTTAAATTATTATAAACTACAATTTATTAATTGCTTTACAGAACATAAGACCCTAAAAACAGGGGTAGAAATATAGAAAGAAATAGTAAGGAAACATGGAAATGAAGAAAATAAGGCAGGTCTGAAAATCCGTTGTCTTCTACTCAGGAAACATTTTGAGTTATCTTAGGCTGAACCTAAGTAGCTTTTTTCAAAGAAAAGTTAATTATGATATACTGGAACAAAGTACACCTTTCCCTAATTACCCAACACTCTATTACCCCATGGCATAAACATAAAAATTATTTAATATATACTGAAAAAGTATGGAATAAAATGAGTCATAAAACATGAGTTTAATTTCAGCTCTACTTATTACTAGCTTGGAGGCCTTGGGTAAGTCTCTTAGCTTCAGCAATGGAAATAAGAGTAAGCACCTCACAAGAGTACTATGAAGATCAAATTAAAGGCCAGTATTTTAAAGAACTCTAGACTATACAAGGAGCTACAAGTACTTGTTTTTGTTGATTTGAGCTTCCTAGCTATTATATCTTCATTTATCCTACAGTTTACTTAATACAGCAGAGACAGACTTGAAAAGAGGCTAAATTTCTGCTTCTAGCACTTTTGCAAACTATATAAAGTCCTCCCAACACAAAACTAAAGACTTTCAAGAAATTACACTGTTTTTTTTTTAAATGGAACCTTAAGAAGTGAAAGTTACAATCACTGAAATGAAAATCTTAGTAAGTGGATTAAGTAGTACATTTGAAATAGCTCAGTAACTGGAAGATAGAAATAATGACATTACCCAGAATGTAACACAAATATATCAGGAGATTTTTTTTTAAATGAAAGAGGGTTTAAGAAACATGGAAAATAAGATAAGAAGGCGTAACACAATTAGAGCTGGAGAAAGAGGAGCAAATAATGTGGAAGAAACAATATTCTACAAGGTTAAGCCTGAGGATTTTCCAAAACTAATGAGACATTAAAATGCAGATAGAGAAAACACAATCTACTAAATGGAATAATAGAAAGTGATACCCAGACTCATTGTGGTAACACTTCATAACCTGACAAAGACCAAAAACATTTTTTTCATATTATATTTTATATACTAGTCACAGACTCACATTGGTTTATTTTCTTGTAATCAGGAAAGTACAAAATAATAATATGTTATAATGATACATTTAATTGTTATTTTTAAAGTCTTTGGAGTTTCTCTTGTGTTTTGTTTCCTCTCTCTCTCCCAGTCTGTATCAGGCCAATTCATGACTTGCCGGAACTCATACCACAGAGCATTTTTGCCAACTATTTATGTTCTTTCCTTACTTAGGTAAAGTAAATCCCATACTTTCTCAGTGGGGTTAAGGTCAAGACTCGGAGGGGAGCCACTCCTTCCTAATTAGTTCCCCAGACTCCTCTTTTTTTTTTTTCCTTTTTAAATGGCCACAACAGTTTAGAAAAATGTTTGGAGTCATAATCCTCCTGATAAATGAATCCCTGATCAAGCAGCTGGTTTCCAGAAGGGACTCCTTGCTGTGCTGCAATTATGTTGAAGCTGAACTCCAGTAGTTCAGGTCAAGCTGAAGTACTTGAGGGGACCATACCTGTCTCTGAACTGTACTGCATTATACGCTAAGCTAAGAGACTCCAGCTTCTCCTCTCCAAAGCTCTCACCCAAAATATCAATTTTTTTTAGTCAATGAGAAAAATACTTATTGATGGGAATCCATGTGAAGGTCTTCTACTGGTGACCCAAGGTGGGGGAAGAGCCATGCTTTCAGAGAGTAATGACAATGTAGGACCATCCTAGAAATCTTGAAAATAATTTTCTATTTATATATAATGCACTTAATTTCTGAGCTACTGAATAGTCATGTATTAATAGTGGCACCATATTATCTGTCTGATATATTTAAGTCATTCTAAAGGGAAATATTTATTTAAAAAAAGTTATATCTCAGACTAAGAAAACTAAACAGGAAATTACAAAAGTCTACATCTTGAATACTGTAAATAATGGCACTTTACAACACACACACATGAATGCACACAGAATTTTTCACCTGAGCACATGCTAAATTTGTAGACTTCAGCTACTTTCAACTCTTACAGATTTATTTTCCCTCTCTGATCCTTCTAGGATAATAAAAACATTGTCCATGGGCTTCCTTGGTGGCATAGTGGTTAAGAATCCGCCTGCCAATGTAGGGAACACGGGTTCAAGTCCTGGTCCGGGAAGATCCCACATGCCGCAGAGCAACTAAGCCCGTGCTTAGTTGCTACAACTACTGAGCCCGAGTGCCACAACTACTGAAGCCCGCATGCCTAGAGCCCATGCTCTGCAACAAGAGAAGCCACCACCACGAGAAGCCTGTGCACCACAACGAAGAGTAACTCCCGCTCACCACAACTAGAGAAAGCCCATGCACAGCAACGAAGACCCAACGGAGCCAAAAAGAAATAAATAAAATAAATTTATTTTAAAAAAAAGTTTTCCATGTATGCCATGTGAAAGTACAGTCTTTCATCACTTCCATCACTTTTAACACTTGTCAATAATGTTATATCAGCTACGAAGCTGATTTGTGTTTTTGCCAAGAGACAATGTTAACTTCCCTGCTGTCAGTGCCTTTAATAAGAAACATACCTTTCCACACCGCTACTATGACTCCACCTTTACCTTAATTTCAGAAAAAAAACTCTTCAAATTTTTCTGGAAAACACTCAGAGACATTTTGGAAGACAATGAGACTGAATGTGTGAAAAAAGATGATGATCACCCATATTCCACTAAAAGACAAGAGACAGGCTCATAGAAGACGTTTGAAACATATAAAATAGAAAAAGATTTAATAACCAGAATGGTATTAGTTTTCTAGGGATATCATAAAAAATTGCCCCAACAGAAATGTATTGTTTCACCGTTCTGGAGGTCAGAAGTCCAAAATCAAGTTGTCCATAGAACCACACTCTTTCTGAAGACTCTAGTGAAGAATCCTTCCCTGCCTCTTCTAGCTTCTGGTAGCTCTGTGCATTTCTTGGAGGAGAAGAAGACCTCCGTATGTCTCTTAGAAGGACTATTGTCATTGGATTGAGAGCTCACCTAGATAATCTAGGATGATCTTGTCTTGCGATCCTTAACATAATTACATCTGTAAAGACACCTTTTCAAATAAGGTTACATTTGCAGGTTTCAGAGGTTAGGATGTGGACATATCTTTTTAGAGGCCACCATTCAACTCACTACACCTAGCAATCAGACTCCTAGTTAAAACACTTCTAAAAGCTTTTGGGGACTTCCCTGGTGGTGCAGTGGTTGAGAATCCGACTGCCAGTGCAGGGGACACAAGTTTGAGCCCTGGTCCGGGAAGATCCCACATGCCACGGAGCAAATAAACCTGTGTGACACAACTACTGAGCCCATGTGCTGCAACTACTGAAGCCTACATGCCTAGAGCCCATGCTCCCCCACAAGAGAAGCCACTGCAATGAGAAGCCCGTGCACCGCAATGAAGAGTAGCCCCCACTCGCCCAACTAGAGAAAGCCCGCGCACAGCAACGAAGACCCAACGCAGCCAAAAAATTAAAAATAAATTCATTGAAACTTGATTTGAGGTAATTTCCTCTACTATGTACATATAAGATTGAATAAAGTATAAAATAGAATTCAAGATACAAATCATGTCGAATCAGAAAGTTAAAGCAGTAGATAGAAATGAAACTATAGGCATAAATGACTTCAGGTCTTGAAAAGACAAAATAATTTAACTTTTTTCAAAATTACAGAGAACAAAAGCACATTCAACGAGTCCATATTCATTTATGATTTAGAAAAAGAAAACAATCCCTCTTAGAAAATGAGGAATAGAAGGGAACTTCCTTAATCTGATACAAAATTACTCTCAAACCTTTCAATAAACATTACACTAAATATTAAAGCATTTTCATTGAAGTATAGTTGATTTATAATATTATATTAGTTTCAGGTATACAGCATTGTGGTTCAGTATTTTAACAGATTGTACTCCATTAAAAGTTATTACAAGATAATGGCTATAATTCCCTGTGCTGTACAATATATCCTAGCTGCTAATCTATTTTATACATAGTAGTTTGCATCTCTTAATCCCATAACCCCTATTTGTTCCTGCCCCTTTCTCTCTCCCCTTTGGTAACCACTAGTTTGTTTCCTATATCTATGAGTCTGTTTCTGTTTTGCATATATTTCATTTGTATTATTTTTCAGATTCCATATATAATGATATCATATAGTATTTGTCTTTCTCTGTCTGACTGATTTCACTAAGCATAATATTCTCTAGGTCCATCCATGCTGCCACCAATGGCAGGACTTTATTCTTTGTAGGGCTGAGTAATATTACATTGTATATATATATATACCACAACTTCTTTATCCATTTGTCTGTTGATGGGCACTTGGGTTGCTTCCATATCTTGTGTATTATAAATCTTTTTCAAATTAGTGTTTTCATTTTTTTCTGGATATATACTCAGGAGTGGCATTACTGGATCATATGGTAGCTCTATTTTCAGTTTTTTGAGGAAGCTCCATACTGTTTTCCATGGTGGCTGCACCAATTTACATTCCCATCAACAGTGCACAAGGGTTCCCTTTTCTCCACATCATCTCCAACATTTATCTGTAGACTTTTTTTTTTTTTTTTTTTTTTTTTTGTGGTATGGGGGCCTCTCACTGTTGTGGCCTCTCCCGTTGCGGAGCACAGGCTCCGGACGCGCAGGCTCAGCGGCCATGGCTCACGGGCCCAGCCACTCCGCGGCATGTGGGATCTTCCCAGACCGGGGCACGAACCCGCGTCCCCTGCATCGGCAGGCGGACTCCCAACCACTTGCGCCACCAGGGAAGCCCTATCTGTAGACTTTTTGATGATAGCCATTCTGACAGATGTGCGGTGATATTTTACTGTTGTTTTGATTTGTATTTCTCTGATAATTGCATTGTTGAGCATCTTTTCATGTGCTTGTTAGCCATCCATATGTCTTCTTTGGAAAAATGTCTATACAGATCTTATACCCATTTTTGATTGGTTGGGTTTTTTTTTGGATATTGAGTTGTATGAGCTGTTTATATATTTTGGAATATTAACCCCAGTAGGTTATATCCTTTGCAAATACTTTCTCCCATTCTAAAGGCTGTCTTTTCACTTTGTCATTGGTTTCCTTTGCTGTTCAAGAGATTTTAATTAGGTCTCATCTGTTATTTTTGCTTTTATTTCTTTTGCCTTAGGGGACAGATCCAGAAAAATATCGCTATGATTTATGTCAAAGAATGTTTTGCCTATGCTCCCTTATAGTTTTGTGGTTTCAAGTCTTACATTTAAGTTTTTAATCCAGCTTGAGTTTATTTTGTATATGGTGTGAGGAAATGTTCTAATCTCATTGTTTTACATGTAGCTGTCTGGTTTTCCCAGTACTATTTGTTGAAGAGACTGTCTTTTCTCCACTGTATATTCTTGCCTCATTTGTCTTAGATTAATTGACTATAGGTCTGTGGGTTTATTTCTGGGCTCTCTGTTCTGTTCCACTGGGCTATATGTCTATTTTTATGCCAGTACCATGCTGTTTTGATTACCGTAACTTTGTAGTATAGTCTGAAGTTTGGGAGCATGATACCACCAGCTTTGTTCTTTTTTCTCAAGATTGCTTTGGCAGTTCGAGGTATTTTGTGGTTCCATATGAACTTTAGGATTATTTGTTCTAGTTCTCTGAAAAATGTTATGAGTACTTTGATAGGGATTGCATTAAGTCTATAGATTGCTTTGGGCAGTATGGCCATTTTAACAATATTAATTCTTCCAATCCAAGAGCATGAGATATCTTTCCATTTCTTTGTATCATCTTCAATTTCCTTCATCAGTGTTTCATAGTTTTCAGAGTATAGGTCTTTCACATCCTTGGTTAAGTTTATTCCTAGGTATTTCATTCTTTTAGATGTAATTTTAAATGGAATTTTTTTTTTTTACTTTCTCTTTCTGATAGTGTATAGAAAAGCACCAGATTTCTGTATATTAATCCTGTATCCTGCAACTTTGCTGGATTCATTTACTAGTTCTAATAAGTTTTGGGTGGAGACTTTAGGGTTTTTGATTTAAAGTATCATGTCATCTGCAGATAGTGACAGTTTTACTTCTTCTTTTCCAATTTGGATGCCTTTTAGTTCTTTTTCTTTTCTGATTGCTGTGGCTAGGACTTCCAATATAATGTTAAATAGAAGTGGTGAGAGTGGGCATCCTCATCTTTTTCCTGAATTTAGAGGAAAGGCTTTCAGCTTTTCACCATTGAGTATGATGTTAGTTATGGGTTTGTCACAAAGCCTTTATTATGTTGAGATATGTTCCCTTGGTACCCACTTTGATGAGAGTTTTTATCACTTTCTATCTTAATAAATATTAAAAAGTAAATACAAAACTGTCTTTGTAGATGACATGATCTACTGCATAGAAAAGCCAAGTAAATCTTCTAATAAACTCATAGTACTAAAAAGGGTTCATTAAGATTGCTGGTTACAAAGTTAACACACACAAAAATAATGATATTTCTAAACCAGCTAAATCAACTGGAAATTATAAAGAAAAAAAAAAGACACCATTCACAAACACACAAAAAATTGATAAGGTAATGAGACATAGAAGATGTTCAAAAATTTTGTTGAGAAAATTATAACACATCTCAAAGAAATAAATGAAGATATATAGGCTATGTTCATAGATGAAAGACAGTATTTTTTAAAGTTATTACTGTAAAACAGCTCCAAGTCTACATAAATACTACCCAATTTCAATTAATTTTCAAACAGGTTTTAATGTGGTACTTGACAAGGTAATCCTAAATGTCCAAGTAATTTTGAAAAGGAAGAATGAGGCATGCAGACATTGTAGAGGTAAAGGCACTACTGGAATAGAATGCAGAGCCCAGAAACAGACTCATACATACATGGAAACATAATATTTCAAATCAGAGAGGAGAGGATGAACTATTTAGTAAATCATGCTTGGACTACTGGATATTCATTAAAAAATAATAAATTTTCTATATTATACTATAAATAAAATAATTTACAATTATGAAAATCAAAACTTTTTAATATTTTAGATGAAAATATAGAACATATGACTTGGAGTAGGAAAGAGGCTCTTAAGGAATAAAAACAAAATTACAAAAAAATGTAATGCTCCCCTTAAGATTAAAAAAAACCCCAAACTATAGTTCAATAAAAAACACTGTAGAGCTTCCCTGGTGGCGCAGTGGTTGAGAGTCCACTTGCCGATGCAGGGGACACGGGTTCATACCCTGGTCTGGGAAGATCCCACATGCTGCGGAGCGGCTAGGCCCGTGAGCCATGGCCACTGAGCCTGCGCGTCCGGAGCCTGTGCTCCGCAACGGGAGAGGCCACAACAGTGAGAGGCCCGCGTACTGCAAAAACAAAACAAACAAAAAAAAAACACTGTAAACAAAGTTAAAGGGCAAGCTATGAGGGAAAACACACACAACTTATATAACTGATAAAATTCAAACTATTAATTTAGCTTAAAATGAGCCTGCAATCTTAGTGCTCCTAGGCACATGGAAGAAACAAAAACAAATCATCCCTGGAGGATGGCACCCTTATCCTATGCTACAAAGCATCCCCACAACTAACTTTCCATGAAAAAATGAGCAGTTCACAAAGGTAACTCAGAACACAAGGAAATAAGGTACTGTAAATGACAATCAGCTGAAATAACAGTATAAACAGACCTAAAATAATTAATATAATGAAATTATTAACACAAATTATGAAAAAATATGCCTACTATGTTTAAAGAAATAAAAGGCAAGTCTGAAAACTTGAATATTTTTGCATGGAAGAGGAATTTATTAAAAATAACATAGCAGACACTAAGAAATCAAGTAATATTTCTTAACATGAAAATTAAAATAATTGACATTAAAAACACAACACACGTATTTCACACAATTGAAAAAATAATTTGTGAATAAGATAGTCCAGATGACAGCATCCAGAATGCAGCACAGAAAGAAAAGAGGTGAAAAATATAAAATAAACATTGAAAAACATTGGATAAAGTGAAATCGTTTATCAAATATCTAATCTGAGCTCTAGAACACAATGAAAGAGAAAACAGGGCAGGTGCAATATTTTTACTGATAAGGGGTGAGAGTTTTCCAAGAACTTTTGAAAGACATTCATCCACTGCTTCAAGAATTGCAACAAATCTCAAACAAGTTAAATAAAAATAAATCCACATCCAGATACACCCTGTGGAAATGCAGAAGTTCGAAGGCAAAGAGAGTGTCTTAAAATTAGGTTATCATTAAAGGAGTGTCATATTGACCCTTGACTTCTCAACAGCCATAGTGGAAGTCCAAAGACTAGCAATTGGGTTCTTCAATGTCCTACAAGAAAATAATTGTCAGGATAGATTTCTATACACAGAAATAATATTGTACAAAGAAGGAGATAAATTAAGCTAACAACAATTATTTACCACTATTAGAGTCACTCTAAAGAAAATTTTAAAGGATGCACTTTAGGCAGGAAAATGATTCCATATGGACTAATATGTAAGAAGAACAAAGAAAGTGATCAATATGTGGGTAAACAAAGGAACACTGAGTTTATAAACTAATAACAATAATAATAATATCCTATAGTGTTTAAAAGGGTAGAACTAAAAAACACGATAATAACAACAAATAGGTCTGGGAGAGGAAGGCATAAATGGAGTAAAATGGTCTAAAGTCATGATAAAGTAGAGCTTATTCGAGGAATTCAAGGCTGGTTTGACACTATAAAATTAAATAATGTAATACGCTACATTTGAGGATTAAAGGATAAAAATTATGACCATCTCAGTAGATAAAGGAAGAGATTATAATTCAATAGAATCCAACATCCTTTCATGATTTAAAAAAATCATTTTAACAAACTGGAAATAGAAAAGAACTCCCTTATTTTGATAAAGAAATTTACAGAAAGCCTATAGCAAATATTACACTTTGTATTAAATAGTTCAAAGTTTCCATTTGAGCTTGGAAAGAAGATTTCTACTATCATTGATATTATTTATTGATGTACTGGCAAACCTAGCTAGCACCATAACTCAAGAAAAAGAAGTAATTATAACGATCAGAAATGAAGAAACAACTCTGTCATTATCTGGCATTGATATAATCACAGATAAGTTGTTAGTTCCCAGAGCCCATCTGCATTCCTTCTTGTTTGGTTCCCTCCACTCCAAAGCCAGCAACCAAGAACCTTCCCCGCATCAAATCCATCTTGCTTCAAATTTCTTGCTTTAGGAAGAGCCCTTCTCAGGGTTCATCTGATTAGGTCAGACCTACCCAGGATAATCTCCTATTCTTTAAGTCATCTGTGCCACATAATCTAACCTAGTCATGGGAGTGACTTTCCCATCATAGTCACATACAGGTTGTATCAATCGGGGGTAGGGTTCTTGAGGACCATCTTAGAATTCTGCCCACCATACCAACTAACTTTGCTCAGTTATTTAGAACCAAGCTAATGTATTGAGTTTTCTACTTCTTACTTATCTACTTGAGCTCATTATATGGACTAGACCCTTTGCTAGTCAATGCACATTAACTTATGTAATTTCTTAACAACTCTGTGAAGTCGGTACTATCATAATTGCCATTTTACAGGCAAAAGTACTGAATTTTAGATTCATGATATAATTTTTCTAGGGTTGCCCAGATGCAAATAGTGGAGAAGAGATTAAAATGAAGCCCAGTCTACTATCAGAGTTCTTTTTAACACCTGTGCTAAACTGTTGCTTTTTGCCAGTATTCATATTCGTAGCCTATCAAGAAAGCATTCCTCTTACTCACAGACACAGAAAACAAATTTATGGTTACCAAAGGGGAAAGGGGTGGGGGAAGGGATAAATTAGGAGGCTGGGATTACGTATACACACTACTATGTAAAAAATAGATAACCAACAAGGACCTACTGTATAGCACAGGGAACTATATTCAGTATTATGTAATAACCTATAAAGGAAAAGAATCTGAAACGTGTGTGTGTGTGTGTGTGTGTGTGTGTGTGTGTGTATAACTGAATCACTGTGCTGTACACTTAAACTTATACAATATTGTAAATCAACTATACTTCAACAAAAATTTTGAAAAGAAAAAAGAAATCATTCCTCTTATCCTCTAGCTGTCCATGCAAACTGGTGTAATGGGTTTGTTCCCATAACAAACATTTACTTTTCTTTCCCTTTTTTCCACTGTCAAAAGTTCTCTTTCACACATTTATCCTTGAGTTTGTGGATTTCTCTGCACATCTTTCTGCTGTCTACTACATTTGAATAACTATATCTTTTGAACACAGTCTTCCAAATCACAGCGACAAAATGATCACTTTTAATAGCAAATTTATGTTGTTTACATTTTTAAATAAAAATGTCAAAATATAGAATACAAAAATTTTAGTTTAATTTTAGTGCCCCACTAAGTTCATCTTACAAACCATTAGTGAGTTATGACCCACTATTCCAATTATTGTCACAGCATAACAAATCACCACAAACTAAGGGTGTAAAACAACCACCGTTTTATTATGTTCAGGGATTCTGTTTATCAGGATTTGGGGCAGAGCACAGCAGGGATGGCTTGTCTGTGTTTTGCATTGTCTGGGGCTACAGCTGGGAAGACTCAGATGACTGGGAATGGCACAAATGCCTTGGATCTGGAGTAATCTGGAGCACTCTTTGATCAATGTCTGGATCCTGTGCTAGAATGGCTTGAAGACTTGGCTCAGCTCAGACTGTCAACTGGAGTATCTACATGTGGCTTCTCAATGTGTCTTGGGCTTCCCACAGGATAGTGGCTGTGTTCCCAGAGGGGGCATCCTAAGAAGGTGTGACCAGCAAGCATGCATTCTCAAGACCTAGGTAGAAATTGCATATTTTTTTCTGACAGAGCCTCAGAAGATGTATGATGACACTTTTGCTGCATTCTTTTGATTACAGCAAGTCACCAAGGCTAGCTGGAATCCAGGGGAGGGGAATTACCAATGGGAGAGTGGTAAAGAACACTACAGAAGGGTACCTAGGATGGGAGACATTGTTGCAGCCCTCTTTTTGAAGATATGATCTACAATAACCCCAGTCTGAAAAACATTTGTCTACTGAATAAGTAAATATATATTTATACAGAGTCTGTTTTGTGTTGAATTGTCCCCCTCCAGAAAGATATGTTGAAGTCCTAACCCCCAGCACCTGTGGATGTGATCTTACTTGGAAATGGGGTCTTTGCAGATGTAATCGAGTTAAGGTGAGGTCATTGTCATGAGCCTTTAATCCAGTAAACTGATATCCTTATAAGAAGAGGAAAGAAACAGAGAAAGCAATACCACGTGAAGACACAGAGACACAGAGAGAGAAGAAGGCCATGTGAAGATGCAGGCAGAGATTGGAGTGATGCTGCCACAAGCCAAGGAATGCCTAAAGCCACCCAAAGCTGGAAGAGGCAAGGATAGATTCACCTTTACAGCCTGTAGAGGGAGCATGGCCCTGGGGACACCCTGATTTTGGACTTTTAACCTTCAGAACCATAAAAGAATAAATTTCTGTTATCTTAAGCCACTCAGTCTGTGGTATTTTGTTATGCAGCCCTGGGAAATGAATACACAATCCCTCCTTTTTTTTTTTTTTTTTACACAAATACTATATACACCATGCTACATTTTACTTTTTCATTTATAAGTGCTTGTATTTAATCATATTTAAATGGAAAATTTGCTTTAGTTCTTCCTAATATTTTCTTCATCTGAAGATATAAAGATTGTTGTCAATTCATTTCCTGAACGCTTTTATCTGATAAACACTGGATTTTTCTTTCCATGTCCAGTTCTTTTCTCTATTGATCTCTATGGGATTTTGTTAAATGGTTTTCCCTTGGCATTTTAATTCTCCCCTCTCTAAACATGATTAATCATATTTGTAGCACTGCAAATAACAAAATCAAGCTACATTCCTGTCCCACTCTGGAGAAATCTTTATTATTCACCCCCTTTTATATCACTTCAACTGAGCCAATTCTGCAATTCTCTTCTCCAAAGGGCTATTGTTCGCAGTCCAACTTCTGATACGAATATTCTTAGTTAAAGCTCTTTTACTTGAGATATAATTGACATAAAACATCATATTAGTTTCAGGTGTATAACATAGTGATTCTATATTGTATATATTATGAAATGATCACCATGGTAAGTCTAGTTACTTCCATCACTATAGTTACAATTTTTTTTCTTGTGATGAGAACTTTTAAGATCTACTCTCTTAGCAAATTTCAAATATACAACACCATATTATTAACTATGGTCACCATGCTGTGTATTACATCTCTAGGATTATTTATTTTATAACTGGAAGTATGTACCTTTGGACACCCTTCACCCATCCACCTGCCAACTTTGGCAACCACCAATCTGTATCTATGAGCTCTGTTCTTTTATATTTATTTATTTTTAAAGATTCCACATATAAGTGAGATCATACAGTACTATTTGTCTCACTCTGTCTGACTTATTTCAGTTAGTATAGTGCCTTCCATGTCCATCCATGTTGTCACAAGTGGCAAGCTTTCCTTCTTTTTTATGGCTGAATAATATTCCTATATATATATATATATATATATATATATATATATATATATATATATATATAATATATGTACATGTCACATCTTTTTTATCCATTCATCCTGTGATAGACTCTTAGGTTGTTTCCATGTCTTGCTATGATAAGTAATGCTGCAATGAACACGGGGGTGCATATATCTTTTCAAGTTAGTGTTTTTGTTTCCTTTGGTTAAGTCCCCAGAAATGGAAAACTCTTTTGATTAAAGTAGTAGACAGTAACTTGAATTAGACTTAGTAGTTTGTTACTGGGATACAGGAGTGTTCTATAGAACCAAAGGACGAGAACGGAACTAAGTTTCAAAGGAGGACTTTAAGCAAGACCTAGAAATCCTTAAGGAAGAGAGAAACTCTATCTCTCGTATTTATTTATTTCTCTCTTTGCATATTATCTATCCCACTCTATTTAGCCTGGTATTCTTTTTTTTTTTTTTTTTTTTTTTTTTTTTGCGGTACGTGGGCCTCTCACCACCGTGGCCTCTCCCGTTGCGGAGCACAGGCTCCGGACGCACAGGCTCAGCGGCCATGGCTCACGGGTCCAACCGCTCCGCGGCATGCGGGATCTTCCCAGACCGGGGCACGAACCCGCGCTCCCTGCATCGGCAGGCGGACTCCCAACCACTGCGCCACCAGGGAAGCCCTAGCCTGGTACTCTTTGCTTTCTTGCCCCATCTTGGAAGACAGCCATGCCTCAGCCCTCAGGCTTACATGACTGTAATTCTAATCGCATACAAAAGTGAATTCTTTGTCTCTGAATCCCTATTCCAAATTACTGGAGAGAATCTGACTGGTTTGGTTCAGTTCGGGGGTCCATTCCAGGTCTAACCAACTGGAACTGGGGGGCAGGGTCACAGACAGGGTCCTTGATAAGGGAGGATGCTCATTTGAGAAAGGGTGAGGGGAAGATGGCTTAAATTTCATAGTTCATAGGGAACAAGTTGACAGATCTCCCTTTAGACATTCTTGTCCTTCAAAACTTATGTTTCAGCCTTCTTTCTACCTGGGTCTCTCCTTTTGTCTCTTTCTTCTAGACAACACTCAGCTTTTTTTTTCCTTCTTCCTAATTTCCCTTAGAACTTTAGATTTTTCCTCCTTTATCCTCTGTGCTCTTGGTGCCAGCCTATATCTGCATATTGGGGTTGAGTGTAGGGTGGGGTGGAGGGGGGAATTGGGAAATAAGAGCATCACAGTAATCACTGTATTATCCCTAAAAGATAGTCCTATACCTAAAAGGAACTGGTGAAAATTTCTCCATCCTTATTAATCTATTTATCAATGTTTATCCTCTCTCTTCTCAAAAAGTATTCGAAGCAGCTTTTCTCATCTCTACATCTTCCCCTTCATTCCTTCTTCCCTTTCTATACCTTTTCTTCTAGTGCTGATTATGTGCAATGCTTAGCCTTAAATGTTTAGACTTAGTCCTAGAGCCTATAGGAATTAGTGATTCCGTTGACACTCCCCGGTTCTGAACTGAATCATCTCAGAATTGAATCTCTAGTTTTGAATCATTTCTTGTTCTGCCTCTGAACTTCCAAATTCACATTTGGGGAAGATATATATGAAGCCATATGGTGTCTTGGATTGAGTCCCCTGGAAATAGATTTTGAAACAGAGAACTGCATGCAGAAGGTTTATTGGTGAGTTCTCTAAGCCCACTTCTGTAATAAAGTCTGGATTGGGTGGAGTGAGAAGCTGACCCTAAATGCAACTGACCCTGAATGCAGCTGAGGCCTCAGCCCATCCTACAAAGTGCTCTGGAGCTGGGATAGCTCTTCAGAGTTGTCTCAAACTGAAACAAGGGAGCCAAGTCTTAGTATTTCTGAATCAGTCAATCAAAAACCATGAGACACTCTCTGGGAGGGGGGCATAACCTTGGCCAAAGCAGTTTCCTACAGCTAAGGACAATTCTTTGTGCTGGATGCAGCTGTGAGCTGTCAGAGCTGATGCCCCAGCCTCTGAGGAAGAGAGCATTTACCATGAAGAAAGGATCTGGGCAGAGCACCAGAATAGCCACCATATATGGTATCACAGAAAGGTCAGTAGACTAAAAATGAGGAGACCTGGGCTTTGGTCCTGGCTTTGTCAAAACTGTGTGTCCTTAGATGAATCACTTGATCTCCAAGGACCCTGGGTACCTCAATTATAAAATAAGAGAATTGCAGCACCGTCCATAGGTACTTACTCTAGAGCAATAATCTCCCATGTATATAAAGAGGGGCAAGGGACCTGGTTATAATAATGAAATAATCAACAGTTGGGAGGTGCTTCATAGTATGGATTTACAAGCCCCAGCGAAAAGAATTAGGTATATCTATATGTACAAATATAGAAAGCTCTTTAGATAATATTACGAAGTGAAAAAAATATATTGCGGTATGGTGTGATTCCATTTGTTTGAAATAAATCATACAAAACAAAATTATGTACAAAGATGCATTTGTGTTTGGAAGGACCAACACCAAAGTAATATCAGTAATTACCACTGGGAAGGTTCTAGGATTGAGGGGGAGCAAGATAGGGGAGGAGAGAGTAAATTCTTTTACTGTATATAATTTATGTATTTTTAACAGTCACATGCCACATATGTAATTTAAAAGAAAAAGAAAAAAAACCATGAAGTAGATTAAAATAAAGTGACTAAATGTGAGCTCCAAAATTCCAACTCTGAAATTCCATGATTTTAAGGCCATTCTATTTTTATTCCACCTCCCTCCCTTGGATAGCTATCTATGCACCAAAATGTTGGTAATTCTAACAAGAGAAGGAGTTGACCTTGGCAGCAGATCTAACCAGAAGTGATAGGGGAAGATGAGAAACCAGAAATAGAAATATTCTCAAAAGTGACTGCCTCTCAAATTTAAACGTATTAGCTAAGGAAACCTTAAGAACCGGTCGACTGATATGTCGTGTATACGAATTCTAGTTTTGATTCAGTAGATACAGCAACAGCAAGAGGTATTAAAATTAAAACAGCTTCAAGTACACGTTAGCTGATCCACACACGTCTTTGAGAAAGGACTTTGACTTTTAATATAGAAAGGAAAATTAGCCCCTCAAAATGTGATTACTATCTTGGTAATCATAATTTTTAAATACATATGAATTATGATAAAACATTCTTGATTTCCACCATTTAAAAAATAAGCTGTTGAAACTCTGAAGTTAACTGCTTTACATCATCCGCTAAAGTACCCTAAAAGTAAAATCTTTTGAAGAAAGATTCTATGCATGCAGCAAATAATATTTTTACTTTATAAATGCTAAAGCCCTCTAGTACTTATATATACAGAGTGTTGAAATTCACCCTCAACTACTTTGATAATGTACAGAACATTGTAATACTCTCCAGAAGTTTAGCCAAAGAAGGACGACTCTCTCCTCTCTTTCTGCCAGAATGGGAATTTTTTTTTTTGGGGGGGTTGCTCCTTAAAGTGAAGAAAAGGGTCAGACCCAATTAAAACTGCAAAGGAAACTTGGAAAGGACGAATGCCATTAGCCCAAACTGGAATGTGGCCAAAACACAGGGTAAAACTTCAACTCTTACAAAAAGTGCCAGGGGGATATTTAACAACCACAGGTGGCCAAATGCTTTCTCCTAAGTCTCATCAGAAAAGTCATTTATAGCAACAATATTCACCAAGGTAAAGTAATATTACTTGACAAACTGCATATTCAATTACTGTTTAAACTCTGATATTTGTCAGGTATCAATTGAGACTGCTTCTCTGTAGGACAATAAATAGAGAAACGAAATGCTTCTGTTATTAAGTAAAGTTAGAACATAGAAAACAATTGTCATTTAAATCTAGATTTGGGCTTTCCTTAAATGAAGCACAAATTATCATTTTGCCCAATAAACTGAGCCATGAAATATGCATGTTTTTAATTTTCCTTCTACGTTTTAGAAATCGTCAGGAAATCTTCACCAAGATTTTATTTCCCATAATTTTTTCTCATTATATCCTTATTTTACATGACAGTTTATATTTTCCATTATCTCCATGAGAATGAGCTTGACCAATTTAAAAACAAAGGCATCAATACATATTATTTGATACACTTTCTTATTTTTCTTAATTTATTTTTTCTTTTTATCTCTGTAATTTATTTCTTTTAAAATCTCTCTCTCCCACTCTCTCTCTGCCCTCTCTGAATGTAAGAGAAACATTTTGTGAACTGTGATATGAAGGCGATGGAAAATGCAGGCCTGTTAAGTGACATAACACATCCATTCTTGAATCCTGCAAAGGATATTATGTGAGAAAATGCACACAGTAAAACCTAAAAAAGCTTCCAGTTTAAAATGCTGAATGCTTGAGAGCTCTGCTTTTACCTGCTGTGATTTAAAAGGCTAGAGGCCTCATTTTGAGCCACTGAAATTCAAAGTGACAGAAACCTACAAATTTTTATTGCTGTGCATTTAATAAAATTTACATTTACAAGCTGTCAGTTTGAAATGTTGAATAACTGGTACTTTAGCATTGAGACAAGCAGATTTGGTTGTATTGGGGGTTCATTACTACCTACTTACTCGTTCCTTAAATACTCAGAATAATCCTTCAATCTATGACTTTTGATATCTCTTAATTCAACACTGCACAAAAACACCATTGAGTGTGCAGTAAGGTCAACAAAAAGAATTTATTGTGCTCCCATAAAGCAAGCGTAATTAAGAGCCCCCTTTCTGCTGGTTTTAATGTGCTAATACGAGAACATTAGAACCACGGAACAGCCAATTGCTAGGTGTCTGCAGCAGCTGCCTGGGTTTTTGGTAATTTACTTACTCAATTATGTCGACTCTCTTAAATCCACAACGCTGGTGGGTGGTAAGGTAGAGGGATAATAAAAAAACATAGAGTAGGAAATGCCTCTAATGCATGTTTTATGTGCATCTTGGGTAACATTTTTGTTTGTTTGTTTGCTTTTAAGAACAAGAATTAAAGATTGTAACTTTAGGAACCAGCATAGGAGTAAACGTGCATGGGTTTAAGACACCTCTAAAAATTATGAGATGTCTAATAATCTTATGATTATGTGTAGTCTGTTCTGAAAAAAAATATGAAACCAAATGTTTGACTCAGTATTACAAAAACAGATTATCTAATGGCTTCCAAGAGGGAAATATGAGAAAGGCCATTCATAAAGTTCCTTAATAGTAATAAATTATACACACTTCCTTATTCTCCACGTAAATGGAAAGACAAAGGGCAACTCTGAGAGAGAGGACAACACTTTAACAAAATCTCTTCAAAGTGTTTGCTATCAATATGAATCCAATATTCTTTTCAAATGAACATCAGAAAAATGTTCATTACACTTGTAAAAATATCTCACTTAACATTCAAAGAAGGTTTGAATGCCAACCTCAACGTCTTAATTTTTAGAATGCATTTGTTTTATAGGCAAGTCAAAATACCAAACTGGGAAAATAAGGCCCAATGTGGAAACTTCATCATTATTCAAATATAAAAATTAAATTATTGAACAAAATGAAAATTACTGACTTAAACTTGAATATTAAATTACCTCATTTTAAATTTCATTTATCTCTATAATTGTGACAGTCATATAAAAGGGCACATTGTAACATATTGATATAAATGGAGACTTGCAGAAGAAAGAGGTTAAGTAATTTTCTTCAAATGCCAAAATTTATGTAGCATTCATCATTCATTTTCTTTTCAATTTAAGTCCCACAAAATGTCTTTGATAAATCAAATGATATCCATTTTACAGCTCAAAAATTGCAAAAGAATTTACAAATATCAACCTACTAGTTCTGACTGCAAATTAGATATCCTGAAATTTTCCTCCTTGGAAATTTTTATCCTGTCTTAGACAAGGTGACATAATTCAAAAATAAGAGACAACAAAAATACCTTATTTATATAATTACCTTTTAGTCATTGTATTTGAAATCATCTTTATCTTTTGCCCCTAGAGAAAATTTTTCATTTTGGTCTCAAGGGAATTGAAGGTATAAAATATTTTATTATACCCAATTAAGTCCTACGCGATATTATGTTCAATAATGTAGGTACCTTTCTAAGTTTTCAAAAGCAATTTGTGCCTCATTTTCTTTTTAGTTGCCAGAAGTGAATTAAATAGTTTGGAAGGGAGCCTATGAAATTTTGTTTTTAAAATGAAAAGTGAAACCTGAAAATGGCTGAGAGGCTACAAAATTGAGAGAAGACTGTAGAAAAGTCATCTTTTCTCTTTTTTATTTTCCTTATAATGAAGTCACTGAGCCAGAGGGGACCCTACTGAGTTTTCGCTGTGCAAAGATCACTGAACTAGCCTCATTCTGAATTCTGTGCGTTCACGACATTCAGCTCAAGCTGATCCCATGTTAATAAGTCCATTCTGAAAGAGTACACCCTGCTCAGGAAAGACGGACAAAAATAATATCTATAACAGAGTAAAATAATTTCACTGACAATAGAATAATTTTGTGGTAAGCATAGCAGTGACATATCTAAGATAACACATGCCAATGACTCACCTACTGCAGTTTAGAGTTTTAAAAGAGGATCTTTTGCCTTCACTCATCAGCTCAGAGCAAGCTCAGCTGAACGTACTTACACACCCTTTCTCAAACACTGCGCTTCAACGTCTGCTTAAATGAGAGACTTATTAGTGTAATGAATACATTGACAATATCAACTGTGTATTAATTGACTGGTTGCCTTCAAGATAACCAAGCTCTAAGTAACTAAAATAACACCAGTATTAATATAATTGTATTTACTAACCTCTCGCTACACCCTCCTGCCTGGCATAAGTTTTGGAATTGTAAGTCAGACGGGGCTGAACAGCAATCTTCAAGAAAATTGCTTTAAATTGGCCTTCATTAGCACTCACAGCACTGAAAAACAACACCAAGTGCATGCCTTATGGAAGGGAAGCCAGTAGCAATAGCTCCCTATTAAAAAGGCAGCATATTAACCTGCTCAACCAGCGTTCACCACATTCTATAAATACTATTAAATAAAGAATCTTCAACCGCAAAATAATTCTACTATTTATAAGTATTGGGACTATTAAGACCAAATTTAAAATTCCAACCTTCAATGGCATGTATGTTAATTCCAGTTTACTTTTTTTTCAATTTTAGAGAATTAGAGATTGTAATGGAAATTTTCATTTTTCTTTGTATAATGTTGCTCCTGGGTTATAAAAAATCGGTACCACACAGTAACAAAAGAATAAAGAAACTAAAACTCTCATAGGAAACTCAAACTAATGTAGATACCAACACCAAGAAGAAAATACGTTTCAAAGTGAAGAACAAATTCTTGTGTTTCATAACTTTTCTTTGAAGACCATGCTCGTTCTTGACATCTGCATAGTAAAAGGGAGTTTAATTTCCTTGGTCAACTATCCTTTCTGAAAATCCTGCATTGGCAGACTTGGAAATGGAAGGAATTTTTCCCGGGGATTAATTCGCAGCTCTTCTTAACACTCAAAACGCTGAATATCTTCAGTACACAAGCCAGGGAATTTGGCCCTTGGAGTTACACTTTTTAGCAAACAAATGTTAAAAAAAATATGTTTTCAACAGAAAGAGGCCACATGAAATCTATCACACATATGAAATTGTCTGATATGAAAATTGATATACATATTAACTCCCCCAATTCAGCTCCCTCCAGTTTACAGCTTGAAAAAGTTCCAGTATTTCATCCTTTATATTGGCATCTCCATTTCTGAACCTTACCACTGGTTTTGTTCCAAAACATAACATTTCAAAACAGAACAGTAAAGTAAAACATTTTAGGCCTAGCAAATAAGACCACCTTCTTGAAAGCCAGGTAATTTTTCTCAAAGTCTAAGTTCATAGCCAATTCTACCATTTCAACTTGAACCATTTAATTTAGTAAACATTTTTTTTTTTAACACAAGGTTCCGTGAATTCAAGACTGTTCAGTGAAACATGGTTATTCATGTCAATGGAGGGATGCAGCTTAAAGTAGTGACTAAAATTTGGATCTTACAGTCAATTGATCCCAGTTCCACCATTTACTATCTATAAGACTGTAAAGAAGTTCCTTATACTTGCAAAGGCTCAATCTTCTCATCTGTTAAGTGGGGATAATATCATAGACTTTCATAAGGAGAAAATGAAATAATATTTATAGGACACCAAGCATGGTGCCTAGCACAAGAAGCTTTCAAATAGTAGCTGTTATCACCATGTTTGATTTGACCTTTTTTAAAAAATTATATGGAGTCGTTTTAGACCAAAATGACCAGTCCTGTGTTTAAAAATTTTATCAGTTCAGACTTCAATCATCCATTATAAGCTGCCCGCACTCAGCAGACAAAATGTGAAAACCTTGACCATTCATAAAACACTTTCTCACACACACCCAAATGCCATATTTTCCCCTTCAAAATATCTGGTTATCTGTTCCTGTAAATAGGACATAAAAAGGACAAATGACATTTTTCACTTTTCTTCAAAGATTTTGCCATCTTAAAAACAATTGCGGTATTTTCCTTCTTGTGACTTTTGCATGTAAACCAAATCGTATTTTAAATATTTATTTCAAGAGTTATCTTGAAGCTGACTTTAAATTTTCTTTACATAAGACCACTGTAAAATAGAACTTGGTCTTGTTCTTTATTCTAATTCCAGATTCAAACAAGCTACATTTTTGCTAGATTTTTATTTTTTAAAAAACCAAGAAAAAAAAATATATGGAAGGTAGGGGTATGTACAGTTGTTTTTTTTTTTTTTTTCCAGTTCTCTTCAATACATAAGCAGTGCTTTTCAATAGAGATAATGTAAACTAATTTCATTCATTGCAACACCCATCAGGACCCAAGATTATTTATTTCTACACCAATCTACCTGTTCTTTACTGAGTAACCCATTTCTAGGTATCTAATTATCCTATTAACGTTATTTTCAATTTTATGATTGAGAATAAAGGAGTATAGAAACTCAGAGGTAAGCACCACAGGTGGCTCATTTTGTGTGGGGAAGAGGTGAGAATTATTTCAAACTCATTTGCACTAAGGAAGAGAACTGGGCAATCTGCTTAGGGAGCAGGGCAGCTTAATTTTAGGTTTCATATTTGTCAGGTAAAGTTGGGAGGACAGCCGAGGCAAACAAATGGCAAAAAAAAAAAAAAAAAAAAAAAAAAATACCTCCAATGTAATGATGGACTTACCATGTGGTCTCTGAAAAGACAACTGGTTGAAGAAAAGCACCCAGACTCAGTTTCATGGGTCAAGGGCTTCCTTCTCCTGGGGTCAGGGCCACTGTGGGATGCAGTTAATGTTAGGCATATACAACACAGATTTGGCCAGCTTACACTCAACCATACAGTTTATGTCATTTTCTACTTGTTTCCCTCCAACCATGAAGGGGGGACTCTAGAAGTCAATGTGAGCTCAGGGCATGTGAGCATGTGCAAAGCAAGCCCATACAGCCCAACCAGGCCCATAAAAACCAGGAAATGAACAAGTTCAAGTTCTCATAGTGTGTTAATGTGCCCACAAATGTACCTACTTTATACATTTAACAGCTCATGTAGTAATGAAAAACGCCATGTAGAACATGTAGCTTCATGGGCGAGGTGGGGTAATTAATATGCCTATATGTGCTCCTTAATTGTTCCATTCCCTGTATTTTTGGTTAATGTAACACTCTGCAAACTTTTATATAAATAGTTTATATGTTATATGGAATTCCACATAAAAGAACTAAGGGAGAATGATGAATAAGGGAAAAGTCTAATAGTATTCTTGCTAAATTTCATTAGCTTGATACTCTACCTTTTTTATTTTCTATAAACTGCCAATATATTGACACAAAACTTTCAGTTCTAGTATGGTCACTCAGCAAGCCGATAGTGATATTAGCAAAACATAAAGGAAAGCTCCAAAACTGTCGGAAGTAGCATTTTACCTTTTCAGTCATTTCTCAGCCAAGCCATCTTTGTAAAAGAGCCAGATATCAAGTTTGACATTTTGAAGTCCAAACATGTTTGAGTTGTCAGTTTGAAAACTGGGGAAGCCTGGGATAACAAGCTGAATTTTAAAGTTTTCATTATTACTAGTGAGGTCTGGGTTTGGGTTGTTTTTCTAGGAGAACCCAAAGGCCACTGAAGATGTTTTTCCATCAATTTTTCATAAGCATTTAAGCTTAAAGGGAAAAAAAAAGTGGAAAGGTGGGAAGACATGGTTTTCTTTGGGGGAAGGAAATTAGAAGTCACCGCAAATAATTCACCTGGATAGGTAAAGGCGAGCAAACACTGTTTGCTTGTGAATCCCGGACAACTTCATTAACTTCTACCCAAGGGAGGGGCAGAGCCTCTCGCTTCATTTCAGACGGGCAAGGAAAGGGCTTTGAGAAGGGAACTGGGGAAGGGTACGTTCCAGGTGTGGATTCAGCTCAACTCTCGCCCATGGCCTCCACAGGTGGCTCTCCTGGCAGCAAGGCCGGGCGCAAACCCGCCTGCTTGGGAAGCCTGACGTGACCCTCCCCGAGGCTGGCAGGAAGCGGTGCCCCTGTTCTCCGCGAGTCGGCTGCAGCGGGGTTCAGTTTGCTCCTGTTCCTCGGGGCAAACCTCCGCAAGACCCGAGTTAGGGAAAACTCGACGCTCCCAAGCTCCCCAGCGGCTCGACCGCCTCCCTCCCACCCTCCAAGCTGGAAAAGGCCTCGTCGCCGGACTGGGTCTGCAAAGGTGCTCGCCAAAGCCCTCAGAGCCCCCCGCAAAGCCTCAGTACTGTCTCCAGCCCCGCACGGCGTCCGCCCGGAGACTCGACAGCTCCAAGGCGACTTGGCGGCAGAGAAGGATCCGGGGAACAGACGCGCGTGGCGGGGCAACGGTGCTGCAGACACCGCGGCGTGGCGGCCCCGCTGGAGTAAGTGGCTTAAACGCAGAGTTCTGGTCCCAGGTCTGATTCTCCACTGCTAAACTGCCACTTTCTCGAGGGCAGGCCTTTGACCGTTCCTGTGTCCCCAGTGCCCCTGGCACAGTGGGTCTCAGGGCAAGCTGATCGAGCCGAGGCCAGACTCCACTCCCCTTGCCTCTCCGCCCCGCAGCCTCCGCCTTGGCGTCTCCCTGTGATGTCCCTGAGCTGCGTGCACCAGGCCCCCCGGAGGGGTACAAATGCAGATCCTGGGCCTCACCCTCACCCACTGAAACCAAGTACACTCCCCACTGAATTTTTACGCGTGATGAAGTTGGAGGCTGGCTGGGCCCTAACGCCAACCACAGCTTTTTTGCGCCTTTGTACCGTTTCAGCTTCTGAAAGAGGGAGACATCATAAGCCTTGTCTTACAGGAGGACCTGCAGCACAAAGCGGGTTGCTGGTACCCAAGGCCCCACGCGGAAGCGGCCCTGCGCGGCTGGCTCTCCGCACCAGCGCAGCGTCAGGCAGGGATCTGCACTGCTAGGATTTGGGAGATCGACCGCTGCGGCTCCCGAGTGCTTGAACCGACTTCCCCTCCACCTGCCCCCTTCCCCGGCCTTTACTGCCGGCGATCCTGGAAACGCGGCTGCTGTTGCAGGGGCCGAGAAGGAGCGCCCAGCGTAGAGGGCAGAGGCTGATTGCAGCCAGGTTCACCTGCGGCGACCCCTGCCAAAAGGGAAGTAACAGGGGGAGAGGGGGCACTGGCCTGGCTGGTGCCTGCGCATCCGGGCCAGGTGACCTCCGCGAGGGCTCCGGCTGCACCCCTCAACCCAATCCCTACCAAACCACGCCGCGCCCGCGGCCCCTACCCCCATTCCATCCCACCCGGGCGGGGCCTCCGCCCCCGGCCCGGTTCCACTCCACCCACGCCCTCCCTGCGTCACTCACCCACCCACCCTACCCGTGCCGTTTGCTCCAGCCACAAGCCCGGGACCGATTCAAGGCCTAATCCTTTCTGTCTGCGGTGCCAGGGGAACCCTGGGATCGTCCCGTTCCCCCCCGCCCACCCCGCCACTCGTCCCACCCACACTCTCCCAGCTTAAGCTCGCCTCGGCCTCCAGCACCCTGGACTGTCTCAGTGTTTGGGGGCCAGGGGGTGGGGAACCACTGAGTCGGTGGTGAGTATTGGGGTAGCCTTCCTATTGGAGCGCTCAAGAAATAAAACTAAATCAGCGTCCTCTGCCCGCCAGGCGGAGAGACCTAACTCACAAACCCTCATGCTCCTCTTGGGAAGGAAGGACCCGGGTACTGAAGTCAGGATGTATCAGGCTAGTGGCCTTTTACCATCCCCGAGTCCACCTGGGATGCAGGGGAGAAGACCACGCCAAAGCGGCCTTGACCCCCTTCCTGGCCAGGGTTGGCCCAGAAATTATGTCCGCTTGCATCATCGATAACATGAAGATAACAATGCCTCCTCTTTCCACAAATATTCAAAGAAGCCTACCAAATGTCAGGCACTGTTCTGGCCCCCAGAAACTCAGCAAAAAGCATAGGGGCGTGGTTATGGACATGAGCTGCCAAGGTTTGAATCCGGGTTCCATCACGTGGTTAACTGTAAGCCCACAAAGAAATTCAGTTATTTGTACCTCAGTTCTCTTAACTGTAAAATAGGGATGATAACGATACATCCCTCATAGAATAGGTGTTACAAATGTTTTAATGGGCAGAGATAGAGAGCTTGTCATGGTGGCTGGCCCCTACCGAAAGCTCAACAAATTGTGAGCTGTCACTCTCATTATCCTGTTTCAAAGTGCAGCGTGATGTCCACGCGACTTGCCAACAATCTTTCTGTAAGGATCAGAGCAAAGA
Organism: Delphinus delphis; assembly: GCF_949987515.2. Taxonomy (NCBI): domain Eukaryota; kingdom Metazoa; phylum Chordata; class Mammalia; order Artiodactyla; family Delphinidae; genus Delphinus; species Delphinus delphis. The sequence continues at coordinate 98,537,271 of NC_082687.1, read as the reverse complement.
GATGCAGACGTGAAGAACGCATGGAGGAGCCCGCAAGCTAGGCGCTCGGACGGTTGCCAACCCTTGGCCCCTGCCTACAGGACCAGAAAGACGAAACCACAGAGATCCTGCTGGCTCTCCCAGGCCTCGGAGTCCTGGCTATGAGCCAAGGCGATCCAGCCGTGCGCCGGGCACCCACCGTGTATGAGATGCCCCAGAACTAACCGCCGGCGCAGAGGCAGAGCGCCCAAATGAAGCCGCTGGTGGGGCTACCGCACAGCTCTCCCCAGCCTTCTTGAGCATCGGCGCTGGGCACCGGGGAGCCAAGGAGCAAGCGCCAAGAGACTCGGGCCGAGCCGAGCTTCTTCCGAAGTGAACCCCTAGGATAGCCTCCTATCTGAGGGAGATTCCAGTAGGAAAGGTCTGTAAGCCTCAGGATGTCCTTAGCGAAATGGACAGAAGTTGCACCACAGGCCTTGCAAAGCTTCTTCCTGGAACACTTAAAAAGGCACCGTGAGCCTTCTTGTGAATATATCCCAGAAGGTCCTGCTTAAGCCGTTTCAGGCATTTATGATCTGACTTGATAAAGAGGGTTCCCATTTTTCCAGTACTGCATGCTAGGCACATTGCCAAGCATTTTACGTGCTCTAATTCTAAATCTACAAAATAGCTGCTGAAGCCTGTGGGCCTTTTAGTACCTTGCAGGCAAATCAAAAGTGGGTCATAAGATCTAGTAATCCTAGATCAGGATTTCTGACCAAGATTGTCCTCTAGAAGAAGAGTTTGTGAACCCCAGATGAATTCTGCCCTTCTGCTGGCATTTTATGAAGGACTAAGCAGCAAGTTCCCCACTCCATCAGACTTGAATCCACCCTGTCTGCCCCACCCACAGACCTGAGATGGGAACATTAGCATAGCTCTTTGAATGAACTGAGCAGAAAAGGGCAGAGTAAGCCTGCAATCTCTCTTCCACTGGATCACAAGTATACATCCAATCTAAGTCAAGAGCCTGCTTGTTCTGCCAGAACAGCTTTAAGGCAATCTTCCAAAGCCCCCAGACCCCAGAGCCCTTCCTATTAGGAAATTCTGGAGCCTCTGCTGCTAAGTGAAAATCATTATCCTCCTTGTAGAGGTGACAGCCGGCTCAAAAGAGGCTGTGACTGGGACAAGGCCACCCAGTGGTCATGTCAGTGTTGAGTTCAGATCATCCCTAAACTCTTTGGCCCTGAGCAGTCGCACCCAGTCACCAGAACATTAACCAATTACATCATCTCCCTCTACACTAGCAGTGTCGGTAAGGGCAGTTTATATACCAACAAGGAATAAGAGATAACAGTATTGAACACTTACTGAGGGTCAGGCAGTGAGATAAATGTTTTACATCTATCTTTTAAAATTTATTTTACAAAGAAGAGACTGAGGCACAAATAGACTAAGTATCTATTAGTTTAAAGTCACCTGGCTATTAAGTGGCAGAGCTGAAATTGACAACCAGGCCCCTGACTGGAGAGACCACCATCCAAATTGCCATTCTAGGCAACACTTGAAGCATCTCTTTGCAGATGTCTTTAGGTTCCATTGGTCTGTGATGGCTTCTATATTTGTTTGTTTAAATCCAGGCAAAGGCCTGAGATTCCTTACCACGTGAGCCCTGGTGTCTTTGAAAACAGCTAACATGTATTGATTGGTTACTATATGCCAGACACCAGTAATTGAGCACTTATATATACCAGGCACTATTCTAAGCCATTTCCAAGTTTTAACTCATTTAACGTTCAGCGAAACCCTACGAGGTAGGTTCTATTGCTACCCTCAATTACAGTTGACCATACCGAAGTCAGTGTCATACAGCCAGTAAAACGAAGAGCTGAGTTTGACTCCCAGGTACTCTGGCCTGTAAATGATTCTGTACTGGATTCGAAAATGGAAGATCCCTTTGCTCAGAGGTCTTTGCACCACTATCTGCCATCTTTTTTCTTCCCAATTAGAGTGATGGCCTCTCTGATGGAGTTTCTCTGATGAGCTAAAGCTTCAAGCAGCCTAAAGAAAAGAGGAGAGACACTCCCTTCAGGCTTGGCCTCAGTCTCCAAGTTGGTAAAATTAACAGGCTATGCAACTCTTGTAGGTTTGAGCCATGCAGATTGTGCCTGGAGCCTGAATGACAGGAAGGCCAAGAGGGCTCTCCACAGCCTCTGGGCAGCCCCTGTAGATAACTACATCCACAGGCTCTTTGCATACCCTCTGGTTACAAAATCCTTTCATGAACATCCTTTCCTTTGCGCTCTCTGTTGTGGAAAGTGTGTGTGTGGGGGGGGGATCTGTTATTCTTTCACTTTTAGTAAGGAACTGAAACCCAGAATCTCCCTGGATGTGACCATTTTGGCTTCAAGCCGGCCAAGGACATGAGCAAGGCTCCTAGTTTATCCTGATAGCTAATTATCTTCAACCTCCTTCCGTGGAAGCCTCCAACTTATTTCTATCTAAAAAATGTATTCCCAAGACATTTCTTTTTAACCAACGAAGGCGGACTTTGGGGGTAGTGTGGGGTAGGTGTTACAGAGAAGCCAGCTACTTTAGCATTTATACCCCACCGCCTCTCAGGGCACTCCGAAGACGTTGAGTTGGAAACAACAATCGAGCCTGCGGTAGTGACAGAACGTGGTCCCAGCACACCTTGGGTGCAGGAAAAGGCGCCCTGCATGGTGCCATCCGCGTGGAACCGTGGGGCAGACGCGAGGGGGAGGCACCGCGCCAGGGCCAGCTGGCGCATGGATAGCGGGAATGGGGGACTTGGAGGCGGAGCCCCGCGCCCAGCTTTCAGACCTTGGCGTGTCATTTCTCTTCTCCAGCTCTCCGTTTCCGGGATGGGCTCCTGTTCTGGTTGACTCTGCTGGGTCATCGCTGCTTCTGCGCGACGAGGAGCGCGCTTAGAACCGCAGACTCACGCGGTTACTCGCAGAGCGGACTTCGCCGAGAACCCAGGACTCGCCCGCGACCTCCTCTCCGCGCTCGCGTCACCCTCAGCTCAGGGCCTCCCACGGACGACAGATAACCTTCAGGGATTCAGCGAACCCTTTAAGAAAGCTTGCCACTTCCTTGCCTGATTGGGGTCTGCCCCTTAGCACTGTCAGCATTCCCCCACCCATTACCGTGGGTGTGGCACAGGGGCTTCTAGGGACTGAGTGGGATGGAGCCGCTGCGACGGTCCCCAGTGCCTAGACAGGAGGCCTCTACCAACTTCGCAACCATTTTCGGAGGTGGGCATTTTCACCATGGTCTTACAGAGGATGATAAATCTGAGGTTCTGTGACATATTCCCAAGGCAGAATTAGTAAATTCTGAGCAGACACTCTTCATGCCCCATGAACCTTCCTGCTTCCCTAGATCAGAGCGCATCGGTCACTATTAGGTCCCAAAGGCCTGTGTGATGAGCAGTTTTCACTCTGAACCCCTGGTGGAGGTTCTATCTCTTCCCTTTTCTATCCTCAGGGCCTCGGTCTGACTCATGCCTGAAGTGGGGGTTTGGGAGGCGTGCAGAAGTGACTCCTGAGGCAGGCTGGAGAGTGTTGGCCAATGGTGGGGTTCGCTGCATCCCTCCCGGGGGGCCTCTAAAGTGAGCAAGACCTGGGCATGGACATGGGCATCTTGGCTTCAGCTTTCTGCCTGCTGGCCTCAATGTCCTCACACCTACGGTGGGTGAGAGGTCAAGGTGAATTGTGGCACCTTAGAAAGAAGTTAAGAGCAGTGGTGCTGGGCCCAACTCCATCTCTACCAGGGCTGTGATCTGGGGAGATTTACTTAACCTCTCTGTGCCTCAACTTTTTCCTCTGCAATAGCTCTCATCAATTTTCCCTAGAAAGCTTTGCCTCTCTGATGGTTTTGAGGCTTGCAAATAAAGGAACAAGCCAGGTCTCCCTCTGGACAGCTGAGGGACATTCGCTGCTAGGGAACTCCAGGAACGGTTCTGAGAAAAGCTTAGCCTCCAATTACCAGCCATGAGATACTGGACTAGCTGCATTCCCCTCTGTGTCCCCATCTGTATAACGGGTCCCTGAAAATCCATGAGTCTCTGAGGCCCCTTCCAAGTTCCAGTTTTTGTCATCAGTGGTTGGGCATCTCATGTTGGAGGGAGGGGTCGGAAGGCTGAGGGGCCAGAAAAGACGGGTCCATCCCAAGGGCCTCTGCCGCTCCACCCCTTTGGGCGCGGCTCAGGGGGGTGGGTGGAAGCACCACACCGCAAGATCTCTGCCACGGCAGGGAGGGAGGACCGAGGGGCCCAGAGTTCCCGCTGCCACATATGGTCTGTGGATTTAGGTGTCAAAAACCGGAGAATTAGAAATGGTAATTTTCCGTCATTATGGCTGAAACGCGATCTGTCACAACAACTGGAACATGTCTCCGCGCTAGCGAAAATAATGTTCGTGATTAGGAATCATTACGCATGTCAAGCCGAGTCCATTAAGTTGTGGGGAGAAATTAGCCTTGACGGGTGGAATCAAACTACAAATATACAGGCCTCGCCTTCAGGAGGCCGAGCAGCGGCCCCTGGGAAGAAGCAGGCCAGAGCGAGGTGTTTTCTTAATAGGAAACCGCCCAGAGAATTAATACCCCTTTCTTCGCTCCCCATGGGACTCCTCCTCCTTTGCCCAGTGCCAGACCCCACCCTAGGAGTGGGAGTGGGGCATGTAGGTGTCGCAGGCAGTAGCTGGAACCTCTGAAGTCCTATAAGCCCCATTGGCGAGTTCCCTGCTCAACTCTTGCAAGCTGTGTGACCCTGCCCTAGTCACTTGACCCTCCTGAACTTTGCTCCCGTATCTGTAAAGGAGAGATAATCCCACCCACTTCCTGGGATTCTCCTGAGGATGAAACAAGATGAACTATGGTCAGAGCAGAGCAGTAGAGGTGCTTTGGACCTGTGAGATCCCTTTACCCTTCCTGCAGCTCCCTGTCTCTGCTGCTGGGGACCTTGGTGATGGGGGCTGCAGTGTTTGTTGGGAGGGGTTGAAGATTGGGGTTGAGTGAACAAAACTGAGAAGCTCTTTCCAATCAGGCCCTGAGAAAGGAAGCCAGAATCTTCAAAAAATGGGGAGGGGTGAACGCACAGCAACTGATGTGCCTTCAGTAGATCTTATACACCACTCCCTATCACAATGCGTAGGAAAAGGGGTGTGGAGTCCTCTACCCTTCCTGGGGCCTGTGCCAGCCACCAGCCCACAAGGATCGATCATGTCGCCAGGAATCACACTGTCACCAAGGAGAGGAACATAGTAAAGGGAGACTGGATTAAGAAGCCTTCCTCTACAGTCCGTGTCTCAGATCCCCTGAAGACAAAAAGGCAATTTACTATCTCCTGATGCTTCTGTAATAATGAGTTTGGGGGAAATTCTCCTCCTTTTGCAAATGGAAAAGAAGGGAGGAAAGACCAGGGTGAGAGTCTAGGAAGGCAGGTTCCTGTTCAGACTTGTACCCTTATCACTGCTGAGAATTTGCTGTTATGCCAGAACCAACTCCAAGGGCTTTGCCTACATTATCACCTTTTATCTCCCAGCAAACCTATGTCTCCATTGTTCTGATGGGGACACTGAGGGCCAGAGGTTAGGGAACTCATCCAAAGGCCTGGAAGCTGAGAAAAAGCAGAAGCGGGAGCCAAGGCTAGCCCTGCCTCCAAAGCCTTAACACCACGCTGCCATTTCGACCTGCACAGCCAAGGCCAACCAACCATCCCTTATCGAGTTCTCTTTCTTCCTTTGCTACCGGCGCGCGAATTCCGCTTCTCAGAGAGATTGTGAAAATGAAATGAGCTAAGGAACGTCAACCATTCAGCTCGACTCCTGACTGAGCTTACTCTCTCCGGGGCTCATTTTCCTTCTCTGTAAATGGGATCCTCATCACCGCGACTCTGCGGTGGGGAACAGAACGGAAATGTGGCCAGCGCTGAGTAGTTTGGAGCCAGACAGTCTAGTTCGAACCCCAGCTCCTCCAGCGAGAGCCGCAGCGTAGGGTCGATCCCCAACGTCGGGTAACTGTAATCGAGCTGCCTGGAAGAATGCATGAAATAATTCACGTAAAGTACTTAAGGAAACGGTTTAAGCGCAAACAGATTAAGCGCTAAATAAAGCGCCGGTTACCAGGACAGTGATTGGCCCGCGCAGGCTTGGAGGGCTTCTGTCTGGGAAGAAGGAGAAGCTGCCCCCCCAGCTCCTCCTGAAACTTCTCGGACTTTCCAGCGGCTCAGCGCGCTAGTGATCGGGGACCTCAGACACTGACTCCCGAGGGCGCCCGGATCTCGGGGCTGCTCCTCCCAGACCCTCCCGCAGGCCTCCCGGAATGCAGCGGGTGTTTAAAAGGGCACTCGGAGCTCTCGGCCTGGTCTCCGCCCCCACGCACACGCAAAGTAGGGAAGACTCCGAAAGGACCTGAAAAGAAGGGACAGAGACTTAGCCCGGAATAGGGACCCTGTCATGGAGTCTGAAAGGCAGCGACCCAGCCCTAGCGATCGGCACGCACCGTGAGCGCTCCTGAAAATATTTGACATTTCAGTGACCTTCCTTGACTAGCCTCCCAAATAATACCCTGCATCTCCCGCTCTAACACACAGCCTGCTTAATTTTCCTTTTGGCACTTCTATCCCAGTCTCCCACTGGACGGTAAACTCCACCAGGGTGGGGCCTTTCTCCTCTGTATCCCTGGCACAAAGTAGGCACCTAACAAATAATGCTGAATATTTGAACAAATGAATGAATGAGGACAGAAAAAAGGAAAAAGAGAAAGTCAGACAGCCGTTCCACAACAAAGATTTTTCTCTTCACCGCCCCCCACCCCAAACTCTATGTTTAGGATTCCCCTGGGAGCTTTCTTTCGAGGTCCTTCCTGGCCCAGCACCTGGGAAGGATAGGACACCCGTTGGCCTCTGTATGTATCCTGTGGGGGTCTTCCCAGGCATGTTCTGGGGGTGCATTCCGCTCAGGACTGAACCACCAGGACACCAGTCTCCCACAAACATGAGTACCAGCATGGCATGGAAAACAATTATTGTTAATCAAATAAATAATGCACACCTTAGGAAAGAATTATTTTAAAGAAATTCTTCTGCAAGTTCTTGTGGACAGAAGGAATCCACTGGAAAGCAGATTAATGTATTTCTTTTCTAAACCTTAAAAGTCTATGTATTGAATTTATTTAAAAACCAAAACTGCAGTTGCAAAGGATGCACGGAACCTGTTGTCTCAAAAGTTTCCATTAGGGGTTGACTGTTCTTACTCATTTGGTGATTTTTACTATCTCTCAACACTCCCTGTCCACCCCTTACCATCTCTGTAGATAATTTTTTTAAATGGTAAATGTCCTCGTTTAACTTTGCAAACCTTACTATCAGTTAGGTTATGAGATCTTCCTGGCACCTACTGCCCAGGAAACACGGGACTCTTAGATGATCACTGCCAGGGGTAGGGTGTATGGGGGGGGGGTAATTATCCCTATTTTTGGCAGTGAAGCTTAAGCCCGATCTTCATGAAAGGTCTGGTTCCAAATCCACGCTCTGTTCCTATCGGGTTTTTCAAGAGGAAGCTCTCACTGCCTTCCCTTCTGAAGAATCAAAAAGATCTCGGCCTGGGTTTGGCCTTTCCAGCTGAGCGCTCCTGGACTCACAACCTTCTCCCACCCCTGTGCCTTCTCACGGAACCAGAACTACCTGCCTTGAGATTCAACGGAAGTGGCCCAGAGAATCCGCTTTTGAAGCATAAGGTACAATACAGTAGGAATCTAAAAAACTTTTGAGTGCTTACTATGTGCCAGGCCCTGAGCTGGGAGTCCAAAGAGCTAGGACAGTCGCTGGAAAGCTGCTATCCCAACTAGGAGCACTGTCAACCGCACCCCGGCGCCTTAGCCCGGGCTCACCCCTAAGCGTCTCGAGAAGCCTCTCTGCCGAGGGCCGCTGAGGGCTCAGTCCCGCCACCTGATCCACCGCCTGTACCTCTCCAAGGGTGTTCTCCGCATCCCCCCTCCCCGCGCCCCCGCCTGGTTCTCTGCGCTCTGCCGGCCAGCTGGCCCTCTCCAACCACAGCGTCTGTCCAATTCCGAAACTGGACCATTCCCCACCCACCCACCCATATAAACCGGAAACAGAACGTTTATTCAGGGCCCTGGTTTTGTCAACCCTTAGCTAGTCAGATTTTATGTGCATTTTAATACGATCAAATCTGAGGTTGAGACGCATTCTGGAGTTTGCTGGCAGCTAAGCGGGCTGCCCAGGCTCCGGGAAGAATCTTGAGCCTGAGGCGGCATAACTTGACCCCAAGGCACGCCGGCTCTGACGCTCGGCCTTTCCCCAGGGCGTGCACGCAGCCAGCCGGGGGAAAAGAACTTAGCAAAGCTCAGGAAAGCTCCGCTGGCCCTCCTGTCCTCCGCTAGCTTCGCGCCGGCGCCTGTGGCCAGGCGCTCAGATCCCGAGGTGCAGGTGGGGTGTGGCGGGGACAGACAAGGACAAAGCTGAGGATCTTGGTCCTTATTCAGGAGTCCGGCCAGTAAGTATGTATTGAAAGTCACAGAGCGACAGGCTCTGCACTAAGCACTTAGGTACACCGCGGGCGCAAGCCCTCCCGGCTCCACCCTCCCAAGGGTTGCTAGGCCAGGCCAGACTATGCCGGAGCACGACAACGGGCCCAATATCACTTATCACTGTAGCAAGTAATAAGGACCGGGACAGTGGGACGGACTTAGAAGGGATTTTTAATCGAAACTTGCGGGGAGGGTTGCCGGGGAAGGCCTGAGATCTGTGAGCCGAGACCTGAAAGACACAGCGCTTCACCGCCTGGCGAGGGCTTCCGTTGAGCCCGCTTTTTCCCTCACCTGCCTTGTGTCCACGCGCATCTCTTCTCTACTCTTTCTCACCACCTGTCTCTATGTGTCTCTAGTTTCGTTTCCCACGGTCCCAGGGGCCAAGGACGCGTCGCTCAACTTCTCCCGGAAAGAAGAGGGGCAGCGTCCCGGGCCTCCTTAAGGAGGAAGAATTCCTGGAAGTCAGTCACCCTGGTGACATCCCCACACCGGGTCCAGGATGTGCTGGACCAAGCCCGGACGCCGGCCCACGCCAGCAGGAATACGCTCAACACCTGTGCAGGGAGGAGTATCAATTCCATCAGCACCCTTTACAAAAACAAAGCACAAATGTGATAAAGCGGGACAAACCCTCAGATCTTCCAGCTCCTTCGAAGCTGTGGGTACAATTTGGGGTCACATCTAGGGTCTCGAAAGCTCCCTTGCAACCTCTGAACCCACGCAGCCCTGTATCCTCCGAAGGCCGCAGTCTTGCTAAGGGCGCTCAGCAAGGCGTGGACAAGCCGGGGACGCCCAGGTCCAGAGTTGGCACTGTGGGCGCCGCCCGGCCACCCCCGCCCTGCCAGCCCCCGGAGCCAAGAGCGGCGGCACCGCGCGCGGGTATGCTTCTCCGTGCGTAAAAATCCCGGCCGCACAGCTCTGCCATGCCACCGAGGGGGCCTTGGAGCGCACAAGGGAAGCCATTCAAAAATGTTAATAAGCTTATTAAAATAAGCGGCTTTACTGGCTCTTGTTTTACAGCGTGCCGCTCACCCTTGCTTTCTGGTGGACCACGGGAGAGAAAACACTTGTGGCATTAATTTTTTTTTTTTTTTCCTTAACGCGTCGTGGTTTCCATCCAAGGACAGGGGTCTCTCTGGAGCTCAGCGCGGCCGCAGAAGCAGAATAGCCTCAGGTCTCCCTCCCAAGCTTGCTGGGTGGGGAGAAGTCCTCGCATCGAAAAAGTTGGACTTTTCAAAACAGCTGACCACCCAGGCCGGGGAAGCAGATAAAGGAGGCCCAAAGATAAGGAACTTGGGGAGGCCTGTAGACAGCATCTTGGGGAACCCAAATTCTTTGTAAAAATAAAACAACTCCACCCACCCCCCGCCAAAAAAAAAAAAAACAAAAAAACTGCTTATAAAGGGGATGGCATTATTTAAAGTAAAATATAGCAAGGCTTTGTCCTTACTTCCACTTCAAGCCGGGGGTGAGTGTACACCCCAAACACTACCCAGAAAACCGAAGGAGCATCTCACAGCTCTCTTTTCTTTCCTTCTTCTTCTTCTTTATTTAATTTTTAAAACAGAGATTCTGAGAAAAGAAATTAATTTCCTAAGATTGAAGTGAGTGGCAGAGCTGCTTCTCACCTGTGGACTCCAGGTCCGAAGCAGAATCACTTTGTAGATCTATGGGGCCATTGAGCCCGATTTGACCACTTCTCACCCTCGAATATGCAGGCTGGAGAGAGAAGCTCTCACCTTGTGCATCCCAGATTTCCAGGGCCGGGATTTCCCTAAGTGCCGGGGCGCACGTCCAAGTCATAGGGAGCGCTGCTCAGCCAGGAGGCCTGAATGTGGCGATGGGAGGGGGCCGAGCCGGAAAGGACTCACCAAGAAGCCCCGAGGCCTTGAGCAACCCCTACGCTGATCCTCACGCCAAAAACTAAAGTTGCAATTGCAAAAACAGCAGGGAGGGATGCAAACGCTCTCTGGAGACCGTGAGGCCTGTGCAGAGACCACGGGCTCTTGGCTTCGCCGGCGCACTAACCGCCCGGCTGCGGGCCGCACCCGGGATTGTGGGCGGGGGCGCGGAGGGAGAAAATCCGGCCGCTTGTAGGTGGAAGAGTGTGAGAGAGCGCGGGCCTTGCGCGGGTGAGTGTGTCACGCACACTCACGCAAGCGTGGGGGGACCTTGGAGCCCAGCACCGAGCTTACCTCGCTGGAGGCTCCGGGGTGACGCCCCCGCGGCTACCGAATATCCCCTTTGAACTTGACATTCCAATAGGAATAGAGAGGGGCTGTTCGCCCAGGCCGCGGGTTCCAGGTCAGCTCCGGGTGGGTCAGAAGCCACGCTCCTGCCTTTCCCTGCCCGATTCAAAGCCAAAAACTTCAACAGTAACGACAGCGCTTCGGGATGGGTGTGGGGCTGCAGGGCCGTTTGCCACATTTCTCACATTCGTGAATTGCCCTAAATTTGGACTTTCGACCCTTCCTTCATACACCCAACAGGTTTGAAATAAGTTCATTGTTCAACTTAACCTGGATCCCGCACTGGACCACCCCGCTTGTAATCTTTTTTTTTTAATAAATGCTTTAATGATTTTTAACGACCCAGTTTATGTTGAATAATTTCTATGTATGACTACAGGGGGACAATTTATTACATGATGTAACCATTTACAATATAATACACTTTTTGCAACCCTGTTTTGGCGTGTCTTCATTTCAAAAACATATTTATCAGGAAACTCGAAAACTGGAGGAGGCCCAGGTTATCTATCCCTCTGAGGGCCCCTTCGTGGAGCACACCACAGAGCACTTAGAAACCTCTGAAGGATGCAGGAGTTCAAGGAAGATTGCTTAAGATCAGCCAATTCAGCATTGCCCAGAAGTTCATAATAATAATAATCATGGCAACAATAATAATAAGTCCACACCAGCTGCACAGTGCTTAATGGTTTTCAAAGCACACCCACCCTCTTGTGATCCAACCACCCTGAAACCAAACGTGGGGAATGCTAGCTCTGAAGCTAAAGGACAATTCACCCTGCTGCCTCAAATCCTAAAATATGCTTCTAATCTTTGAATGACTCTGACTTGGCCTCTTAATGGCCTGTGACTTTGGGCAAGTCACATTGCGTCTTTGAGCCTCAGTTTCCCCACCTGCAAAATGGAGGTCATGTCCACCCAGCTAAAAGGCGGCCTCAAGGAACTATGGAGGGACAGGATGCAGGAAGCACTTTTTCACTTGTAATGTCCCAGACAAAGGAATAGAGTTATAGTTATTGTTATCATTGTTGGTGGTGGTGGTATGTATTGCTTGGCTGCTCCTTCCGGCCTCTGCTCCTGTTTCCCTGGCCGCTGGCGGTGCAGCCTTCACACTTTTACTGGTGGCCTGACTTCTGCAGTAGCACGGCTACACCTGCGATGCATCAATCCGCCCCGCCTGTCCTCAGCTCTTTCAAGCATATGCTGGGTCCAGCAGGTCCCATGGAGCTCGATGTGATTCCCAACGAAGACTGTTAGCAGGGTGAGGTTGGTGGCCTGCGAGACTGAAGCCCTGCAGCTCCTCGGCATAGGCCTGAGCCCCAGCACAGGTCTGCCTCGCTCCCCTCCACTCCTTCGGACCCAGAAGCTGCTCCACCAGTGTTCTGGTTCCCGGGAATGTGTGATTCTCCCCACTGCTCAGCTTTCCCCGAGGCAGGAGCCCTGCTATAAGGCGAGGTGAATTCCGTGGACTTGAGAGAGGTTGGTTTCTACCTTTCTCCTGGTGATGAAACGCGGGTGGAGTATCGGCCTGGCCGGACCGAGCTCTGGTAGCCAGTTGGGGTCCCCACCCCGCGGACGTCTGCAGGCCTTGGATGAGGTCCTGCCTCTGTGGGATGCTCGGTGTGGCTCTGACACACTCTGCCAGTTTCCCGGTCCCCTAGATGCCGCTCTTCCTCGGGCCCAGCCTCTCGGGGTTCGGGGTACCGCTACCACTAAGCTGCCTCTCAGAGGCGCGGGGACATGTGTATTGAGCTCTCCTCCGACTTTCTCAAATGAAGTCAGATTCGCCGTCACCCTCTTTCCCTTGCTAGAGTGGAGGAGCGGGATTCGCTGTGGCCCGGAAGCCCTTTATTTTCTTAAATGGAATCTATCCCCAAACTCTCCCTGCTTCACCCAGCTCTTTAGAGATACTCTCCGGGGGTCCATGAACCCCTCAAATCAAGTCACTTTGAGTGAGATGCGCCTTGGGATCGCCATGATGAACAGGTCGGGAGTTTGAGTTACACACACACACACACACACACACACACACACACACACACACACACCAGTGACATTTGGTAGCCTATCATCCCAAATTTGCTGCCCAGAGCAAGATTTTTAGTCTATGCCTGATTTCTTGGAACTGATTTCTGCACGGGTCACAGCGTGTTCTGTCCCCTTTCCCAGCCATTGCTCCCAATCTAAGTGTGTGGGTCGAACCCAGTGATCTTTAAGGCCAGGTCTGAGATTCACTAAGGGCTGAAAGGGATTGAGAATGATGAAACCAAAAGTCTACCTGACTCAGGTGACAACTGTTCCTGGCAACCAGGTCCTGAGAAGGCCCAGAGGGCTCAGCGGGTCGCAGGGAGTGGATGAAGGAAGATCTCCTTGGACAGGAAGCAGGGCGGGCAGAAAGCAGAACTTTCTCATCTTCAAAGAAAGGGCGCGGGTGGGAGTAGAGAAGGAAAAGGAAACGAAGAAAGTAATACTGAAACTTTCCAACAGGAGCCGCATTTGCGGCCTGGGGTCCAGGTAAAGACATACATCTTGGGTCACGAAATGCGGTGGGAAATCCTTGGAGGGTGGGCTGGACCCGGAGGCTGCCTCAAGCTCCTGGAATCAGATCTCAACGGCGTTCGCGCCAACGCCAGCCGCGGAGCAGCTCAGAGTGAAACTGCAACAATCCGGGTCAAACTGAATTCGTTTGAGTCATTTTTCCCGAGCGACTCGAGCCAGCCCAGTAGAACTGACCCAAGCAGGGAGACGGAGAGGGAACGAGGAAGGGAAGGGGCGACGCCTGGCCTACGGAAGAAACTCCCCAGTCCTCTGGATTCCAAATCCGCAAAGATGGAGAGCAAACTACAGTCTTAGGACGCAGCCACAAACAATTGACGTTTTCAGAAGGGGAAGAAAACCCTGCCCCCCTCAAAAAAAAAAAAAAAAAAAAAACCCAGCAGTAATGGCGATCTCTGGAGAGAAGAGGAGGGATTCTAGCATTACTGGAAAACTTCTAACTTTCTTTAAGGAAAATGCATTCATGAGTAATGATGAAATTAAAGTGGAGTTTTAAAAACATGTCAGAAAGAAACAAAATGATTGCAGGAATCCTTTGGAAGGTAGTTGGACTTGGGGGCTAGGGTGTGCATCTCCTGAGGGCGTTTGCTTTTCCCTTGCCGTCTCACTGTTTCCAGAAGCGGGAATCGTTTCGTAAAGCCTTTGTCGCGACTCTCGGCCCCCTCCGGGCTGAGGGGTAGCAGAAGCCCGGCCAAGGCCTTTGGGGTGCCAAGGCCGGAGTGTCCAAGGCTGGGAAAGATCGCAGGCGGAGGAGGAGGGCGAGGCGGCCTATCTGCTGCGGTGAAATTGAAAGTAGCCCGGGTCTGGGTTTCAGTGTTTTCCCGACTGAGGCCACGGACCGGGGGCCTTGGCGCCTGCCGTGTGGCATTAACTCTTGCTTGCTCTCCCCGGACCCGATGTGAGGGGCGTGTAGCGGTGAGCGCTTTGCTCCGGTGAATCCTTGGCATCTGGGGAATCATTCTGGGGAACGCCGGCGAGGCGCGTTCATCTTTAAAATGGAGTAATAAATAACCATCTCCCTGCCCATCCTCTGCTCCCACGGTGGGCTTCTGTGCGGATCAAGTGACAACGTGTCACTGAGGGAGTGAGTGGAAGTGCTTTGGAACAAGGTGCAGCGTCATTTGCACCCGGCAGGGGTCAAAGCACAGGTGACCCTCCCCGGGAGACACCTTATTAGCTCCTCAGTCTCCCCTAACCGCTTCAGAATTCCAGTGAGTTTTTGCCTATTCTGGAAATGAAATAATGGCAGGAACACTTAGAGAAAACTCTCAGAAAATCGAAAGCAAAGAGGATGCCGGCAGGTGGAGGAGTGAAAAGGTTAGGGTGGGGGATGGAAGTTGGGAGCGGGTTCAGCTATGGCTGCTTCCTAGACTCTGATACTAGTGCCCACGAGTAAAAACGTGAATCCTAGGTATTTGCTCCGGATTCAGTGGGATTCCTCTGTGACTCCTGCAAAGTCCCAGAAATGACGATTCCCTGAGCTGCGCGGATTTAAATGCTTCCTGAGGGTGAGCAGCGAGGAGACTTCCGGGGGGAGCGAGGTGTCCTGTCCTGGACTGAAAACAAGTTGGGAAAATGAGCCCACGTTACCGGTTCCCCCAAAGCCGGACAGAGAGAGGCTCAGAGAAAACACGGCGTCCAGGAGGGCATGTTAAACTAAAAGTTTATAAATTAAAGGAAAAAAAATACAACGAATAGAACTTCCAAATTTCACAAATCTTTTTAAAGTTAATACTCTAGTTGAGTGCACAGTGCCCTTAAGGAGGCGACAAGCGGCGAGGTTGACACGAGGTTGACAGGATCACCTGTCTTAGGTTGCAGGGACAGGGATGGGAGAATCCTGGGTCAGGACGCAGGAGTCGCCGAGGCTAAACGGTAGAGACTGGGCCCAGCGGCCGAACTGCAGAGGACGCCGAGGAAAGGCCGGTCAAGGATATTCACATTGAATACAAAAATAACCATCATTTGAATACAAGCAACTGAAAAGTGCTATAAGTTTTAACCTCTGAAAGAAAGAAGGAAAGAAAGAAAGAAAGGGAGGAAGGGAGGAAGAAAGAAAGGAAGGAAGGAAGGAAGAGAAAGAAAGAAAGAAAGAAAGAAAGAAAGAAAGAAAGAAAGAAAGAAAGAAAGAAAGAAAGAAAGAAAAAGAAAAAGAAAGGAAGAAAGAAAGGTTCTGCGAAGGACTCCTGGGTTTCCTCTCTCCTGGTTCGGGGGCTCCCAGGAGCTCCCCCAGTTGGTCGCAGCCTGGACCTCCGAGAGGGAAGATGCGGGGCCCTTGCCCTGCCCTGTGCTCAGAGACTCCCTTCCATACATTCAGCAACCAATCAGGCGCCCCCACCTGAGCTCTGACACCGGGGAGGGGTGGGGAGGAGGGCCCGCAAACCAAACATTTCATGGTTCAATGAACCCCTAGCCTGGGGCTCCTTGGGGCTGCCAGGGCTCTAAACCCCTTTGTAACAATTGCAATTTCCAAAAATAATAGATATGTAGATACACATAGATTGGTAGCATGGATACCATGAACTAGTGTGGCCTAGCGCACGAAGCTCCCGGCAGGCCTGAAATTCTGGGATTCAGGCTTGTGTGGTCTCCAGGAGTTCTCTCCTCTCTGGGAAACGCCATCCCCAGGCAGACACAATCCAAACCCAACATTATGGTGGTAATAAATAATGTCCAAGGGCTTCCAAGCAAGTGGGGCGGGGGGTAGGAACAGGGTCCCTAGGCCATAGGATGCCTCTGTTCAAACTAGAAAAAGGCGCCCCCCTCTGGGTAGACCCAATCCCGCTGCCAGGGCGCACGTCCTGGAGAGCAGAGCCAGGGCTGGATTTCATCCTCCACCTGCCCCCTCCACGGGGCTCCCCAGTACAGGGCACAACTTGTACAGCCATGAGCGCCCGTCTGGAGCTGGGGCGCGGGGATCATTCGCTGCCTCATCCCAGGCCGGCTCACTGGGTGCCCGCGGCGGCCGCACACGTGGAGAGTGCCCAGCCGGGGAGGCAGTAATAAGGGTAATAGTAGGAGGGCTGCAGTGGCAGCAGCGAGGGAGGCCGCAGCACCTCTCCGGGCAGGTACTGTCTCTGGTCGTCGCGCACCAGCACCTTCACTGCCACCTTCTTGGCGGCGGGCGCCGAGGCCAGTAGGTCGGCGGCCATCTGTCGGCGCTTGGTCTTGTAGCGACGGTTCTGGAACCAGATCTTCACCTGCGTCTCGGTAAGCTTCAGCGACGCGGCCAGGTCTGCGCGCTCGGGCCCGGACAGGTAGCGCTGGTGGTTGAAGCGGCGCTCCAGCTCGAAGACCTGTGCGTGGGAGAAGGCGGCGCGCGAGCGCTTCTTGCGCGGCTTGGGTGCCACGGGCTCCTCCTCCTCCTCTGCGCCGCCCGCGGGCCCACCGCCGCTGCCGCTGCACAACGTGGGCACGCGTGCGCCTCCTGTGCCAACGCCGTCGTCCTCGACCCTCGGGCTGCGGTCGCCTGTGGACACAGTGAGAACAGAAACGAGACACTGTCAGTGCCGCAGAGGAGTGAGGTCCGGCCTCAACCGCTGTGGTCGGGGTGGGGGGCGGAAATACCCTTTCATGCCGCCGGAGTGGTGGGGTGGGCCTGGAAGCCGCGGGTCCGGGAGGCAAGTCTTAGAACCCTGTCCCACTCGCTTCCTGCAGCTAAGCTTGTTGTGAGCCGGCAACGAACTCAGCCGCTGTATCAACGCTGTGCAGCCAAGAGCCAGCTCCTTGCCTTCTCTGGGCTCCAGGCTCCTCGCAGCAATGTGGGCATTGGGCCTGAGCATCCTCGCACACCTTCTCCGCCCTCAGCCCTCAGCCCTCAGCCCTGGGGTTCTAGATGGCGTTTCGGATACCCTCCCTGGGTTCACCCGCCTCCCCACACTCACACTCACACACGCATCGTCACAGCACACACTTGCTGGCTGCGCGGAAAGAGAAAGTGGGGAGATGGATCCTGGAGACAGAAGTATTCGGAGTCTTACGCCCCCATCCACCCGGAATTGTGGGAGGGCTATGGCAATAGGCTGAGTCAAGGCCATGGGTAGGCTTCTCCCTCTCTCTTACAAAGGCAATGAAAGGAGGGCTGGGGTTGAGGGTAGAAGGGTGTCCCTGCTTCGAATCCTTGGACCCTAATCTGACGACAGCTCCTCTGCCTCTTCCCCGCTCTCCCCGCAGAACCCTAGCAGGGAGGTCCAGCACTCTGGCCTGCAGCAGATAATATTTGCTTGGGGCCAGCATGAGGCCTACAGCACCGTCCAGCCGACGGGGCAGGCACGGGGGTCTTTCTGACCAAATGACATGCCAGCTCGTGGTTGAGGAGTTTCCTCCCCCTGCTGAGTTTGGGATGACCTAAATCAAGCCCCTCTGCCTTCAGCTGGCTGCAGGGTTTGCCTCCAGCTCTTGGGTCCTCAGACCGGCACTGGTCTCCTGGGCCTGGGGTCTGGGAAAGCTAAAGAAACCCTCCTCCCGAAGCTCGGGCTCGGTTGGCCTTTGGCCCACTTGAAATTATCCCCCGTTACCTAGAGTCTGTCATACAGAGTGAAGTAAGTCAGAAAGAGAAAGACAAATACTGTATGCTAACACATATATATGGAATTTAAGAAAAAAAATGTCATGAAGAACCTAGGGGTAAGACACAGACCTACTAGAGAATGGACTTGAGGATATGGGGAGGGGGAAGGGTAAGCTGTGACAAAGCAAGAGAGAGGCATGGACATATATACACTACCAAACGTAAGGTAGATAGCTAGTGAGAAGCAGCCGCATAGCACAGGGAGATCAGCTCGGTGCTTTGTGACCACCTAGAGGGGTGGGATAGGGAGGGTGGGAGGGAGGGAGACGCAAGAGGGAAGAGATATGGGGACATATGTATATGTATAACTGATTCACTTTGTTATAAGGCAGAAACTAACACACCATTGTAAAGCAATTATACCCCAATAAAGATGTAAAAAGAAAAAAAAAAAGAAATTATCCCTCGTTACCTATCTTTGAGCTGCGGGGCGGGCTCTGAGACCTCGAGCTGGGAGCATCTCTGATCTCTGGGCCAGGGCCCGGATACTGGCTACCCGAGGTTTCTGGGACCCTCGCTCTTTCCTTTCCTCGATTTTGGGGATTTGGAGACAGACTCTGGACTCAAAGCCAGGGTGCAGTGGTTCTCTCCCAGTCTGGTCTAAAGCACACTGCCCCACGACGTCGTCTGAGGCTATACCCCAGGACGCAGCGTTCTGAGGAGTTTCTCGGTCCTCTCTCGGGCTCAGTTGCCAGAGGCTTAGAGCAGCCCGCGCCGATGCGCAGAGCTTAGGGTTTTGGCTAACCAGGGGGCCCAGGGAACAAGGTGCTAACAGCAGGCCCACCCCACTCGGCGTGGTTGCTCTCCTTGCCCAGCCCCTCAGCCCGGCCCCCTTCCCCGCGAAGCCTTAGCCGACCTGAGACGCTGGCCGACATCTCACTGTCGCTCCGGCCCGCGGCTTCCTCCTCCAGGTCCTTGGCTGCGGGAAGCTCACAGACCGGCTGGCCGAGGCCCAGGGTCGCCCCTGTACGGCAGGCCCCGCTGGCCCCCGGCGGGTCCGCGCAGCGCCGCCCGCCCTCGTTCTCCTCGCTCAGCGCCGAGTCCGAATCCCAGCCTCCCGGGCTCTCCGTGGTCCGCCCCGCAGCCGTTCTGGTCCCAGGAGGCGACGCCAGTAGAGAGTCCTCGGCGCCCCCCAGCGCGCCCGCGTCTGTCTCCCCAAAGAGCCGCCAGCAACAGACAGCGGGCGCCGCTGCCACCGCTGTACCGCCGGGTACGGGGCGCCCCTCCGTCGCGGGCAGCCCGCCGCGCTCCTCTTTCTTGTTGAGGATCGCCTGGATGGAGAAGGGCGTCAAGGTGTTGGCGCCGCGCACAGCCATCTGCGCCGCGGGCCGGAGCGGCCGGCCGGGCGGGCGGCTGGGGCGCGGGGCAGCTCCGAGCTGAATGGAGCGCGCGGGCCGCCGCAGCGCGAGTGAGCCCCGCGAGCGAGGCCCCTGCAGCCCACTCCTGGGCTGCCCAGCAGCCTCCGCCCCCCTCTGGCCCCGGATCAGCGCCGACCCTCACTCCCACTTCCGAGGCCCACCCCGCCCAGAGACCCCCTCCCCCCCAATCCAGCGCCAGAAGTTCTCCTTTCGCAGCTCAGCTGGATTATCTCATCGCCTCGCGCCTTTAGGGGCGGGCCGGGGTCTGGCCCTCGGAGGACTTGGGGGGAGGATCAGTGAGGCCCCTCTGCGGCTGCAGTCCCCTCCTGAGCGCCTCCGGGGTGCACGGCCCGAGTCACTTTTTCTTTGCGCCTCTGTCTCTTCCCCGCCTGCAGGATTTCGCTTCAGGATCGTCGTCTCCTTTCCCTGCTGGGCCGGCTCTTCCGGAGCCCACCCCCAGCGGCGGCGGCGACGACGGCCGCTGGATTCCGAGAGGCTCGGGGCACCCTTTTACCCCTTGTCTTGGTTTTATCTGTTTCTTCTCTCTTTCCTTCCTCAGAGTTCCACCGTAGCCCACCCCCCCACACACCCCCGCCCGGGTGTCATTCCTCACTGCTGAGGGACAGCCTCAGGCCACGCCCCTTCACTGGGCTGTCCCGGGAGCTCCCGGCCGCCCATTGGTTGGCTCTTGCTGGACGACGTCGACTTGAACAGACAAAACGGGGCACGCTGCGCGGAGAAAGTCAGGGTCTGACTTAACCCCTTTCCTCCCAAGTCTGGTCCTCGAAGCATCCTCCAGCAACAGAGAGGCTCACCCACCTAGACACGCTAAAAAACCACGATTCTTACCTCTACAGATGTAGCCACCTATTCTAGCACTTTTATGGAACACGATATTTAGTTGACTCAGATCTGGGAGGGAAACCCAAAGTTAACGCAGTTCCGTAAAACGCGCGTAATTTCTGTTCTCTAGGGAGGTTTATCGATTCGAAGAATGAAATGCTTCTTCTTCTCCCCTTATACTTTCGCGGATTCCTCACTGGAATATTAATTATTTTCTCTGAAATAATAAGTGAATTAAAATCACTGTAGAAATAGTTTTCTTTCCTCACCGGATTTTATTTGTTTCAATTTCTATAGAAGAATTAAAAAGAAAAAGATGGTAGAGATAGAGCTAAAGTCAGGAGAGAAATTAGAGGGCATCTTTGGGAGAGTTTCTGGAAATTGCGCGGTCATTTCCCTGGGCTGTCAAAATTGAATGCACTTGGAGTTTGCTAAATTTTACACGAGGAAGAAAATTGAAACTTTGTTCTTTAAATATTCTGTTACTTGTGAGTTGAAAAAATATGTTTTTGTTTAAAAGAATATCTGGAAACTACCATAGTAAAGATTCTGAACTGATGACATTAATTCGCTTTAAAAAAAATGAGTAGTGCATTATTTTATGTAATAGAAGAAGCCAGGCTAAGAAACACAAATATTGTGGATATCTCAAAACATTTGTTGCCTATTTATATTATTTATTTTTAAATGAAGAAGTTGTTTAAGGAACATACTTCACTGTCTTCCGTAAATTTTACCAGAGATTTAAATTAAAACCAAATACACAATTTGAACCATTAAATACGTTTAAAGAACTGTGATTTTAATTTAGTAAATTGCTGAGATTGGTGTTTTTGGTGCCACTAAAACAAATAATATTCGCCCTTGTAGCTTTCTTTTTGGTAGTTGTTTTTCTACACCTCAGGATGAAATACATTAGTAGTTTTCAGGGTCAGTGGCGGGGGGGGGGGGGGGGCGCGCTTCACAGCATCTATACTTTCCAGCATTTCAGCCACGTGATGCTCTTTTGCATCCCAAATACACTACAGTGCACATCCTGTAGTGTATTTGGGGGGGGGGGAGCCTCATCCTTGAAGAGTTCATTGCCCATTTATAGCTCTTTACTGCTACTTCAGTTTTGAGGGAAAGGTGTTTAAATTTGGTGTCAGTAGGTGGCAAGTGTAAGGAATGGGATGCTCTTCAGGCCCAGAGGGGGAACAGAACAGATGCTTAAGAGGTTTCAAAAGAAATGTCCTTTCTTTCCTCCCGCGGACCTTCATTTATTAAGTTACACCCCTCTCCCACCACCCTAGACAATTTGTAATTACTCTCTGGGGGCGAGTTGAGGAGGAGATTGACTGACACAGGTCACCCAGAAGAAGAGAAACGGGCAGGTGTGAACTGCCTGTCGCAAACAGCCATCCCTTTGTGGGGTTAGGACTTGATGTGGACAAATATAGAATGACTCCGGACACACAGGCAGGCAGAGATGTTTGCGGGTTGAGTGACTGAGTAGTAGAGTGAATTTGGGGGCTATACAAAGACTTACTTGAATATATAACCACCACTTAGTTGCCCCTCCCCGCCAATTTTTTTAAAGAACCCCAAATCAAAGTAGAATATACCCCTCGCCACAGGCTTGGATAGAGGTTTTCAAAGCTTAGAAAGATGCAGTTCGGTGATTTTGAATTGTCCGTTTTTTGGTGTGTGCCCAGGGTATAAGAAAGTGGCCGCATTCCGAGTCTTCAGGAGGCTCACAGAGAGGGAGGCTCGTGTCATCTCGGGCAACTGCGGCGGTTAGTCAATCTTTAGGTCTGGGGAATGGCTGCAGGCAGGGCCGGGAGTTGGGTGTTGGAGGAGAGTAAACACACGGGTCTGGAACTACCACTAGAAGCTGTTGGTGGGGTTGGGTGGGAATGAAAAGGCTTTGGGGGCCGGTGAGAGGAGGTGGACGGATGCACAGAGGCTTCCCCGGGTACGTGCAGAGTCAAGGCCGGCGAGTGGGGGTGTGGGGCGAGGGCTCAGCAGGTCAGCGCATGTCGCAGGGCTGAATATCGCGGCGATAGGGGCGCGCCGGGGCCCCGCTTCCAGTTCATAAAGTGCGATTTGCTCCGCGCTTGACCGAGAGCTCCGGGGACCCACGGCTGCCTGACGGCGCCTGAGGTTCGGTGGGCGCCGCGCTCCGGCCTGGGCCGGCCCCGGGAATTTGCGGAGCTCCGGACGCCCCTCGGCCGGCCAGTCTTCGAGGGGGCGCCAGGCTTGCTCTGAGCCGGTGCGTTCCTCCACGGCCCCTCGCTCAGCTCTGTCCTTCTCCTTTCCGACTTCCACCCTCGACCTCCCCTTCCTGCTCGTCAGTTTGGTTCCTGCGCGCCCCCTACATGCCGTACCCTCCAGCCCCGGGAGCAGCCTCGAGCCGAAGCGCTGCCGGATGGTAGGGCTTCCGCGGGCCGCGGCGCAGCGCAGGATGAGGGTGGAAGAGCCGAGGGCCCCGGGAGGAGGCAAACCCCATTACTCGGGCGCACGCCGCAAGCTGCTACGCACGCTCCCGCGCTCCCGGGACCCGAGTCCGCAGGGATTTTCCTGTGGGGCCACCGCGCGCAGCGTCCCTGCCGCCCTCCACCTGCGCCCGGGGCAGGATGGAGGGAGATCCGGAGAGGAGACCGTCTGCTGTGCCCAGAGCGGCCCGAGGGCGAGCGCCAGAGGCTGTTTTGCAGTGGGAGGCCAAGCGCGTCTCTCAGACGCCAACGGTGGTGACCGAAGTCACCTGCCGTCTCTTGGCCACGGTTTCCAGTCCCTTAAAACGAGGGTTTTTACCCGGTGCTCTCCGATGCCGTTGCTAAGTTGCCCGAGTTGACGGGCAGGGAGAGGATGCCGGTGCTGGCTCGCCTGGTAGGAGCCAGATCCAGGCAGGCCGCGCTCGGCACTTACCCTCTGTCCCTATCCACAGGCTCCCGAGGGCACTCCAAGCATCCGAAGAATCCCAAGCATCAAGCAACACGCCACTTTCCCGCCAGCAGACACTGGCTCCTGGGTTCCTAGGTCATCCATTTTCAGACCCCACCAGGATTTTTCTCGTACGTGGTCCAGGTATATCAGACCATTACTATAGGCCGAGGTAGTTTTATATTTAAACAAATGTTGCTCACCAACAATGTGCCGGGACCGTAGCTTATTGTTTTCTTTAGTCTACATAACCCTGAGGGTGGAGTGAATAGAAGACATTATTATCCCTATTTTACAGATGAGGAAACTGAGACTCATGGAGTTTAAATGATTTCACCATCAGTAAGCAGCTAAATCAGGATTCAAATCTGACTTTGTGTAATGCCAACCCAGCTGGGTTTTCTACTCTAACCGCTTTTTCTCATAAACCTTCATGTTTATTCTCATTAAATGTTTCCCATCGTCTTCCTTACTTATTTCTATGCTACGCATTCATCAGAAAAGGAACTTCGAACTTAAGGAAATCAAAGAAAGAATTAGGCAGGAAAATCTAACGATTTTTTCAGTTTCGTACTTTTGAAAATAAAGAACGCTAAGGCCTGTGGATCTGAACCTAAACCTTGTTATGTAGAAGGAAAGAAATACGCCATTGTTATTCTAATTAATAAACTAAACCTTGTGTAGAGGGAGACAGCAGGTGATGGAAGTTCCGTTGAGTTCAGAAATATGGGGACCTGGGTTTTGCTCGAGGCTCCTGAGATGCTGCGATACGTCCTCACGGAAGACATTGTTCCTTTGGAGTTAGTTTTCTTACCTGTAAAAAGCCAGATTTGGAAATCACCTCTCAGGCTTAAAAAGAAAAGTACCCTTTTCGCCTGGGTACAGTGGAGGACGAGCGCCACCTAGCGGGCACCTCTGAGGGATGCGAGGATATACCAAGGTAGAGAAGTAGTGTGATAAGTAGAGTCAAAAAGAGAATGTTGGTTTCATAAAACGGAATGTTTTTGCTCCTAGTTTTATGTTTCCACAGTCTCATGTTGTCAGGGATATAATAACCTAGGTGTTCCATTGAAGAGGCTCAGCCAGACACAGTCCGGATCCCCACTGAAGACTCACCTCCCTCAAGGGGAGGGGGAAACGATGGGGGCGGTTGCAGTGGGAGCTCAGAGATCTCCTGGTCTAACATCTCCTTGATTCCTCTCTGCTAGCTCCGCTGACTGCCTCTCATGCAAACTGGACCCGGGCACCCGCTGGATGGCGATATAAGGTACATGCAGTCTGTGAGATTTACTGGAGCCATAGGCAAGTTTTTCATTTTTTTCAGAAGCTAACTTTTTCATGAGACTAATTGGGGTATTTCACCCTAAACATCAATAAGTTCTGGCATTGCAAACAAGTCTGTCTTGTCTCTCAGATTTTGTTTCTTCATTTGGGTTGTCAGTTAAGACAGTGGGTGGATGATGATGCTATTTGAGGGGGCAGTTAAGGAGAAGAAGAAGATCTGAGTGGATAAAGGGGAAGATGCTATGTGCTGTTACTTGTACTGAGTTTGAGATGCTTGTAAAATAACAAGCAAGTCTTCTGAATTTACTGTATTTCTGTCTCTAAGTAACTATCCTGAGGGCCTTCGTGGTGTTATGCAGGTTCCCTTATAAATTTTCCAGCCAATTTCCTTTTCTGTAGTCTCTTCCTATCATTTATTTAAAAATGTTCAACAAATATTTGAGTGCTTACTGTGTCTCAGCTACTGTTCTAGGCTCTGGGGCTCATGGCCCTGTAAGACACTACTCTCAATAGGCTAACATTCAAGTGGAGAAATATCAAGAAGCAAATGCCTGCATAAAGCAATGGAGGAAACATCAGATGGTGTAAGTGCTCTGAAGAAAATTAGAATGATCTGACAGAGGGTGATTTGGGGTTATTTAAAAAAAGAAAAGAAAAATTTTTTAATTTATGTTTTTGTTTTGTTTTTTCCAACTCCACGCCTCTAAATTTATGTTTTTATTTCAGTATAGTTACATTACTTTCAGGTGTACAACATAGTGATTTGATATTTGTAGAGATTATACTCCATTTAAAGTTATTATAAAATATTGGTTCTGTTCCCTGTGCTGTATATTACATCCTTGTGTCTTATTTATTTTACACTTAGTAGTTTGTACCTCTTAACCTCCTTCCCCTATCTTGCCCCTCCCCCATCCCCCCACCCACTCCTCTCTGCACTGGTAAGCACTACTTTGTTGTATGTATCTGTGAGTCTGTTTCTGTTCTGTTATATTCATTTGCCTGTTTTATTTTCTAGATTCCACATATAAGTGAAAACATACAATATTTGTCTTTATCTGACTTACTTCACTAAGCAGGATACCCTCCAGATCCATCTATGTTGATGCAAATGGCAAAATTTCATTCTTTTTGTGGCTGAGTAATATTCCTCTGTGTGTGTGTGTGTGTGTGTGTGTGTGTGTGTGTACACCACATCTTCTTCATCCATTCTTCTGTTAATGGACACTTAGATTGCTTCCTTATCTTACCTATTATAAAAATGCTGCTATGAACATTGGGGTGCATGTATCTTTTCGCATTAGTGTTTTCATTTTCTTCACTTATATACCCATATGAACGATATGGTAGTTCTGTTTTTTTAAAAAAAACTTTTATATTTTATTTTTATTTATTTATTTATTGGCTGCACCGTGGGCCTTATGGGATCTCAGTTTCCCAACCAGGGATTGAACTTGGGCCACGGCAGTGAAAGCCCTGAATCCTAACCACTAAGCCACCAGGGAACTCTCTCTATTTTAATTATTTGAGGAACCTCCATACTGTTTTCCATAATGGTTGTATCAATTTACATTCTACCAACAGCATACAAGAGTTCCCTTTTCTCCACATCCTCGCCAACGTTTGTTCTTTTTGTTCTTTTTGATGATAGCCATTCTGACAGGTGTGAGGTGATATCTCATTATAGTTTTGATTTGCATTTCTCTGATGATTAGTGATGTTTAGCATCTTTCCATGTGCCTATTGGCCATCTGTATGTCTTTGGAAAATGTCTATTCAGGTCTTTTGTCCATTTTTTTTTTTTGTCCATTTTTTAATCAAGTTGTTTGTTTTTTTGATATTGAGTTTTATGGGCTATTTATATATTTTGAATATTAACCCCTTATCGGTCATATCATTTGCAAATATTTTATCCCATTTAGTAGAGTGCTGAAACTTAATTTTATTTTTATTTATTTTATTTTTTTTGCAGTACCCGGGCCTCTCACTGTTGTGGCCTTTCCCGTTGCGGAGCACAGGCTCCGGATGTGCAGGCTCAGCGGCCATGGCCCACGGGCCCAGCCGCTCCGCGGCATGTGGGATCTTCCCGGACCGGGGCATGAACCCGTGTCCCCTGCATCGGCAGGCGGACTCTCAACCACTGCGCCACCAAGGAAGCCCTACTTTTATTTTTAATTAATTATTTTTATTGAGATATGTTTGACATATAACTTTGCATAAATTAAAAAAAAATAAATTTAACTATAGTTGATTTACAATATTGTGTTAGTTTCAGGTGTACAGCTTCAGATTCTTTTCATTATAGGTTATTACAAGATACTGAATATAGTTCCCTGTGCTATACAGTAAATAACATTGTATAAATTTAAGGTATACTGCATGTTGAATTGATACATTTATATGTTGTAAGAGGATTGCCCTTGTAGGGATAATTAGCATCTACACATATTTATTACTTCTTTTTAGTGGTTGGAATAACTAAGATCTAATCTAGAAAGTTTGGTGATTATAATGCAATATCGTCATCTATGTTCCCTATACTGTGCATTAGATCTCTTTTACTACTCATTGCATCCCCCTTAAGCATCTGTCCTATTGCCCTTCACATTCCCTGATAACTACATTTAATACCAGAGATTTATCTTTAGATAGGAGATACTAGAATATGGTTTTATGTCGGTGTAAATAACCCAATAGAGAAAGATTTTTTTTTTAATTATTCCAGTAACCCAATTTTAAAAAAAAATATGTATTTAATTTTTGGCCACACCACGCAGCATGCAGGATCTTAGCTCCCTGACCAGGGATCGAACCCATGCCCCCTGACCCTTAGGAGCACGGAGTCTTAACCACTGGACCCCCAGGGAAGTCCCAAGAAGGATAACTGATAATGCAGAAGAGAAGAGGAAACTGCAAAGTCCTTGAGAAAGTGGGAGCAGTTGGTCTCTGGTAAAAGAGAATGATATAGATGCTTTTAGGCTGGTTACTGTGGTGACTGACAATGACGTAATAATAACCATGGTTGGCATTTACTGAGCACATACTATGAGCCAGGTACTGTTCAAATGCTTAATGCTTATTACTTTATTTAGTTCTCTCAACAAGTATGAGGCAAGCTGAGCGCAGAGAGTGGGGCAGGGAGGATTAGGGGGATAGGGAGAAGGTGCAAAAAGCCGTTTGGGACAATGGGAAGGGAAGAAATCAGGGTAGTTAGGTGGAACAGCTGAGCAGGAGTGAGGGTATATTTGAGATTCATGTCCATGACCTTAAAGTGTGACCCAAAAAAAAAAAAAGTGTGACCAGTTAGCACAGGTGTGTGCTTTTCTCCAGCAACATTCCCTTGCTCAGGGAAACAGAGACACACAGATACACACACACACACACACACACACACACACACACACACACTCACATAGCATAGGTTGGATAGATAGTTGGGCTACTCAAGGTGGGGCCATTGCTGGATCATTAACAAGAGCAGTCAGGAATTTAAGGCTGTTTGTGAGGGAGGGCTTAGAATCATGGAACCTAAGCTGGATCAGGGCAAAAATAGTGACTCAAGGAAAGTGATTGATCGATTCAGGATCAATGGATTCTTTTTTTTTTTTTTTTTTGTGGTACGCGGGCCTCTCACTGTTGTGGCCTCTCCCGTTGCGGAGCATAGGCTCCGGACACGCAGGCTTAGTGGCCATGGCTCACGGGCCCAGCCGCTCTGCGGCATGTGGGATCTTCCCGGACCGGGGCACGAAGCCGTGTCGCCTGCATCGGCAGGCGGACTCTCAACTACTGCGCCACCAGGGAAGCCCGGATCAACGGATTCGAAGTCCTGAATGAGTAAAACACTTGCTGGAGTCTGAGTGTGAGTATTAGGGTTGTGAGTTGGAAAGAGGAGTGGTCATAGATTTGGGTACTTAGTCGAGTTCCAGAGGTCCGCAGGTTATCAGTGACACAGAGGTCAAGGTTGATGCTGGTGGGTGGAGCATTGACTCCTGGGGGCACTGCCTGACTTCCCCTAGCTCCTGACACAGCCGAGTGACTCCTGATGTTCCTCTGCAACCCCTCAAAACCTTCACTCCTGTTCCTACCGCCTACAGGCCGTCTGTCCTATTCCTCATTGTGGAGACCCCACTGACCCACCAGGTCTGGCAAAGAACACAGAAACAGAAAAATGCACTATTTTAAAAAGATACTGTTCTCCACCTGCCTGGCTCGGCTCACATATTATTTCAGTCCTAAGTCCTTCTGGGAGTCTCCCATCCCTACCTGTTGTGACCTTTTCCTTCTGGAAACAAGGAAACCCTCTACTTTAGAATGATTTGCCCATGCCCCCAACCTGAGCACTTGTCTTTCATTAAACTGACTCATCTGGGCAAGTTGCCACTCAGTGATGATAAAGAAAGATGTGTGATTCAAAAGAGTGGCTTTTTTAGAGTAGCATTTCTTAAATTACAACCCTTTGCAACCTCTTTTCACATTTTTGCCCTCTGTGTGTATCCATCTATAATCTCTATTTACTTAATACCTTTATTAAAATGACTACTTTCCTTCCTTCCTTCTTTCCTTTCTTTCTTATTGAAGTATAGTTGATTTACAAAGTTGTGTTAATTTCTTCTGTACAGCAAAATGATTCAGTTATACATATGTATACACTCTCTTTATTATATTCTTTTCCATTACGGTTTATCACAGGATATTGAACATAGTTCCCTGTGCTATACAGTAGGACCTTGTTGTTTATCCATCCTATAAATAGTTTGGATCTGCTAATCCCAAACTCCCATTCCATCCCTCCCCCACCCGCCTCCCCCTTGGCAACCACTAGTCTGTTCTCTATGTCTGTGAGTCTCTCTCTGTTTTGTAGATAGGTTCATTTGTGTCTAAATGACTACTTTTTAAACTTGAAAAAATCTCATTTTTAAAAGAACGTTTGTATAAATAACATAAATAACGTGAATATGTTCATATATAAATATACACATATATGAAGCATCATTAACCTATTACCAAATATAATATTTTAAAAATATATGTATATAATGCTGATAGAACTGTGTTGATACACTAGTTCGATATAATAGGATGCCGAAGGCTCTGGGCCTGAGGTTGGCTCTCTGTCATAAGGACAGATTGACAAGAGCTAGAGAGACATTACAGCACACCAGCACCAACCTGAGACTTTCTCTCTGACGTAAATAGAAAGACTAAAATGGAATTGATCCAACAGAAATGTGTAGGAAAGTTCCCCGAAAGATGTATGCTAGAATGCTCAAAGCCTCTTTCCCCAGTTTCCAAAAACCCTGAAACTACTCAAATGTTCATCAAGAGGAGGATGAGTCAAATGTTGTACCTTCACAGCATAGGATACTACTCAGCCATGAGGATGAGCCACTCCGAGGCTGAAGGCAGCTGTAGGGACGAACCTCACGAACATTCACCTGGGTGTCCCCAGTGCCTAGAATGGGCCTGGCACATGGTAGGCTCTTAGCAGATATTTATTAAATGAATGGTCTCTTTATTCTCACACAACCTGAGATCAGAGGGACAGGTATCAGGATTTCTATTTACAGATGAGGACTCTGAGACGTAGAGAGGCCAAGTGATTTATTCAAGATCACACAGAGCACAGCTGCTGCATCAGGATTCCCTGCTAAGGCAGCCTGCTTGGTAAAATGTGTTAGCTCTCTAAACTTCCTCACTTACACAGCTGTTCCCTTAGTCTTTTAGCACAAATAACATATTTCAACTTCTTTTGCTGTTGTTAAATCATCTTCTGAGGCCTAATTTGGAGATGTTTATTTCCATTATGGGATATTTTGGACTGGGTTTTGAAAGGGAAAGGGACAGAAGACTGTGCTTTCAGAGAAAGGGGTTTAGGATAGGGGGGAAGCTTACTGGAGAGATTTATGTCGAGGAATTACAGCAAACTCTGTCATTCTGTCTGATAAGTGTGGCTAGAAACAGGAAAGGGAGAACAGGATATGGTGGTAGCACACGGGCTTAATGGAACATCAAGTGAACAGATGGGACTGAGCTGTCCTGGCAACTGTCAAAGGAAGAAGCTTGAGGAGCGATCCCTGCACAAAAGCAGGTGAACCAGGGCTGGAGACACGTGCTTCCTGTACGTTCAAAAAGGGCTCTTAGTGCAGTATCAAAAGCCCTCTCTTTAGAATCAATCCATATTTAGCTCAGAAGGAAGTAGGGGTCTGGGGGGCCGAGGGTGGATTAATTTATTGAGACTTGAATTTCACTTAAAGGTTTTTTTTTTTTTTTTTAATTTTAAATGAGCTTATTTATAAAACAGAAACGGACTCACAGACTTAGAAAACAAACTTATGGTTACCAAAGAGGAAAGGTGGAGGCAGGGGAGGGATAAATTAGGAGTTTGGGATTAACATACACACACAATATATAATAGATCAACAAGGACCTACTGTATAGCACAGGGAACTTTACTCAGTATTCTGTAATAA
The DNA here is from genome assembly GCF_949987515.2 of Delphinus delphis. Taxonomy (NCBI): domain Eukaryota; kingdom Metazoa; phylum Chordata; class Mammalia; order Artiodactyla; family Delphinidae; genus Delphinus; species Delphinus delphis. The sequence continues at coordinate 98,506,484 of NC_082687.1, read as the reverse complement.
CCTATATGGGAAGAGAAGCTGAAAAAGAATAGAAATATGTATATGTATAACTAAATCACTTTGTTGTCTACTTGAAACTAACACAACGTTATAGATCCACTATACTCCAATATAAAATAAAAATGAAAAAAAAGTCTGAAGTGACCAATTATATGTGTTTTAAACTCCAAGAATGCTTACTGGGGAAAGAATCTTTTTGAAGGATCAGAGGACCCCCAAGTGACAGGGATGAAATAAAAAACAATGTTTGAGGGTAAACAGAGACACATGAGCCCAAAATAGGAAAAGGCAAATTCTTGATGAATACTTCTTTAGGGATGAAAAAAATGTTATTTGACTCTTTCAAGTAAGACTTGTTGAAGAGTGACAAATTGTTTTCTGCAAATAAAAACAACTTTGAGCTTTGATGATATACTTATTTTGAAAGAATGACATTTGCAAAAAAAGCATGGGACAGATTCTGCCAGTGATCAGAGGGGGCACATTTATTAAAAGCTAATGGAGAAGCTGATCCTTCCGGAGATAAAAACTGAGTGAATGAGAACACAGATGATTTCTGCAGAGAATGTGAAAAATGTATTTGGAGTTTCCACTTTAGAAAGCATGGCATATTAGGTATTTGTCAAGGCTCCACTGTAGCAAAACAACCAGATGCTAGACTAATTACAAACTTGAATTGCATCCTTAAAGTGCAGTGCTGAGCTTGCTACATTATAAGGGAAATCCACAAGCCAGTTGTTCTTATATTGAAGTTTAAGTATGTGTAGTAGGGTGGAATAGAGTTGAGTAGTCAGAGGTGTGGCTTTGCCAATTATTAAGCTATCGTCTCTTAGCTTCACATCTACCTTCTATATTCCATGTTGTGTTGGCTGGGCTGGGACTCGGCAAACCCCGCTTCTTCTTAGCCAGATGGCTCTCCAGGTTCTTTCTGCCAATTTGGGGCACTAAGCACAGACTAGGAGGCTGAAGTTGGAGAAGGGACTTGCTTCTCCTTGTTTGGTCACTCTTGTTAGCCTCCCCCCAGCAACGGTTCTTCGCTCCAGCAGTGGCAGCTGATTGCAGACACAGTTGGCTCCAATTTCCCATTTTTCCCCCACTCTAGGACAAGCCACCCTGTCTCGCCAACCCGGCCACACGCCTCAGGGGTCTGCTCATCACCACTACTTGGTTTCTTCTTCAGTTTCCTACCAAACTCCATCTTCTCTTTCTGTTCCCCAAGCCAAGCAGTGATGGTGGTTGCTTTCTGAAGTTACTCTGTATCATGTCAGGATTACTCTTTTGGTCTTTAGTCCTCTAATAGCTACTGAAACCAATTGCCAATATTAAATTATTTATTAAAATAACTGATATAGTTTCTAATAGCTGACTGGACCATGATTGACACGGGTCTGAAATGATTTCCTATAACGTAGTAGGAAGAATATGGCTCTCAACAGGCCTTCAATCCAGCACTGAGAGCTGCTCCTGAGAAAGAAATAAGGTGACCTGGAGTTAAAAATTCTTGTAAATTTGCTAATGATTGGACCCTAGGCAAACAACGAATGGTGTTTGCTAGTGGGAGAGTTGATACTTAGGAAGTACTTTCAACAGGACGTACCTGGTCTGTCCAGGATTGCTTACAGCAACAATACAACAAAGAAAAAATCCCTTTGGAATCTATTGATGTATGGGGCTTGGCTCCTGGGAAAACATCACGCAGGCTGTGTAACCTTCTGAGTAGAGATGTTCAATGACTGAAAAGACTTTTTCCTATGTAAGTAGAGTAGCTGCAGGTATTTTTTTAGAGACTTCTTGTATTAATCTGGGCACATGTGCATCCTGATGAGAAAGGGCCAGGGAAGTAAATTGGCTACCCCGGATCTCCATGCTTCATGGCACCAAGCAACTACTTATATCCTTGAAATTATGAGTAAAGATTTGTGCTGGCTATGGTCTCTGATGAGTCTGATTTGACAGTTGGTCCTTTATGGTATTACAGAGGCCACTTCTCATAATGCTACTGGGGCTTCATCAAAATACAGCAGTAAACAAGCAAGAGGAAGATGGGGGATGCAGATCTTAGAGGCTCCCAAAGATGAGAGTGGTGAAGGGCATCCCCAGGATGGTGCGAGGAGACTCAGGATGAGATGGCGGCCAGCCCAGACTGGAGGCGTGTGACTCAAACGACTAATAGGCTGAAACCTGTTTACAGCCAGATCTTTCGGCCATGGAGCATCTTTTAAAATCTAGTGGTAACTTCGAGTTTGGCCTGAATTCTTTTTTTTTTTTTTTGGCCTGAATTCTTTAGTAGACTTGGCTTGCCTGGGTCATGCACTGATACACCTCTTGCTTTCTTCTCTATGCTCTAAATGTGAGAGGCAGCACATCAAAACTTAGAGATATCTGTTTGATCTTGAGTCTTAAGACACAACAAGATCTAATTCCAAAGTTAAATTTATATTCAATTGCATTACAATTAACGAAAAAGTACCATAAAGAAAGTGGAAAGATAAACCATCAATTGTGTGTGTGTGTGTGTGTGTGTGTGTTGTGTGTTTGTTTGGAGGAGTGGTATTTGCAACACATTTACATGAAGGTTTATTATCCAATATATAAAGATATATATATTTATATCTTTATATTAAATATATAAAGAATTCCTACTAGTCAATAAGAAAAACACAAAGAACCAAATGGTAAAATGACATGAACAGGCATATCACAAAAGAAGAAATAAGGATGGAAAATAAACACATGAAAACATATTCAACCTCCTTATAACCAATGCAAATAAAGACCACAATGAGATATTTTACATCCACTAGATAGGCAAAATCAAGAAGTCCTATATTACCAAATGTCCAGTGAGGTAAACACACTGCTGGTAGGAGTACAACATGGTGAAAGCATTTGGGAAGAAATTTGGTTATCTTATGAACCTGAAAATACTCTTACTCTAGGAATTAGCAGTTGTACACTGAAGCAGAAAGCTGAGTGTGTCTTGGCATGGGAAATGGGGATATATATTAATCCCTCAGCCTTTGAAGTGGTTGAGTGGTCCTCTGGTTCACAGGCTAATGGTCGCCTCAGGCAGCAACCAGCCTGCTCCTTCGGCTTCCCTTAATGTGCCTATAAATGTCATCTTCTATATGTATGATGATAAGTTTGGGAGGCTCTGCCCATAAAATATCCATAGAATATTCATAGAAGCATTGTTTCACCTGGAAACAACCTAAAGACCAGTAACAGGCAAATGAACAGCTTAGTATATTGTGATGTATTCTTTTAACGGAATACTATACAGCAGCAAAAATGTACTAACTGGAGGTATGCATGTTACCATAGCAGGTGTGCACATTACCATAGACGAATTTCAAAGCACAGTGTAGAAGAAAAAAGCAAGTCTCAAATGATCCTTAAAATATGATTCTATTTATGTAAAGTTCGAAAGTATTCAAAACTTAAAATATCGTTTAGGGACGTATATACATATACAGTAAAATGATAAACTTGTATTTAGAATGGTGGTAAACCTGGGGGCACGCAGGAAGCTTCCAAGGTGTGAGTATCGTTCTATGTTTCAATGTGTTGGGGGGCCCATAGCTGGTGTATTAAATAAAGAATGTACAGATTATAACCTGCTGAACAAGGAGGCACAAACCACCCTCAAGGGGTTGGCAGGTAGCTCTTCCGGTATCCGATCTCCCACTCTGGGGAAGTGAAGACCCCGGGGTCACTTTGATCAAATGTGCAGTTTCAGTACATTCATACAAAGGAAGTAAAGTCCCAAGATTTGTTGCTTACAGATCACAGATATGGAGGCGGGGTTGAGGGAAGTGCAGTGAGCTGGGGGAAGGGCAGTCCTCTGTCCCAGATCACAAAAGAGCAGGAGATGGAGAGTGGGGTACCAAGCACCTGTTACTTATAAGGTGTTTGGGGCAGAGGTCACTTATTTTTTGAGTACTCAACTCTAAGTGGTTATTTTAAAAGGTTCCCCAGGAAAAGCAAAGCGGGAACTTAGGGCAGGAATCCTCAACTCAGGTTCTTATGTAAATGTCCAGAATCTGGGTGGGAGCAGGGTTGTCAAATAGATGTTAAATTGTTGAGTTTGTGTGTGTGTATGTGGTGTGTGTTACGGGGAGGTGGTAGGGGTTCTAAGGTTTTGACAACCTTGGAAAATTCTGGGTTAAACAAAGTTAGCCAGATTTCTTAGAAATCCATGTGTGCTCGTGTGACTAATGAATTTCCAAGAAGGTCTGCAGTGTGAGGAAGCAGCCTTTGGAGCTATGTATGTGTTTTGTGTGGTTAGAGCTATGTAGATATTATCTGTGTGCTTCTCCTCCTGGAAGTTTCTGGAAGGTTGACTTGGCAGTGAGAATGGGGCCTGTCATTGCCAGCCTGCTCCTCAGCTTTCAAAATGCTCTATTCTTTAGGTCCTAACCTTGCTTCAAGCTCCATTTTATACTTAAACAAAGACTCTCTTGTCCACCAGGAGTTCATCCTTTGGCCGGCTTCTCTCAGGAAGGTAACTTTCTTCCCCGCTGCTGTGTCCTATGGTGCAGTCCCAGGGCAGCACAGCTGTCTGCTGCATGTGTTGTCACCCCTGGGACTGGGGCTCACACTTGTGTCCCTGGTGTTGGGCTAGGAGCTCAACAAATGTGCATCCCAGCGCAGCAGTTTCAGCAGGAAGACACTGGCTATACAACCATTTCCTTCCCCTGAGAAAAGTGTCTCACTCAGTGTATCAGGAAACACTTCCTGTGCTTGATTTAATTACACAAGGATAGCTAAGCAGTAATTTTAGGAAATGTAAGGTGCTCTCGCACTCAGGATGAACAGTAAATAAAAAACAGATGAAAATTAAATCATTGAGCTCGAATCATCCCCCCACCTCATCGCAAATCAGTTAGGTTTTCAGTTGTGGAGATGTTTGGGGATTCCTCCACTATATCATGGTCCTGCCGTGAGTGAGCCTGCTGTTGAGGTAGGAAGATCCATCCTCCCTCTGTTGGGGCTTTGCAGAAAGAACCTGGACCTGGGGTTAGAAGACAGGAGTTCAGTCCCAACTTGGCTCACTGTGAGATCACCAGACGGCCATTCCTAATGGCTGGCCTTGGCAAGCTGGAGTTAGTAGGTTCTAATCTTGAAGAAGTCTAGGTGATGAGGGGGGGAGTCCAGCAGCATCGCCCTGAAGAAAGAGGACTGAAGTAGGCAGGGAAGGACCAGCTTCAGCTGCAGAGGAACTGGCTGCATTACTTTCAGTCAGGGGACAGGCTGCCCCTTTGGGACGTCCCGCTGCATTGGCCCAGCCTTGTGTCAGCTCCACAGATGTGTGACTGTTCAGGTTGCCTACAGAGGAGCAACGAGGCATGGCAGTGGTCACTAAGCTGAGATGAGGGAAATGGAGAGTTTGAGGTGGTGTGAAAGTGTTTCCCAGTGGGATCTCGGGGGGAAGTTCCTGGCATTTTGGGCTGTGGAGTCAGGGGCTGTTCTGTGCATTGTAGGACACTCAGCATTCCCAACCTCCTCCCTTCTACTAAATATGGACCAGTGATGCCAAATCCTTGTAATGACCAAGAACTGCTCCTGTGTAGTTCCAGTGCCCCATGGGGTGGCAGCTCCTCCCTACACGGGTTTCAGAACCGCTGGAGGTTAAGTGACCCAGCTGAGTTCCCCACCAGACGATTCCTTATGCAGCTGCAATGTTTACTTCCAACTTTGTTAAGAGGCTGCATTTCCTCACCACTCAGCTACTCAGTCCCGTAAGGTCGTGCCTACGGAGGGCGTTACTAAACGGAATAAGACTGGTTTCACGTGGAGAATACATTCTCGGGTGAGCACTTCTGGTGAACCAATCTAGAACCATCTAGTGCGAAGATGGTTTGCCAAGGAGTTTGGAGCCTTGGAACCCAGTCTGGCTTCTTACCCTTAACTAACTTTGAGCTTTGGTTAAACTCAACCATATAAATGGAAATAAGGAGTTCTCACATTCCTTGTCTCCCAAACCCCTTCCAGATCTAACATTCAATTCTACCGAGAGAGAGGCCATCACCGACTCAAATTTGAATGTGAAAATGGAACAATATATCTAAGACCAATTATTTAGAGAGATGAAACAGTTTTCACAGGGAGAAATTTTAAAATAGGGGGAAAAAAATTCTTACCACTCAAGTTTTGGGAAACATTTTATAATTTATATATAAAATCTCAGTAAGAAACAATGTAAAATGACAGAAATATCCAACTTACATTAAGAGTTCAAAAAAAAAATCACACACACTGAATGTAAATTTTAATTATAAAACAAGAATATGAACAAAACATTTTAAAACAATAATTATTTGGCAACTCATCACATCATTGCTAGAGGCAAATTTGATCTTAAGAAAAGCTTAATCTTATGAAAAACTTAAGTTGGACAGTTTGCTCATATGAGAGTTAAAACATGTTTAAAAAAGAATCTGGCAATAAAGCCAGTTTCTATCTTGAAATAACTGTGTATAAAACAACATATAATCCTGAAGCTCGATAAACAGGAGTGACTTTAATCTTCAATGCATTTCTCTTCACTGAAAAAGACATTATGGAAAGAACATGGGGCAGCACAGAGAGGAATGGACACCGACACAGGGGTTTATGCTGCAGGTAACAGATGTAATTTTACTTGAACCGGAACCTCCTACGTCAGTGGGGCTGGTAGTAAAGTCAGAGATGCGAGTATAATCTAGAAACAAGTTACATTCTTAAAAAACAGAATCACAACTGTGAACAGAAAAGCAATGGAGACCCCTTCTTGAGCTAAACTACTTTACTCATACATGCGAGAAGAGTCTGTATTTCCTGCCAGATGAAATTCAGATAGTTACAGGGCAGGCAGAGTCCTAAAACATCTCTACTAATGACTGCATAGCATTTAAAATCCTTTTTTTTTATTAAAAAAAATAAAATAAAATAAACAGATATATAGTAAAGTTCACAGATAAGTTTTCTCTGTAAAATAAATAAAGTGTTCATTGATTAGCATCATACATACAGTAAAATACAACCTGTTTTTACATGTTTATATACTGTACACAGATTACCAATTGGCAGCCTGGTGTCTGATGGGCTGGAAGGGTTTGCGTGAGTGATGTGTCACATCGGGAAATCCCAATTTCAAATGTTAAAATATACAACTACTTTGTTTTGAGTTCAGGTACAAAGTAAACTTATTTTCCTTTATCTGAAATAAATGTACATAATACTTCTATGAACAATAGTTTATAAAGCTGTTTAAAACATAACAAGAAAAAGCTTGCACCTAGGAACTTGGAGCACATGCACGGCCTTCCCCTGGTTAAAAACGACAGCCTGTGGCCCTGAGGCTTGTCCCTCTTCTCTCTACCGTGTCCCCTTGTGGACCAGCCAGGGGTGGCCGCAGTCAGATTACCGCTTTGCCTTCTTCACCGGGGTCTCCTCCACCCTCTGCTGGCCTCTGGTGCGTGCCCCGGGAGGGCTGGCTTCTCTCTTGCGTTTGGTAGGAGGGGAGAGCTGTGCCTTTGATCTGCAGTAAACAAAAGTCAAGGCCGTGGTAAGACTTAGAAAGAGCTGCTTCAAATAATTTGGGAGTTCTTCAAAAATTGGAAGATTTTTGACATTGAGAGCCAAGAAGAGAAAACCTGGATAAGGTCCACACAGGACAAGGAGACTCTAGAAGAGCCTATGCTGACTGGTTACTTGCTGACAGCCTCACATCCTAACAGGGCACGGGTGGGGGAGTTTGGAAGCCTGTACTCTGCTTCCGGTTCTGTCCTACTCTGGGTGTGGACCTTGGTCAAGACCACTTTCTTCTCTAGGCCCTAGTTCTTCTATCTATACAATAAAGAAATCAACGGCCAGTCCCATGTTGAAACAACTGGTGAGAACACAGCGGGATGGCAGCCTCCATCTGAGCACGCGCACAACCGTGTCTCACAGGACGTTACCACAGAGGACAGCTGGCAGTGTTAGAAAAGGCATGGGAACCTGAGAAGAGTTTCCTACCCAGTCTCCCTGCCAGCAGCCTAGCCCTGCTCTCCATTCTGCCATTAGACTGATTTGTCGGAAACTTCAGTTAATCATGTCAATATCACCGTCTTATCTCTTCTCTAGGACCTCTGATACTTTCAGCACAAAGTCATCCAGAACGCAATACACAAAGTCCTTTACCATTTGCCCTCAACTGCTGCACCATTCTGGACTATAGTCCTGCCAAAGTAGCCCCATTCCCAAACACAAAGTGTTCTCTGACATGTTCATATTTTGGCATGTGATTTTTTTTGGAACAACGCCACACCTCCTATCTGGCAAACCTCATTTTGAAGCCCCAGTTCAAAAGCAACTCCTTCTGGGAAGCCTTCCTCATCACAGAGCAAGCTGCCCTTCGGAAACCCCACAGCACTTTCCGTTGTTAATTTATCCACTGGAGTTTTTCAAATTGCAGGCTAGAGCCATTATTTTAAAACAACGTATTAATAGAACACAACAGACCATTGATATCACTTCTATTCAGTTTGGCTCATGAAAATTTTGTTTCAGTGACAGCGACAATATTGCAGAATACATTCTTAACATGAGCTGCTTACTGTCAAAAAAGTTTGAAAGTCAGGTACACATACGTCCCTCCATTAGACAAGGTGTTTCTCCAGGGCAGCTGCTGAGGTTATTCCTTTTCCTCTCTCCAGTGCCTAGTACAAAGCCCGACATGTGTGAGCGAGCAGTAAATGTTATATCAGTGAAGACACTTGGAAAATAAAACTGCAGGAGATGGGACTCTACTGATGTGAAGACATGTTTTACTTATTGTTCCTTTGACAGCACAAGTAAATAAGCTCAAATCGAGTCAAATATTGTTGTATATGATGTAGTTTCAGCATGTTATCTATGCACGTGTTGAGAACAGCTAAAAACCAGTGGTTGTCAATATCCCATTTCAAACCATGACCAGGGAAAGCCATCAGCCACTAAGTGCGCAGCTATTTACCTAGGAGTGGGCGTGTGCCAGCACTGTGCTGGATGCCATACCGCAGAGAACAGAAGCTTTGCGCAGGGGCTTCCGTCTAGCTGTGTGAGCTTGGCTAGGTCACCTGACAGACCCTTTCTTTCCACTCAGAGGGTGGCCTATGACCAGCAGCACTGGCAGCACCTGGGAGCTTGTGAGAAATGCAGACCATCAGGTCCTGCCCCAGACCTACAGAATCAGAGTCTGCATCTCAGCAAGAGCCTCTGTGATTGGCCTGCACATTCATGTTTGAGAAATAATGAACCAGACCTTTCTAAGATTCTTCTCATATATAAAATAAGGATAAATACCACATTTTACTTAATGAGGATTAATGGGAGAATATATGTGAAAGGTGCCCGGCACTTCAGTTTGCTTCGCTTTCTATAACACGGGGATAACAATGCATACATACAAGTATGCTAGGAAGATCAAGTGTGATAAGAGACATCAAAACAGCTTTCATACAATGTGAAGTCTTTTATTTTTTGATGCTATAATGTACAGAAGGTAAGGCAAGTCCCTGACCTCAAGGAAGAAGCTTATGGACCAGATAGGAAAACAAAACTAACACACTTAAAGCAATGGTATATGCCACTGTCAACTGCACAGCCCCAATTAGAAGGGCAACAGGAAGGAGGCGAGGATGAGCTGAACAGGCAGGGCGGCATCCTGAAGGGGGTGGGTGTACAGGATGGAAGGACCTGGCTGACTGGGGGCTGGTGGTGAGGGCGCTCCTCAAGAAAGAGCCAGCACAAGCAGAGGCAGGGAGCAGGGGTCGGCACAACCTGTGGGAAGCGGGAAGATGAACCAGGCCAGGCTGAAGGTGTAAGCCAGCTCGTGGCTATGCCTCAAGGGCTCTCCTGTCACCTCATCGCCTCTCCAGTGCTCTGAGCAAAACAGAAATGACCCCGGGCTGTTACCTCCTGGACCCTGCTGCAATGCTTTTAACCAAGCATTCAGGTCTGTGACCACTTGGGGAGAAACAAGCCTTGTCTTTGGTTCTGGGGGGTAGGAGTTGGCAGGTAAGGCTCACACGTGTCAAGGATAAAGCCTGTGCAGGAGGGCCGTGAGGTGGGGCAGACTGGTGAGGCCACCGAGACTCCTTTTGGCAGCCCTTCCTACTCTGTTTGGAGTAGATTTCATTTGGAAAACAAATGATTCCCAAAGACAGTTATTTGGCAAGACAAGAATCTTAAACTTAGGGAGAAAGCATCACTGCACCCACCAAAACCAATCTCAGGGGTTTAAAAGTGACTTGAACGTCAGCAGGGACTTACCTTCCTAGTTGGGGAGATTTACTAACTTTTTCACTGGTAGATAATTCCTCTTTTGCTAATTTTTGGTGATTTCTAAGGGAAATTCTCTGGGCTGCCAAGTTTGGATGTTGCATGTGTAGATGGCTCGCTATGATGTTTTCTGAAACAGATTATAGAAACACTGGGCAAATGGCAGCACTGAACACTCCAGTCCCTGGGACTCCAGAAAGGACGAGGCTCCTCATGGGCAAGTCAGAGAATGGGGACTAAAAGTAGGAAAATGGCTGTTTTTCTGGACCACTGTTGGTAAGCAGGTCTTCATGTCACCTGAGACTAACTCTGCTTATATGACTCTAGCTTTGCTTTCACTGTGTGGGACAGTATATCGTGATTTAGAGAAAGATAAATCTGTGATAAACAGAAAATATATTGGCTGATGATATAAGATCCCAAAGTGCTCACCAGAGTAGAATAAGGGGCCAAGATCGATGAAAGTACAGTTCACAAAGCTGAATGTTAAGGCCCTGGAACCGGGTCCAAGCAGTCACCTGCACAAGCATCAGGTGAGAGAAGAAATGTCCCATGAGGAAAAAGAACGTGCTGAGTTGGTGTGCAGCCCAGGCAGAGGGAGCCCAGTGAATTGGATGCATGTTGAAGCACAGTCTAGAAAATAAGGTGGACCGGCCTCTTCTAGATTCATCAGCGCACACTTGGTGTAAACATTTGCTTCTTAAAAGAGAATACAGATAAACTGAGGAGAACAAACAGGATGATGAGGGGGCTCAAAACAAGAGAAGACCTAGAAGCCACCCTCCAGTGTTTAAGGGAAAGTTGTACAGGCTCCAAAGGTAGAAGCTATGGGGAGGCCAGCATCCATTGAACACAAGAGAATGCCATGAGGAGGTGGCTTTCCTGTCCTGAGGTAACACGCAGAAGCAGAAATACCTTTTCAGAGGAGCTGTGGGCAGCATGATCGAGGTACTGATGGGTTTGCAGTATGGACCCACTGAGACCCCATGTGACCCTGAGAATCTGTGGGATTATAAAGATGCCAGAGCCCTGGAACCAATCAACCAATGCCAAGGAATCTAAAGTCACAAGCTCCTAAAGTGCATTAAGGAGAAGCATTGATAATCTGGGTGATTATAGAACTGTAAGTCAAATATGATTTATTTTTGAAGAATAAATTTTAAAGGGAAAATCTGTTCGCTACTTTTAGACACTCACTTGAAGATGCCTAGAAGGCCTGTGGAACTTTCCGAGTTGGGCTCGACTATACTGGATGATCTTTCCACGAGTGTAAAAGAGGGAGGGGTGTCTGTACCCAAACGCACCCTCTCAATCAGCAGATCTCTTAATTCTGTGATTCCTATTTATCTGAGCTGCCCCACCTAAGAAACAACCATGAGACACCTCACCTTCAGCCCTGTGAGCTCGTAAAGTCTTCTGGCTCTAAAATCTCATTCTTTGAGAAACTAAACCACATCACGAATGCCTAATAATGTACAGGTTTAGAGGAATTAGAAATAGGCTCATTTTAAGTCTTTATGTAAACATAACACATTATTACTATTATACTACAGTGGCAGATGTTAATAAGTGATCCTCTTGAAATAAATATTCCTGAAATCTTGGATAATGAAATTATAGATGATGATACCAAGATTAACAGCTTGTGAATCACATTAAAAATGGAAAATATTCACGCTTCAGAAAAAGTTATAAAACTGTAAGGTGATGCAACACTTCTCAAAATGGGCTGTGGGGAAAGGAATACTGATTGATGTTAAAAGGTATAATAACAGGGGCTGGGGGGCAAAGTATAACTGACAAAGTTAAACAGGTTTCTTTCCTTTAGGACCATGACAAGCCCTTAATATGGTAATGTACACTACAGCTTAAAAAGGAGAGAAAATTCAGAGGCATTCCCCAAACTCACTTGACCATGGTCCTCTTTTCTCCAGAGGCTCTGGCTATACTAGGGTTTGGGAGAACGTACTATGGGAAACATATGAAATTGCCAGTTATGTAAGTGGAAAATGGTGGCCATCCTGGCGATTTCACGTGATGGACCTGTTACACAGCACTGTGAGGTGCATCTTGCAACGGGTATGGGCTCATGATTTCTCTTTCTCACTGCAGCTAAGCACGCTGCACACAGAGACTGTGTTGTATGTATCTGTGTTTCCATCCACGGTGCTTAGCACTGCATCTGAGACATCTACTCATCCTTGATAAATATTTATGAAGGAACTAAATAGGTTGCACCAAACAGGTATCTAAAGCCTGGAAAAGATTCCAAAGTGATCCTCAAAAATGGTTAAGAGGGAAAATAGCCTCTCCCAGAGGAACTGAAATGTCAGAGGGCTGGGAGCATGTGCTCTCTGCTGAGGATAAAACGAAAGGAAAGCGCTCACACTGTGGCACAAGTGAGTCAAAGACAAGAGAATCCCATGAAACCCACAGCTATTTCCTGATGGAGAAGCTGGTGAAGGTTCTGGAAGCTCTCCTTTGTCCCCTGTTACCTCTGAGCCTCTGATCTGGTGCTGGACCTTGTGGTGGCTCCTGTGGGCTCATCCTCTTCCTCTTCTTCCTCTTCCTCATCAGACTCCTGGTCTTTCTTGTCCTCAGTTGCTTCAGAAGCTGATTTCTGGCGTTTTCTTTCTGGCTCTGAGGATTCTGTTCAGACAGAAGGGTAACACCTGGATTGTACAATTCCCAAAGACACTTCCAAAGGACAGATATTAGGGCCTTGGAGGCAGAAGAAGTGGTTTTCCACTTCCTTTTTGTTTCAGCACTTGCAATTTACAACTGTTTAACTTAATCTCTGGGATAGTTTACTTAGGCAGTTCACAGCCAGCATTTGCAAAAAATTCACATCTACTCAGAAAAGCACCTGGGATGTACCATTTCTGACACAGGATTAGAGCCATTTCACACATATTTATGTAGTATTAATACTAGCTGCACCCCCTGGATTTTTCCTCATCCAAAGAAAAACTCTTAAAAGGTGATTCTGAAATGATAAGACTCTGTAATTAAGACTCTGCCAGGAACATACCAGCATCATCTGATAGAGTGAGGGAACGCTTGGGCTTTCTTCCTCTCCGACGCACATTTGCTACAGATTTTTCTTCACTGTCATCCTAGAAGCAATAAAATTAAAGTTGAAATGGTGGTCGCTTGAGCATTTACTAAGTTTATTTCTAAAGGACATGTCTTGATAAGAAAATTAACACTTACATTGCTTCCACTTCGTTCTTGTAGGTTAGGTGTTTCTTTATTGGACTCATCTTTAAGAAAAGGAAGATCTCTGCATTAGTATTTTAATTAGTGTCAAATTAAATTTCAACAGTTTGGCTTGCTGTCTGTGAATGTACCACTGCTAATTAAGGTATTCTTATGCGATTTATCATTGTTTTTGTATCAGCCAAGCAAACGTTGAGGTGGAATACCTAAGCAAAAAAGCACGTCAGAATGAAAGTCAGGATACCAAAGTTTGCATTTCAGATCTGTCATGAATAAGCTATGTGATCTAGGCAAATTACTTAAATTCCCTCAGCCTCAGTTTTCTCATCTGTGAGATGAGGATTTGGGTTAGATTGCCTTCATGGTTTCTCTCTTTCAGCTCAAATGCTCTGAACCTGGAAAGGGAGGAGGAAGGGGACATCTAGGGAGCCCCCAAGAAACAGCAGGAACTGCAGGTCAGGATTCCAGACTTTACTCAAATTGTAATGGAGCTCTATAAATAGTACAGCCCTCATTTGATAGGTAGGAAAATGAGGCTTGAGTAACTTAATTATTTGTTCAGAGTCACATAACTAGCAGGTGGGGGGGGGGCAGTTGGAATTCTTATGACTCCATATACTTATACCATGGTACCTAGAAAAGTACATTTTATAAGCCTATTTTAGGTTGTGAATACCTATTCTTTATGTATTTGCTTTCTGTAGATGTTATCATTTTCTGAGAATGTATCTTGGTAAGAAAAATGAAGTTTAGTTCAATGCACTGTTTGAAGCTAAGATTATGAGGATGCTGATTAGACACTCAACAACCCAAAAGTGGACTTATTAGTGATGAAGACTGCGTAGCTGCCTTTTCTGCAAGTTCACTAAACTAACGTAGGTAGAAGAGTTAAAAGCCAAGAAAAAGGCTCACAAAGAAGAATCCAGTCTTTAACTGGTCATCATTACCCTGATTCAGAAAACTACTGCCCAACGACAATACTAAAACATAATTGCATAGCTTACAATAGAGTCTTTAAAGGGCATTTGAGTTCTAAAGATTTCTTGTTGTATGGATATAAAATATTATAAAATTATGAATAAAAGATGGTTAAAAACAAAACATAAGCAAAACCTCCTTTTGTTAAAAAAAATAAACAAAACTTAATTTTCAAAGAGGCAAGAAAAAGATGATCATAAGATCCCACACATAGTTAAATGTGGAAAAAAATTTTAAATTACACATTTGCTTTTACCTTGCTAATCAAAATATGTACTTTCCTGATATGACCATGCTATTTATTTGGTCCAAAATACTCGTCATATTCTTTTTTTTTTTTTGCCTGTGTCAGCACTTTCAAACCCATCAATGGCTATTTTTTGCTTTTATGTATCAAAAAGTTTAAACCATGAAATTAATACATACACATAGTAAAGATTCTGGAAAATGCAGGCAACAGTAAAAACACGAAATGTTCCTACTATCTCACCAGCCAGAGCTAAATCATTATCAACATTTTGGAATATTTTTTCTCCTTGGAATGAGGACAAAAACACTTCATTGAAACAATTTTATCTCTTGCATCCTAGTTCTGGAAGCTGCACAGGCTCCTTTCAAAATTCTTCTTCTGAAAACAATAGGCTCTTGGGCTGAATTCCTGTCTTCCTGATAAGAGTTCCCAGTCCCAGGTTGATCTATTTCTCCCTAAAACATGTCCATGAAAGTATGGTTTGGACACAGCAGTGCCTTCCCTCTTTTGCTCCGTGTTGCCCTCCCCCTTCTCTCTGAAGACTTCCCAGACTAACAAAATTGAGAATGACTCAGATCACAGGAAAAGCCACTAGCTAGAGTCTCTCATGGCTACAAGGACAGCCGCTTTTACCAAGGAAGCCACCCACTTCATTGGAAAACAATGAAATTCTAAAACCTTCCCCGACAGCCAGGCTTCCCCACCCCTTCCTTAAATCATACAGAGAGCAATGCTTTTAGGTACATACCTGTTTCCATTACTTTCTGTTTGCTGCCAGGTGGAGATTGTTCTACCTAAATTTAAACAAAGAAAAAAACTGAAGTCAGCAGTTTGTTATCATCCCATAGAAAGTCAATCAACAATGTAAAGAAGGTACAGGAGGACCTCTGTTTATTATGTAGGCAGAATATCTGGAACCTACTTCCTGCAGTTGATTAAACATACCAAGCAAATATGGATGCCTATGATTCTGAACACACAGGTCTTTCCACAAGGAGGATTAGGGCTGCCACAAGCCTCTTTCCCAGCCACTGTGCTGCTACGCCGGGGGGGCAAGCAATGGAGGGACACACATGGCCCGCTGTTAATATTCCCCAACCCGGCCCGGCAAACCATCTTATGTGTTGGTAAATGCATTCACACTCTTACATGTGGCTCTTTGGTTCTGTTGTCTTATAAGAATTCTAGTGAGATAATTAATGCAGATATTGTTACACTACTTTATATCCAAGGAAATGGGAGTCTCGAGAGGGTCACATGACTGGTCCAGTATCACAGATCTGGGAGTAAGTGGCAGAGCTGAGGCTTGAATCCCATTTCCTTTTTTTTTTTTTTTTTTTTTTTTTGCGGTACGCGGGCCTCTCACTGTTGTGGCCTCTCCCGTTGCAGAGCACAGGCTCCGGATGCACAGGCTCAGTGGCCATGGCTCACGGGCCCAGCCGCTCCGCGGCATGTGGGATCCTCCCAGACCGGGGCACAAACCCGTGTCCGCTGCATCGGCAGGCGGACTCTCAACCACTGCGCCACCAGGGAAGCCCCCCTGCATTTGCTTTTGTTAGGTCAGTGGACATGTCTGTCCTCTTAATAATGTTATCATTGAAACTCATGCAATGACGTCTTGGTACAATGATTTTGTTGGGTATACACTTCAGGGTCAAAGATAAAGAATATTAAAAAACAAAGTATTACTGCCAATTTTCCTGCATCAAAATTGGTGTACATTCTACTATAAAAGGGCCTCCATAAAAAGTAGTAAGATAGACACTTTGGAGGTTTCCATAAAGAAGCCGTTATCTAAAAATCATATAAAACAGCTATTTTCTATATTTTAATCAAGGATGACAAGAAGATAAGTCCCTATATAATTTATATAACTGAACTGACAGGTGAGGATAGAGTCAGAGTGAATTACAATTAATATAATTATATTTATATGATGCTATTAGTAATCATAATATTATCTGAATGGTTATTTGATGTTTTATTTAAGAGAATCTCTTAAAGCTTTTCAAATACTTTTTAGAAAAGATAGTTGAAAATGCTAATATTGCAGTATACTCTTTCCAGGTCAAGAGCAGATATTTGAAGAATTCTCATCTTTTGCAATTACTTACAGTGACAATGCCAGCATCTGTTTTGCAGTCATCTTCTAAAAAATAAAAATCTCACTTAGAAAATCAGTTTGAAAATTTCTTTTGTGTGAACTGAAAACACACCAAATACCTACTTGTTTTTAATGATGTTTCTACAGGGTGTTTACGAGGTCTTCCTCTTTTCCTTTTAATAATTACTGGCTGATCTTCCTAAGGGGAAAAGGAAAAAAAAGCAATACAAAGTTTTATCCTCTATTATACAAATAGTTTGCTTTCTCAAAATGGGATTTAGAGTTCCCTCCTAAGAGGTCTCAAATCCCAGCTTTGTCTCTTAAAAAATATGTGACCTTAGGCTTAGTGCTTCATTTCTCTCAGTACAGTCCCCTCACTTGACAAACAATGCTGACTGAGTATGAATTCACAGAGTCCTGAGGATTATGAGATAATGAGATAATGGAAGTAAGTGCTCAGTGTCAGCTTTTACTTCTGTAATAAATATGTATGTCCACTTAAATGTGGATTTGGTCCTAGTCACTTGTGACCAAATGGGATCCCTTATAAAAAATAAAGGAGGCCACTGAAAACAAACAGAACTATTAAAAAGCTGTATCAACAAACAATAAATGCTGGAGAGGGTGTGGAGAAAAGGGAACCCTCCTGCACTGTTGGTGGGAATGTAAATTCATTCAGCCACTATGGAGAACAGTATGGAGGTTCCTTAAGAAATTAAAAATAGAACTAGCATACGACCCAGCAATCCCACTACTGGGCATATACCCTGAGAAAACCATAATTCAAAAAGAGTCATGTACCACAATGTTCACTGCAGCACTATTTACAATAGCCAGAACATGGAAGCAACCTAAGTGTCCATCGACAGATGAATGGATAAAGAAGATGTGGCACATATATACAATGGAATACTACTCGGCCATGAAAAGAAATGAAATTGAGTTATTTGTGGTGAGGTGGATGGACCTAGAGTCTGTCATACAGAGTGAAGTAAGTCAGAAAGAGAAAAACAAATACCGTATGCGGACACATATATATGGAATCTAAAAAAAAAAACAAAACGTTCTGATGACCCTAGGGGCAGGACACGAATAAAGACGCAGAGGTAGAGAATGGACTTGAGGACATGGGGAGGGGGAAGGGTAAGCTGGGACGAAGTGAGAGAGTGGCATGGACATATACACTACCAAATGTAAAATAGATAGCTAGTGGGAAGCAGCTGCATAGCACAGGGAGATCAGCTCAGTGCTTTGTGACCACCTAGAGGGATGGGATAGGGAGGGTGGGAGGGAGATGCAAGAGGGAGGGGATATGGGGATATATGTAAACATACAGCTGATTCACTTTATTATACAGCAGAAACTAACACACTATTGTAAAGCAATTATACTCCAATAAAAATGTTAAAAAAAAAGCTGTATCAAGACTGGCAAACTTGGCAATGGTTATGTAGAAGATCTGGCTGGTGTACAAGTTGTTTCCCTTGATTTATGGACCTCCGTCTCAGGTCACTGTGATTCTGTGTCCCCCTGGGCTCTCTGCAAATCCGAAGGGGCCTGGAGTGAGCAGGGATGGAGGTCTGCCTCTCCTGCAGCCTCCCAGGAATCCCTGACCTCACCTTGTCAAACTGGGTCCCATCTGGCACTTGCTGCAGGCCTTCCGCACATCCTGATGCTGCTGCTCCCATTTCGTTCTGCTGGACTCCAGGGCTCAGCAGCTCCCTGTTCTCTGACCTGAGCTGGTGCCTGGCTTGGCCGTGCTAAGCCTCTGGGTCAGGAAGTGACATGGACACTGAGGTACAGATCTGGGCTGATCCCATGTGGCTGACAGAAGTAGGTCTCATACAAATGTTTGGATAAAATTAAGATATAGGGAACAAAATGAATCAAAATGACACTGATGAAGTGCACTGCATGAAATGCTGTCCTAGTGCACTAAAAAAAAAAAGAACTACTTCAAAAGCATTTAAGAAGAACTTTGGGTAAGAGCATTGAATGTATTTTATTTGTTTGTAGTACTTAAATAAATCTGAACAAATAAATATAAAAAATATTTCTCACCTCCTGAGATTTTATGTTGTCATCATCATTCTGCTCTGTCTTTTCGCCAGCGGCTTCACTGCTGCTGTATTCATCTGAAGAAAGAGCAGAGCTCGTTCACTGCTGGGGACTACACTCAGCCTCAGCGCCAGGACACCTACCAAGGTGACCTATGTCGTCCCCGTCACACATGCACACAGACTCCATTCTCAGGTGGACACACCAAAGTTAATAAGCCAGAGTCTGGTTAACCGATAAGAAGCACACTTTGGGTAAAACAGGAGCCAGATTAAAAATGATCCCCAAGCGCTGCTGATACTCAGCGCGACGTACTGTGTTATAACGAGAAGGCAGATCAGCAAACTGCAGTTTCAGTTGGTGAAGCCTGGTGAGAGATATGCTGACTGCTTTGAAGGATTAGTCTCCTCTTAAAACAATTTATCTAAGTAGATGTATTACTCACCTTTTTCTTCCATGGCCCTTGAAGCAGTGTTGTTTGTCTTAGAACTTGTTTTAGGTAACTCTTCCAAATCTCCAGAGTTCTCTTCCTATGGAGAAGTTGAACAAGACAAGAAGCTTCTTTTTCTTACTTACTTCAACAATAATTTCCTAGCAATCTTTTAGATATTTGTGGGAATTTTTCTTAAAAAGTAACAATCTTGCTGCTTGGGAGACTACACAAAAAGATACAAAATCTGAAGGCAGAAAAGCAAGAGATAAGGCTATAAAGCAACAAGGCCATTTTTTTTCCCCCTGCAAAATGGAAATTGCTCTCCTCCCTCACCCTGGACTTTTCAAGAGAAACTCCAAAGAAAGAACTGAAAGGAATTTACAACAGACTTTTTTTTTTTTTCTTTGCTGGTGGAGGCGAGGGGCTGGGGGAAAGGACTAAAGCAGAAGATGCCAAAGAGAACTTCTGGGTATCCAGCTGGGCTGATTTAGAGCAATGATTTCTCAATGGTTAAATTATTTGCCCTTAGTTGCAAAGAAGTTTTGAGCATGAAATACCAAATTGTTTATACTATGATACTAATATAATGTGTAAATAAAAATATACAAGTTAAATTTAAAATCAGAATACTGTTTTATATTGAGAATATTACCTGTATATGTGATTTTTAAATGAAAATAATTAAGTCAGAGTATATTTAAATTTAACATTAAAAACCTTACACAAAGTTGAAGGGAAAATAAAAGGATACCCTTTAATCTGTTTCTTTCCAAATTCAGGAGTACTGTCTCAAGATTTTTGTTCTGGATAGGGCAGGGGGAGTGATGGGCTTTTTAAAACCCAGTATCTTTCCTTGGCCACAACGAACTGAAATTCATGACAGTATGTGACTTTACCTCTTCGGCTGTTAAAATTCTTTTACTACTTTTTATTTAGTTTATCAGTTATTGGGAGGAAAAGAGACTATAAACTGCTTTTAGTGAGCTGGAAGTCAGCTGCATATACTTATAAGGTGACTTAAATACTTTTGGAACAAGTTGGAAAAACAATAGATTAGGGAAAGAGAGAGAACAAGAAGATGGAGGTGGACTGGAATAGACACTGAGAAGTACTGAGTCTCGGAAATGGGAGAAAACCCAAGAAGAGGTTATCTACCAGGAAATGGAGAAATCTGGGCCTAGAACAAAAGACAGGGTAAGAGCAGAAATGAAAATTTGTGAGCCGCTTCCCTGAGTCACAAGGTGAAAATAAGATCATAGGAAAAAAGAGGCAATGAGGGAGGGCCCAACCTTGGACTACCTATATTTTAGGGGCTGGAGTTATGGTAAAGAGAAAGCCAAATATTAAAATTTTTAAACAGTATGTATCACCGTATTTCACTGTTCTCATGTAAGTATATCTGTAATAAAGCCTATTACACTTGGGAATAAAGGACCTGGAAACCTAAGGAAGTCAATAATATGAACAAAAACCTAAGCAATGATTATACCTAAATTGTGATATTAATACAACCTTGCAGTTTAAGATTATAAAGTGCAACATTTGTTTTTTTCCTTTGAGAGAGCCTAAAAAATATACACCTTTTATTTTTAGAGATACATAAAGTAAAAGAGATATTAGAACTATATATATAATATACACACACACACACATATATATAATACAAAATAAGTATACACAGTGATGTAATTAGGTTACCCCTAAAACTTAAAATTAATATGTGGAAAAAGTACCTTTGTATCTTGTGGCTCAGTTTCAGAGCATTGCCTCTGTCCTGTTTCTATTATGGAATCCAGGACATCTGGATTATCATCTGTAAATCAGTTTGCACAGAATCACAAAGGAATAAAAGCCAAATGAAAAAATGAAATGCATAGTTCTATTTTAAAAAATGACAGTTTGAGACCTCTTTCTTAGGCATTTATGATGTCATGTGACTTGAGCACTGAACACTGGCCTTGGCCCTAGCAAAACCAAAAAAATAAAAATAAAAAAAATCTACAAATGCTCAAATGGCACCAACAAAGCAGGAGGTTCTGTGGAGAAGGCTTAGGACATAGCGTTTCCAGAGATTCTTTTATTCTTGGCTGAGCTGTGTGGCTGTGGTTCCCCAACCAGGGATTGAACCCAGGCCACGGCAGTGAAAGTGCCAAGTCCTAACCACTGGACCTCCAGGGAATCTCTGTCCACAGACACTTTTAACTTCCTGAACAGGTTAGCACCTAAGAGGTATGGCTTAGCAATTAAGACCATGCTCTTGGGAATCAGATTTACTTGATGGCACCTGGCTGGGGCCCAGGCCCAGGTTACAGAGGAAGCCTGGGTTTTTGTGATTTCCAGGGGTTGGGTCTTCTGCAGGGAATAATCTAGTTTCTAGATCAAGTCCAGAAAAGACCCTGGAGGTGTCAAGCTGGTCTGGAAACACACTAGAGTTAAGAATTGTAAACAATTACTACCCTCAAGAATTTTCTATGTTACCGGCCCATTATTTTGGATGTGAAAATAATATGATTTTCAAAGATGTCTAAAACAGGAACACATATATTCTAGATACCCAGTTCATCTTCTGAAGAGAGATACTGCTTCTTACTTTTTCTTTTAGGCATGTGCCTTTCTTCCTCTTCAACCTAGAATTAAGAGTGACTATATTAAAGACAGTAGAATTTGGATCCAAATCTACTTAAAGAGGGGCACATTGTATTAGTTTCTAGCCCTTGGAATAAATTTTTTAAAAATCTAGAATATTGCTTCTGGCATCTAGATTTGGATTAGACTCATTTTGTAAGCTTGAGGTTTTTTTTTTTTAAGATTTTAATATAAGTCCAAACAAAATATCCATATCTATTTTTGGTTACATACTGTATTTCAACAATTCTAAAATACGTTAAAAAAAATTCTCATTTTACCATCTCTGAAGTCAAACTATGTCTTACAATTGATGGCATGTCATAAATTAATTGGCAACATTTTTCTCCCGTCTTGGTGGCCTATTAAAGGGCTGATGAATGGCAGTATATGAAAAAACATCCTTGACTGTACCGTAGGGACATGTCCAAATAATCCTGGGACCTGCCAAATTACCTAAACCTTACAAGAACATAAAGAAGTAACAGTGATATGGAGAACTCTTAATACATACATTTAATTTCTTATATACACAAAGAGGTAAAAGCCTTTATGCACAGGAGAAAGCACTATGCATAAAACATGAAATACTTGAGTTTCTTATGAAAACCCACCTCTTTAGGATTTGTTTCAACACTATGGCTTCTTATGGCTTCTGTGTTGTCTTTTCCACTATTGGATGTCTCTGAGTAATAAATACAAAAGAAAAAAGAAAAAAGAAAACCCCACCTTAAGTATTCACTCCAATACTTATTTTAGGGGTGTGTGTGGAAGGGGGAAGGAAAAGAAGAAAGAATACTTTACAAATGACTGTGGTGGGATCCTCACAAAAACTATGTCAGTTAAGTTCAATGATTTCCATTTCTAGACTTGAGTAAATGGAGTTGAAGGAGGGAAGAGAATCACTGGAATTTACATGGTAAATTTCAAAGCCATTTCCCCCCCCCCCCCCGCCCCCCCCCCCCCCCCCCCCCCCCCCCCCCGCTCCTGTTTCACCACAGTATGAACAAGTGTCCAAGGGAAACAATAGATCATGCATGGTAGCTCTCTTTGTAATTGGGACAAGTTGCAAAAAACCTCAATGTCCACTAACAAAAGAAGCAAAATAGTAACTGTGGTATATTCACACCATGGAATACTAAAGAGCAACTGAAGTAAAGTAACTAGAGTTATACATGTCAACATGACAAAAAAGAGATTGGGATTGGGGAGGGGGGTGTAATAATATGGATTCAAATATATCTGTAACATTTTTTTAAAAGTTATGAAGCAAATATACTGCATTTTAAGATACGACAAAACTAGGTAATGGATACATGGGTGTTTATAATTATTGCCACTTTACTTTGGTTTGAAATATGGTATAACTTGTTATAAAAATAACTGTATAGGGGATTAAGACCTCTTTCCCCATTCTTGGAATAGGGAATCAACATCAGTAGGAATCAACAAAATTCTACATTTTGTTTTGAGAAGAGAATTATTCCTCTGGGGTTGACAGTCTCTGCAGGTTGCGTGCAATGAGGTCTGACCCCTGGGCGATGAGCCTCATAAATGTGATGTCCCTGATCTGCTACCAAACTGAGACTGCTTGTCAGAAATCAACAGTTAAGTACTTAGCACAGAGCCTCTCCTATGATACAAACCACTGGGGTCTATACATTTTGTATCCACGTTGGATAAATCTACTGTGAGGTTTCTGGCAAAGTTCTAGTAGCTATTTAAGGCAAGGCACCACTTACAAGCTATGTGGCCTTGAATGAGACACTGGACCACTCCATGCCTCAGTTTCCTCAACTACAGATGTGATGCTGTTAACGCTCATTGTAATGGATCATATAAACTAGATGAGTGAAAATTTGCAAACTAATTATAATTAGCACAGGGCATGTCACACAGAAGGCACTCAACAAATGATAATTATAATATTAAAATTACTACTATGAAATACACTAACTTACCTTCTTTGCTTTGAGATTTGCTATGAATTTCATTTGTTTTTGAGCCTGAATTTTCGACCTAAACACGCAACAGAAAAAGTTACTTATGGATAGTCTCACACAAATCTTGAATATCTAGAAAATAATCTGGCCATTTGTGGGAACGCTTAAAGGAATGGAGTCCGTGTTTTTTTTTTAATAAATTTCACCCACAAGCTCAAGAGCATAGGGCATTTTCCTTTTGAAGAAGTTTCAGTTTAAGAAATTAGCATCCCACTCTGTTTACTCTCCTTGTCTTTAAAATGGTATGGCAAAAGAGTAAGAAATAAGAGAGAAAAAATTTCCGAATTCTATGAATTCTCTTCCCATCCAACAATCCCTGAAGATTTTCTTTACTAAAAAATGTTAAGAGATTCTGTCATTCTGTCATAAGGTTTCCCTCTGGGAAATCTTGTCAACTGTACTTTTTTTTTTTTTTTTAACACAGAGAGGAAGTCTTAGAATATCCTACAACATTCTAAATCCTAGCTACAGAATTTCATATTTGGAAAGGGCAGTTGTGCTTAGATGGGAAAAAGCCAGCTGGGGGATTCGGGGAAACAAGGTAGGATGCTGGGGAGCTCTGGAGGTTTCAGCCACATTTAGAATCCTTTTAACTCCTGGAGGGTAAACCTGAACAAAACCAAGTGGGGCTTTTCTCTTCCTTTTACTCAGTAGACCGTGTGTGAGCTTCTAGATACAGACTGGGATGTCTCAACAGGGTGAGGTAAGCCCTCTGATGCCATAGTTGTCTGGTAGGAAGCAAAGCTCTTCTGAGTCCTCTAGGGGCACTGGAAAAAATGTAGCTGTCTGTGATTTGCAAGCATTTTACAAAATGTTCACTTCCCTATGCACTAAGAAAGAAAAAAAAAAAGCAAACAAAAACCCAACTCTTTCAAGCACAGAAGGGATTATGAGAGCCACAGCTGGGAAAAAATATGTATATATAGCAATTATAGTTTAGTATCTTCACAAAAGGTTTCTAAAGACATAAAGTGAACTTTAGTTTTTAAAATAAAGTCGGTTTGGTCTACAGCACCAGGATAATTTAAGACGTCACAGTCCAATTTGCATCCCATTATAGTAATAAAACAAACAGAAAGCTCCTAGCTCTTTGAAGGATTTCATTAGGATTACCAGGGGAGTTCCCTAGTCTGAGGGATCTGGGCCACCTTCTATTTCCTTAGTGCTGTTTCATGACATTGGCCTAAACAGCCACTAGAACACAGTGCAGCTGAATTGAGTGACTCCTTTTTTCTGAGAAAAACAACTAAATTTCCTGACATCAGTGGATATAATTGAACATGTAACTGAAGGTGTCAGTAAGTTGAACTTGAATGGAGAGCACGTCCTGTCTCCTAAAGAAATGCACAGCCAGCCCCTCCCCTAAATGTAATCGCTCTCAAAACCCCAAATCAAAGCAACCCCAACTGATAACAACAAAACTCTAACCATTACAGTGACTTACATTTAGTGATTCAATCACCAACAAAGGCTCCCTCTGTAGTTCAGCTGTTCAAAAATAAAAATGAGAAATAAGGAAACTGAGTGTTGTTTCTGAACCACAGAGAAACAAATTTAAAGCTTTTTTAGTTAAGTCGGAATATGTCGCTAAGTGGCCTAGCTGCTTTTGTGAAATATACAATCCGTGTTCTGTCAGTACTATCAGAAAAACAATGTTGCCTGCATTTTTACAGTAATGGCAGTGATCCATTAAATCACTATAGTGATGTAGTCATGTCAGTGATCTGAAGCTTAGAAGGACGGTGGAAGGAAGGCCTTTGCTGTAACCGTTAAGCGACAGTGTAACACTGGTTCATTTAAAAATAATGCCATCAAATGAGAAGTTAGATCCTATCCCTTCAAATGGCAATGGTCTATTTACATTCTTTGGAAACTTGAAGTACAAGGTCTACTGTTTCTACTCAACAGTGACAGAACACACATTTTTCTTTTAAAAACAACTTCCTTTTACATAAGTAGATCTCTTATTGAACCATACCTAAACACAGTAAAGTAACCTGAAATATAACTGTGGGAACAAAGGACTTCAGAATCCAAAAATGTTACCTTCTTGACAATTAACAAATGGGATATTAATTATTTGTATTATAACACATACATACAAATTTTAATTAATGCATCTGTCCAAGTTTTGGATAGATTAGTCATCGTTAGGGTTTTAACATGTGAGCATGAATGGCTTACCAGGTCTTGGGGTGGTCTTCCAGGACTGCCTGGTACTTTTGCTTATAAGGCTTCTGAGGTCACATACTTTGAAGGCTGCCCTTTCAGATGGTTGTGCCTTGGAAGGTCCCCACCCTGACTGCCCCAGATAGTTCCCGGTGAGGATTTATACACACTGCCTTTCTCTTTGCCTTGTCCACTGAATATACACCTACTCATCCTTCAATATTTGCCTCCAAAGTAGGGGGAGTATCAAGTGCTTGAAATGAAAATGCAAAACTTACATATTCTTTGACCTCAACTCACTCTTATGAAAACACTTAGGGAAATGCATGGTTACATGCATATGGAAGCTCACTGCAGCTAGTAAAAACTACAAAATCTGGAGACCACTAAAATATCTAATAACAAATGGGAAAATGCATTACAGACCACTATTAAAACAAATGAAGTTGATCTGTATACAATGACAATGAAGGCTGCCCACAATATATGGCTGAGTTAAAAAAAAAAGATAGAACAATATAATTCAGGTACCTAAACTGAATCAGAGTAAGTCTCAGGATTTCAGCCATGAATGACAGCACAAAGATATCTTCCTAAAGACCAAGAATGAGAAAGTGATTACTTCTGCTGGGGGCTAAAGGAGAAGATAAGAAATTGGGCCTTTGCAAGCTGTGTCTTTGCTCCTGGATCATGCTTTACCTGAACTTTGCAGTTTTTTGAATGCTACGGACTGGATGTTTCTGTCCCGCTCACATGGAATATATTGCCACCCACCCCATATACTGAAATCCTAACCCCCAATGTGACGGTATTGGAGTTAGGGTCTTTGGGAGGTAATCAGATTTAGATGAAGTCATTTGTAAAGTGGTCCTGACACCAAAGTGTTTGAGAGCCGCTGTCCTAATCCTGTCTGACACTGAGGCTCTCCCCTAAAAAATACTTAGTGGACACCAAATACTACTGCACAGAGAGACTGAGAAGAGGCTATGCAAGCGGGAAGTAGCTTCAGTAACTGGGCAACTGCCAGAGCCCAAGAGCCATGAGCGTGAGGTTAAAAGAAGTGGGAACAGGGGCCGGAGACTAGACTTTTGGAAGTGAACTGTGATAGCACCTTAAAGGACAGGGAGGGCCACACTGACACATTTGTGAGCTTGAGCAAGGGTTTGCTCCAAAGCAACTTGTTTGGCCACAATTATTTGGAGACATTGGATTTAAATAATTACCTTACATAATATTGATTGACATAATACTGATACTTCATGAGAAAAAGTGTAAGTCAAAAATGAAATAGTAAAGAGTTCCCTCTAACCTATGTTAAAAAGTGAGAGGTAAATCCATATAGCCTGTCGATGTTTTATTACAAGTTAGCTACTAATTTTATGTGGCAATAAAAGATAAAACCACATGCAAAGAAAAAGTAATGTGAACAACCACTAAAAGGAGTTTACCGACTCCACTCAGCTTTCTTCCACTTGGACTTTCTGGTGGTGCTGGAATTTCATGATTTTTCTCTTCCTCTGATGGCACAAATACCTAAAAAGTCCAAAGCACCATAACAAATAAGTTAAATGAGGTTTTTGAAATAAGAAGGTAAGGTTAATTCACCTCAAGTGAATTAAACAAAACACCCAACATCCTGTGACAATATAAAAGTCTACTTTCAAGTTTGTGAAATTTAAAAATGAATACTGTCAACGTTCAGAAACAAAAAAATAAAATAAAATAAAATATGATAAAACTAATTTCATCCATCAATGGCTCTCCTATTGCTTTAAAGTAAAAGAGTACAACACACAAGGCCTTTCCTGATCTGCCCCACTTCCTCAAGAGGCTCAAGTCTCACCACAGCTCACCCTGAACCACTGCAGTGCCTGCTGTGATAAAAAAAACAAAAACAAAAAAACACCCCCCAAACGAGATTTTATTCTAAGTATGATGGGAAGCCACTGGAAATTTCAAGCAGAGCAATGACACGACCTAATTTATGTTTTTCAAGATAGCTCTCAGGGCTGTGTGAAGACTAGAGGAGGGACCGGAGAGGAAGAAAGTCCAATGGGGACACTACTGAAGTAGTGGCTTAGATTACGTGGCAGCTATAGAAACAGAAATAGATGGATTCAAGTTATATTTTGGAAGTGGACTGAATGTGGGGTGACTGAGGGTGACTCTTGGGTTTCTGGTTTGAGTGGATGGAACTGATGATGGCACTATTAACTGAGGTACTGAGGTTCTTAGCTTTTCCCCTATAGGATGTGACAATAACAAAACTTAAATGTCTTAAGTACAATGAGAAGCTATACTCTGCTTGTATAGCTATACAGAATACAGGAACTATATTCTGCTCAAGTGTACATATGTCTATATATGGTGAAAAGGTACTTACACCACTGACAGTTCAGCATAACTGAATTACCAGCCATACCTCAGTTTTCAAGTTGGCTTTCAGTCCCAATCCTCCCAAATCATTCAATGGAGACTCTTCAGTGCCTATTGAAATTCAAAGCACTAAATCAACTTAAGAATTTGCTTGCAAAATACATCCTGAATCAAAAGGTAACAGAATGTTGTTATCTAGTATGCCATGCCCTCTTCCTCTGCTGTCAATAGAAAACAGTAAAAAGGAATATATACGAAAATTCTCAGATGAAAGGCAAGGGGTCATTTACTCATTTTTGGTGGAGGGGGTGTGTGAAAATGTTTTTTTGCTGTTAAGATGGCTGCCCACAAAGAATGATACAATATTATTTGTGAGGACATCTTATTTCCAAGAATTTTTCTATAGTGATCTACATCAAGTTTGTCCCTAAAAGAAAATATTCTAGGCCACTGTGGTATATTCCCAATAAAGAAGGTGATTTGTGAATAGACTCACTGTACTTGCTTCATGCTGACACAGCAAAGTTGAACATAAAGTTAAAAACTGTGAAGTGGATAAAAAGAGAACAGAATTTTCTCTGCTAGAGACTCAAACCTATCCCTGTCTTGGTCGTTTCTTTCCTTCTCTCTTCTGTCCTGTGACTTCCAGTTTCTCTCACCTGCCCACATGTAAGTCTCCAAAGAAAACCCTTCCTTTCTCCAAGAGGCTGCAAGCTTGCCTTTGCTAAAAGCCCTCCTATTTCTGTTCCTTCAGGGAGAAGAAAAGGGGGGAGGCAGGAGGAATAACAGACTGTAGCAATGGTTGAGTCATAAAAAAACTTCCAGAGTGTTCAATTTACCCTAAGCTAAAATCAATGGAAAATTTTAAAGTCACTTATTTCAACCCTTGGGACATTTCTTAATGTCTCCTATCTAAGTCCCTATAATGAACAGGACTAAACCTACTGGCCTCAGCCTCTGGAGGCTGCATTTATATGGTATCTAAGGTCTATTCCAGTTGAAAAGTCCAGGATGCTACAATTTATACAATCAGAGTAGAAAGGAAGACAACATCCCTGATCCCTTCAAGTCCAGCCCATGTGCCCCTCTGAGTTCTCACAGCATTCTGTGGTTAACCCTATTCTAAGCACCTGTCACACTGCAGTGTCATGGCCTATGTACAATACATGGCTAGATTCACAGCTATTTTCCCATTTTGACTATTTATCTTTGAATCCACAGTGGTACCTGGTGTAATGTGTCTGAAGTGGGAGTGTATGAATGACCATGCTTAAAGCTTACACCTTTGAAAGTTACCAACTGTTTCTAACAAGACCAGCACTCTGAAATCTACCAGGAAGGAATGCTTTTCCTTTTCAAACAATTCTAAACCAGAAACTAACTCATTTATATGAACAATAAACTCCATTAAAAATAATAATGTGCTCCCTCGATTAGCAGTAGCCAGCTAGACTGAACTGACACATAGTTCAAGTCTGTAAGTCAGAGAAGGGTTAGAATGATGCTTGTTTTTGTACTATTATCTCCTTTTTATACAACAGAAAACTGAGGCTCTGAAGTAATTTTTTTTTTCTAAGAGGCACCTGAGTACTATGCAAGTTATTTAAACTCTCTGAATCTTTTTCCTCATTTGTAAAATAAGGGTGATAAAAAATACACTAATTTCATACGTTGTTGTAAGGGATCTTCATTTTGATTGATAAGAAACCTGAAGGTCCAAGAGGTTTAGTAACTTGCAACAGTCCTGCAGACAACACTTGGCCAGCTGATGACCTGGCTCTCAGGCTCTGGCCTCTGGCCTCATCGCACATGAGAAGCAGGCCTAAGGCTTTAAGCTTTTAAACACAATTTTAGAGAAGCTTGACCTTCAAGTTGGATGAGAGCTATTTTGTAACGTTCTAGAATCCAAACCATCTTTTGGAAGATTGTCTTAAATGTCCTCTACACACAATTATCTTTGTAAAATGCAACAATGTGCACTTAGGAGATTCTCACCTATGTTACGCAAATTCTCTTCAGAAGAAACAGTGACTTCAAGGCCTCCTTCTTCCTGGAAGGACACGGTCATGCTGCTACCATCTCCTGTTTTCTCAGCAGGCACTGGAGCGCTCCACTTGCCACTGCGATCACTCCTGATAGCCAAGTCCTGCTTGCACTTAGGAGCCGAGAGAGCTACAGCATAGGCAGCAGGAAGAACTGTCATGTGAGAAGGAGCAACTTCTGATTCTTGGCCATTAATACACTCAGTGGTGGTTTTCAAGTTGCCCTCAGGCCCCTGCTGATCATCAGATTTTTTAGCACCAGTATTTACAGCTGTCAAACAGAGCACCCTGATGGAGGAGTCGTTGGCTGCCTGCTCTGCTCCTCGAGGGTCGAGAGGCAAGTCCACACTAACCCCTGCCGGACACCTGCCTGGAGTGCTGTCCCCCGACGTCCCTGCCTCAGGGCTTTCATCTTCTCTCTGATCTTTGCCCGCACAGTCCTTGCCAGACTTCAGTGTCTCTGGTGCACACCCAGCACCTGCAGAGAGCACGCTGACCGACACTCTGTTGTGCCCTTCCCTGGTGCCCACTGCCACCATGGGGCCCTCTTCTTTTTCTCCTGTGGATGGCCCAGGATACTGACAGTTGTCCTCAGCAATTAGGCTGGGCAGAGGGGCCTCAGCCTTGCTCATCTTCGAGGCTGACAGGTCATCTTTTCCTTCAGGGTTGCCTGCAGTCAGCTGATTCTCTTCGTGCCTGTCTAGGCCAGTGGCGGCCAGCACACATTCGGCTGTGCTGGTGGAGATGATGGCAGCATCGCTCAAGTCCTCTGTTCCCACAATGGCGAGCTGATCTTCATCCTGTGGGACGGCACCCACCATGACTGCTTCACGTCCTTCTGAGGTGCTGGTGGAAATCATGGCGGTGTCACTCGTCTCCTCCGCTGGTGTGACCAAGGGATGGACGTCCTCCTGAGGGGCAGCACTGGACACTGGGCCCTCGCAGTCTTCTACCGAGCTTGTTGATATGATGGCACTCCCATCTTTCTCCTCCATGCCCAGGATGGATCGCTCATGTTCCCTTCCCACAGCCACACCACAAATGGAGGCCTCGCACTCTTCTGCGATGCTGGTGGAAATGAGGGCACACTCATCTTTCTCCTCCTTGCTGGTTGAAGCGAGGGGGCTCTCGACTTCCGCAGGTGCGCTGGGCATGGGCACATCGAAGTCATCAGCGCTCACCAAGACTGGCCCTTTAGCTCGTTCTTCAACTGCTACAACTGGCTGCTGACTCTCGGCACCTTGGATGGTTGTTGCACTGGAAATGGGCACTTCAAACTCCTCCCCTATGCTTGTGGAAATCATGGCACACTCGTCTTTCTCCTCGTTTCTAGCAGCCGGGAGTTGGCTCTCATCGCTTGACACCGCGCTGGGCATGGGGACCTCAAATTCTTCCACGTTCACTCTGGGGCCCTCCACACTTTCTTCAGTTCTCAGGGCACTTGAACGACCTTCTTCCATACCTACCATCGTGTTTAGCTGCAGGGTGAAATCATTTGTTGTACTGGTAGAAATCATCAAGCCTTTGCCTTGACTTTTACCGCTGGCTAAACAAGCTGGGTTCATAATACTGACACTGGCTTTAGCAGCCACAAGGCCATCACAGTCTTCATTTTCCACAGAAGTGATGATACCTTCATCTGCTTTTTCATCTGGTGACGTGTGATGAGCCTTGTATTCTGGGACTGCACCGGATACAAGAGCCTCATAACTGCCCCCCACCAGGCCAGTGGAAATAGTGGTATCGTTGACGTTTTCTTTTCTGGTGAGCTGACTGTCACTGTGATCTGAAGCTGCATTAGTCATGGGACCCTCGCAACCTTCACGAACCGGAGCCGCTTCGCCCTTTCCTGCAGCTGCGCTGGTCACGCTGCTTTCCACAATCCCTTTGGCACTGGAGCAGATCTCTGCATCTTTAATGTCCTTCTCGGCACCACTCATGCTATCAACATTACTCTCATTTGCATTTGGGATGGCAGCCCCGGCCTCGGCTTCCACATGCCCCACTGCAGTGCCAATCCGACCATCCCCTTCTTCTGCACTTTCACAAATGGACACCCCTTCACCTTCTTCTTCAATCCCTGTGCATGTTGATGCGTGCCCGATCTCATTTCCTCTTCCAGTACTGGTCACGACACCCTCCCCTTCGTCATCTTCCTCCTTCGCGCCTGTGCTGGTCACGATGTCTTCGTCATCGCATGGACCAGCAGCGACTAATGGTATGTTGGTGACGTCTTTGGCAACTGTGCTGTCCATTGCACTCTCTCCATTTTCTTCTGATTCGGAACTTAGAGCAAAGCCTTCGCTGCTCTCTTCTGAACCTGTGCAACTTGCTGGCCCCTCCCCATCTTCCTCTGTTATCCCCGTGCTGGTGACCGCGCTTTCACCTTCTGGGCCGTCATTCACAGACCCGCCTCCCTCCTGGGTGGGACTGGTTCCCGCTGGCGTGTCATTATCTACTGGGACCTCAGGGGCCCCCGTAACCCTCCGCTCCTCCTGTGGCCCTGCACCAGCTACTGAGCACATGACGAAGCTATCACTTCTCTGTTCTGCTCCTGTACACGTCACAGTCCCCTCAGTTTCCTTCTTGGGGCCCATTCTCATCATATTTCTCTGGAATCCATCCACCTCTTCACTGCTTAGGGACCCCTCTCTGATTTCTGTGCCAGCACTTGTTACCGCTCCATCACTTTCAACCTCGCTAATAAAAGTAACAGCTCCCTCCACGAGTCCTGAGTCCCCACTTGAAGAACCATCACACTTCCCCTCGGAGCCTGCACTGGTCACAGCGTCATCCTTCTCTTCGGGTGCTGCGCTATTGATGTCGCCTTTGGTGGTCCCCATGGGAGCCGTCACTGGGTCAGCCACTCTTTCTTCTGGCTCGGCCACAGCGCACTCCCCACTTTCTCCTTCCTTGGTGCTTGTGAGGAAAGTTTCACTTTCAGCAAATCCTTCTGTGACAATGCCCCCACCCTCCTCTGCTGCAGCAAAGATGGTGCCTTCCCTGGCTTCCAGCCCAACGTGAAGACAGTGCTTTCTGGAGTGCACACCCATTGTGAGGCCTTCATCTGCCTCGATGCTTGTGCAAGGCAGGGCCACCCTGCCCTCTGCTGTCTCTGCAGACGTGGTTGTGGCATCCCCCGCCTTCACTGGGTTTAGGGGAACACCTCTGTCCTTCCCTTCAGTACTGGTGGCAATGGAAGTCTTTTCTGCTCTACCAGACCTGGCTGTTGCAGTCTCAGCTTTCCGGCTCCTCTGGTATAAAACAGAGGATGCAGTGTTGCTTTCAGCACTGGTGTCCACCTCACTGTTTTCATTCCTTCTGTCAGCATCAGTTGGCAAGTTTTCTATTTCACCTGGGCCTCTACTATGCTTAAGTCCAACAGTTTCAGCATCTTTTTCTGTACTCACACCTACCACCTGATTAACAGCAATGCCATCCTTTTGGCCATTTTCTACAGAAGCCTTAATTGTCTGCTTTGAACTCAAGTTACTTCCTTTCCCAGCCACGTCCATTGAACCACCTTCTTTGATAACATTCTCATTTTCCATAGTCATGTCTGTTAACTCACTACCAAGAGGCATGTTTACTTTTCCTTGCTTGCTGTGGAGTACAGTGGCCTGGGAACCTTCTGGAATGTGTCTTTTGTTATCCATGCTTGCTTTTGCTGGTTTATCTACTGTGGAAACTGCATCACCTTCTTTGCTGTCACTTGTCCTAGGGACTTCTGATTCCCTAACGGTCAAGCTTTGGTTAGGGATTTCAGAGTGGTCCACAAGCAAGGTGCTGGCTGTGCCACCTTCTGAAACAGTTCTTTTGTCAACTGAAGGAGTTACACCTGAATCATGAGATTGTTTCTGAGGCACAGCAGTCACAGAACTTAATGACAGGGAGGAGTCTACATTTGTGGAATGTTCAAGAGCAGTATCTCCTTGAGCAACACGTTCCTCAGTGGGCCTGGTGGTGTTTTTCAAATTCTTTTGCGCCCTGTCGCTTTCTGACAGAGCACGAGGTAACAATCGATGACTTGTTTCAGAGTCTACATTCATTTCATGAGTTCCTTGTTGAGTAGGCTCTTTCTCCCCAGGATTCGGTTTGGACACAGCACCTTGGAGATGCACTTTCTTGGTCAGGGTGCTTTTATGGTCAGCGTGCTTTTCAGAATTACCAACAGTTCCTGTTCCACGTCCTGATTTACAGGCTGGAGCTGCTGTTTTTGAATCTACTATGGAAGTTCGTAACTCATCCTTTAGAACTGTAGTGGTTTTTTGTTTTGTAATATTTTCTGAGTCAATGTCTTGCTGAGAACTACTGCTTCTGATGTTTTGGGTTTTTGGTACTTCCAATGCATTTTCCATGGCTGGCTCCAGATCAATTTCCATTGGCTCTTGTTCAGGCATCAAGGCAGGATCACTGCTTTTTTTGGGTCTCTGAAGGGAGGAACTACTGGGAGTGCCCAAAGGGTTTGCTGCTGGCTTTTCTTCTCCTTTGGTCATTTCTTGGGATAAGCTTCCTCTTCGATTTTCACACAACCGTCTGCTTAATTTCTTTTCCACGACTGAACTGTTTCCTCTGGGCTTTTCATGACTGCTGTCAACTTCCTTACCATCCTTATCCTCTGACTTATTTTCTTCCTTCTTTTTCACGTCCTTACTACTATGCTTTAAGCTCCTGCTTTTGTGCCCATCTGATAACTTTCTCTCAAGTCTGGCAGAGCTTGACTCTTTATCACCCTTGTGCTTCTCCTTTGCTAGTGGTAACTTCGCTCTGTGACTGGACTCTCTCTGTGCACCGTGTGTTGAAGAGGCAGTGCTCTCTGATGCAGGTTCCATACCACTTTCCTCAGAAGGTCTGTCTTCAACTCTAGACTTCCGCAGCCTATCTGGGTCACTTTCTTCTGTGTTCTTCTCCTTATCTGGTTTTGAAGTGGTCACCTGTTTCGTGACATTTTCTTGTGATTCTGTTTCAACTGCTTTTAACTGTTTGCCTTGGCTTTTGGATTTAGACTTTAACACAAGTTTCTCTTCTAACAAGCTCTTGGTTCTTCGCTTCTCCTTGTGAACAACGTCTTCTGCTTTTGAATTACTATCTACATTAGTCGAGTCCGTATCACATTTATCCTCTGAGTAACTTTCACTTCTTCTCTGTAATGTGCTTCCATGTTGCTTGGAACTCAGAGAATCTTTCTGAATTTTAGAATCACTTGATCTTCTTGATTTGTGCTCTGCCTTAGTTTTGTCGGCTGAACCGTGCCTCTCTTTTCTGTTGTTTTCTTTACGAACATTCTCATCAGTTTTTATAATATATTCAGAAACTGGTTTACCATCTTTGCCCAAAATTGATAATTTCCTTTCATTCCTATGTTTACTTTTTCGTTCAGCTTTATCATCTGAAGAAAGCCTTGTTTGTTGACTTGGCTTCTGAATATTTTCATCAACTTTCAAGCCTTTCTCAGAAGAGTGAAGCTCAGTCTCATCACCTGTTTTATGTGTACTGTCACCTTTATACTTGTGTTTTGTAGACAGTTTGTCTTCTGACAAAGTTTTCTCTTTTTCAGGCTTGTCCTTGGAGGATTTTGTCTCTTTCTTAGGCAGGCTTCTCAAGTATGGTGTTTCAGACTCATCCCTCTTTAGATGCTTTTCATTTTTAAGTGTGCATTTCTGTTTCTGGGGTTCTTCTGTGCCACTTTCTGACCGTTCCACTGGCCTCTTCCCATCTCTCATGTCAGTCTCTTCCTGCACTCCTTCCACCACAACAGGGGTTGAGGTCCGTCTTTTATGTTCCCTTTCTATTTTGGATTCATTTTTGTTTTCATCAGCTGAATGCAAAGACTCTGAAAGTCTCCGAGCAGGTTTACTTGGTTCACTCTTTGCATGAATGTGCTTCAAATCCTTTGAAGAAGATACTTTTTCCTTTTCACAATGCTGTAAGAAAATAAAAGTTAAAATGTAAGAAATACTAACATTAACTTTTATATTCACATCTAACATTTGGGTGCATATAGTACGTTGAGTGCTGTCACATGTTACACCTTACTCATTTAACCTTTGCCAGCAGCCAGTAGATATTGTTAACTTCATTCTATGCATCAGGAACCTGAAACTCAGCATGATTCAATAACTTGACACCTAGCAATGAGTTCAGATGATTTCATTCTGAGTCTAGTACCCTTCCCACTACATTGCAGCATCTTTTTAGAGAGTAGTTCTTTCTCCTGAGATAGGTCCATGCATTTAGGAGGCCTTCTTAAACTCTAAGTTGCCAAAGCCCACTAATGCCCAGTGGTCATTAATAAATATAAGCTGAAAGAATGACAAAGCAATGTTCTTTTTAGTCCAAAAGCTGAAAACCTAATGAAGCCAATTTAAAAATTTTGCAATGAAATAAAAGTTTCTTATATTTTAATTTAGAAACCCAAATTATTTATAGGAACTCCATGAATTTAGGTTACCTGTAAGACAAGCTACTTAGGAAGCTTCAAATGCACACAATAACTCATGGTAATAATAATGTTATATATAATGTATGTATACATTGATGTATCCAAGGGAAGATACTAATTAACCAAAACATCCAAACTTTCCTCCCTATCCCACAGTACAGCTCTGAGGGGATTAATGTTAATGACTAAGCACACTCTAATAAAGACTCATGGACTAGCTATAATTATTCTTATTCAAATAATGGGCTGAAGTACTCAGAAAGCCCTCTGTGTCTCTGGGTCAATTTATCACTGCATCTTTTTACATTTTAGCAACTACTAATATTGGGATCAACATCTTAAAAAAATACTTTAAAATTAAACTCCTCAAAGAAAGAACAGGGATTTCATCAACCTAATTTTACAGTAAGTTCTAACCAATTAATGTGAATAAAATTTTATGAGATTTTTCACAGAAATTTCTCATAAAATAAAGTTAAATATTTTAAAGATATGCCATTAGAATATCAGGATATACTTACAAATATGCCTCTAATTTCTGGATAAAGACATCAAGAACATTTACTGGCTATGAATAAATAATTACTAAACCATTGTTTCCCTTACAAGTGTTAAGATAGTTCAGCTACAGAGTTATAAATATGGCAGTATACATAAACATTTAAACCCAGTGAAAACAAAAGTTTATCTCAAGAAAATAAGGCAAAAAGGAGAAGAAATGTACTTATTGAACATTTTGGGGGTAGTTTTATGTACATATTTTTACTATTTAAAATGATCACATCTTAGAAACAATCTAAGTGCTCAACTAAGAGGAAATGCTTAAATTATGGTATTCAATATAATATTATACAATCAAATATTATAATTAGGAAGTCACAGCATACAATGAGCAAAGAGGGAACATTAAAAACACTTTGCAGGGCTTCCCTGGCGGCGCAGTGGTTGAGAGTCCGCCTGCCGATGCAGGGGACATGGGTTCATGTCCCAGTCCAGGAGGATCCCACATGCCACGGAGCGGCTGGGCCCATGAGCCATGGCCGCTAGGCCTGCGCGTCCAGAGCCTGTGCTCCGCAGTGGGAGAGGCTGCAACAGTGACAGACCCACGTACCACAAAAAAAAACCCCAAAAAACAAAAACACTTTGCAAGATTACATCTATCTACAAAATTATGAACATACGTTGATGAGAATGGAAGAGAATAGAACAGACAATCTATTTGTAGAGGGATTTTAGCTTTTTTCCCTTTTCTTTTTCATTATTATTCCTGGCAATTTTATTATTGCCAATATAGGAAATAAGAAGTGGGGAAGTTGGGGGAAGGGAAGGGAGTAGAAAAGTAGCTATTATCCAGATAAAAGATCATAAGAATCAACTTGCCAAAATGAGGACTTCACGCCATAATACGATGGGGGTGTTAGAATGCTGAATGTGATGGATTTTTTATTCAACTTGGAAAAAATCAGATTGTATTCTAAATTTTACTACAAAGGACTGAATGGCGTATATCTAACAAAAGAACAGTTAAAATGGGGTTTTATTAATTAAGACACACCTCACTTGTTTTGAGGGTTTCTTTGGAATCTTCTTCAGATTGCTGTTTCTTTTTAGAATTCTCGTCAACATTCCTAGGTGGGGGAAAAAATGAAATATGAAAGATGGAAGAGATATGGGAACATATGTATATGTGTAACTGATTGACTTTGTTATAAAGCAGAAACTAACACACCATTGTAAAGCAATTATACTCCAATAAAGATGTTAAAAAAAAAGTGAAATTGTAAAGCAATTATACTCCAATAAAGATGTTAAAAAAAAAAAAAAGTGAAATATGAACTCTGAATCAAATATCAGAATTTCTCAGCAAGATTAAAAAAAAAACCTTAGCTTTTCTTTACTATAAACATTTAATTTGTACATAGAGACTTGTGAATTTCAATTTAAATCCTATTCTTGGTCTACAGTGAAGAACTCAATCCCAAATGTGACATGGAACACTCTTGGCCCTATAGGAAAGTATTCTTGAAACAAAATTTCCTGAATGTTGCTTGAAGATGAATATGATATGGGCTACAATTTCATTTTGAAAGTCTTATCTTTTGAATAAACAGGGTAGTTTTATTTATTCAGATCGACAGGAATGAGGTCTATAAGAAAAATGAGAGGTAACTCCTCCCACTGAGTTCTGCAAATGATTGATTCAGCTATCTTCAAGTTTAAGATAAATTTATATAACTGCATCACAATGGAACAGCAAAGTTATAGCCCATGGCTAGACAGCCACTCTCAATCTCTTCAGCTTTGTAATTCTTATAGAATTAACCATGATAATGCAGTGCTAAAAAAAATTTTGGCTTGGACCTCTGGTTTATGGGGAGAAGCATGAGATTCTGGTGAAGTGAACTGCCTGGAAAGTCTGGAGAATGGAAGCAGTCACTGTCAGTAAGAGGTAACTGAAGGCTTCCCTGGTGGCACAGTGGTTGAGAGTCCGCCTGCCAATGCAGGGGACACGGGTTCATGCCCCGGTCCAGAAAGATCCCACATGCTGCGGAGCGGCTGGGCCCATGAGCCATGGCCGCTGAGCCTGCACGTCCGGAGCCTGTGCTCCGCAACGGGAGAGGCCACAACAGTGAGAGGCCCGTGTACCACAAAAAAAAAAAAAAAAAAGAGGTAACTGAATGTCCAGAACAGGGATACTTCCTGAGTACTTCTAGAGCGTCTATAAAACTCTCTGAAATTCTAGAGCAACTGTGTGCTTATGCATTTGCATTTTTCTGGGCAAAGAGCCCATAGCTTCCGTCAGATTATCTAAAAAGTCTGCCCCCTCAAAAGATTAGTATACACTACTTTGAAACATTATAGATATTAATACAATGAATTATGATACTGAAAAGGAAACCCTAAGGTCTTTCATAAACATGAAATAACATACACATTAAAGGTCTCACTCTTTACTGTCATTTTCAAAGCCTCTCTTCTGAAAGCATGACGAGAGAATGTTACAGTGGGAATGTGGCCAGATAAAATGTGTACCTGGAATCCTTTTTTCTCTTTTTGCTTAAGGCTACCTTTTTCTCTAAAACTTTCCGTTCTTTAAGGACTTCTTTACTTCGGGGGGCTTTGGGTTCCAAACTCTTTGTTGATGATTCTTCTAAGTCCACACTACTTTTGCCTGGGAAAGAAGCAATCAATAAACTGTATCTCACAACAGAGTTTTAAAAACAGTGTAATATTTATTTTTCATTAAGGTTTTCTAATCACTGTAAAAATGCAAAATGGCTTTAATATCTCTAAGCTGTGTTAGAATAAAAATAATTTTTTAGATGGAGAAGTCGTATTTTTTATTTCAAATGTTCATATATGTATATCTGTGTATTTTATATCACACAAGATCAGTGTCCAGAGGAAGTTCAATTTTATTCAATGAAATATTCCAGATAAATGTTTGACATTTTGGTTAACATAAAGTGTAGATGAATTCCATTATTATCACTGCAAGGCTTGAGGACTCACAGGTTAACAATAAATTTTCCAGTGATAATTCATTCCACCATCACTGGAGAATAAATTGCTAACATGTGAGGTGTATTATCTGGTATGTGATAGAATGTTTACTTTAGATACAGAAATATAATTTAAAAAGTGATGAAACACATTAGATTAAAAAGGAAATCTTCCATACTTTAAAATACATAATTTAAAAAAGTGAAGTTTTTTTGAGATATGATTATAAAATAAAATGATCGAAATTATATCTCATAAGTTATATTAATAGCTACAAAATAATGGAATATATAAGGTAGTTTAAAATATTAAAAGTTAACATCTCCCATACCTTGATTCTTAGCTTTTGAAGACTTTGTCTTTTCTGCTTTCTGTTTTCGTTTTTCCTCAAGTTTCTCTCTATTAATTTGCCTTCTTAAAAGCCTCTCTTCTTTTTCTTTAGCCTAAAACCACAAAATATTCATAATTATCCTGACAGATTATCAGGCAAAAGCAAAAACACTTTGGGGAAAAAAGCACACTTGCCCTTCAGATGTTCTTACAAATTAATGGGCTCTGCAAAAGTGCATATTTACTACTATATACATATGTGCGTATGTGCATGTGCATGTGTTTCAATCTGGACGTTACCAGAGGAATAAAAGAGAGAAAAGTTAAACTTTTCCATTACTCTTAAAGAATACCGTCAATTTAAAGGTATCATTTTGGGAAGTGGTGGCTTAATAAACTGCTATTTCAGTTAAAAGGATAGCTGTAAAAATATCTATGAGCATCAAGTGTAGAGGTAGGTCTCCATAATTTTTTGATTTTCTCAAAAAAGAAAGTTGAAATACAGATTCAAGTGACAGGCTAGTCCTACAACAAATGTGACCTTCTGGTCATAATCTCAGGACCCAGGTTTTAGACATGGGACTTTCTGCAGTCATATTTTAAAGCCAGGGAAAATCCAGTCATTGTGTGTTACTCCACCATCTCTTTCCCACCCAGAACTCAAAGCCTCAAAGTACCAAACATCCTAAGCATAAGCGTAACTCCTTATCAACTAATCTCAAGAGATAAGCCACTATTAACATTTTGGTGCACTTCCTTCAAGTAATTTTTCATGTAGTAATATTTCCTCAATCTATGATGCACAATTTTTCATATTTTAATGTTTCTGATATCATAAGCCATCTTAAAATTGATGTACATATACAAGGTAGCAATTTTTTTCTCTAAAAACCTGTTAATAATAGCACATCTTAGAAGTTTTTTCAAATGCAGGAAATATGTGGATGGACTGCGCTTCCTTCTTAATATTATGTTAATGGCTGATGTCATCTCTCTTTATGGCTGGATCCATATTTGAGTCAAACATTTCGACACTGTGAAACACCTAGGTTGTTACCAGTTTTTCACTACCACGAATCATGATATGAACACCTCCATCATATGTTTATGTCTATTCTGCCTAGTTAAATGACAAGGTTCCTGAAAGTAGAACCTATATGTCACTGTTTCAAATGCTCACCAGTACCTTGTAAACAGACTAGTCAAGTTTGCCAACCTGACTTAACATGTTAAAATAATAAGAGATCAAATCTGACTTACTATAGATTGCCGCCGTTGTTCTACAGTAAGCTCGTCATCAGAATCACTATAATACTTTGAATAAAGATATGGTTTGTGAACATAAGCATGCCGTATACTTTTTGCTTTTCCGTCACTGGGATCATTGGTTTGAGTTTTTGTTTTGTTCTGCTTGTTCTTTTCTTCGTCTGGAAGAAAGTCAATAGAAAGATCAGTGCTTCTGTCAATCAGCAATAAGATCAACATTATGCTTGATCAGCAGGAGGAGGCAAAAGTAGTATCAATGTAGTTTGAGTGTATTTGTAGGTCTGACAGGAGAAATATCACTATCTGAACATCCAGATATTGACATTTTTAAAGGCTATAATCCATTTATTTATTTATTTATTTAGGCTGCACCACATGTCATGTGGAACTGCCCCAACCAGTGATTGAATCTGTGCCCCCTGCACTGGAAATGCGGAATCTTAACCACTGGACCACCAGATAAGTCCTCTTGACTTATTAATTTTTTCCTTTCTTTCAGCTTCTCACATATCAAAAAGGCAAAGAAAAATTAGGCCTTATAGTTATTTATGTTTCTTTGACAAATAGTTAATCCTCATTTGTATGAAAACAGACTTGGTATGAATGCTTTACCAGTATTTAATTGAAAAAATTCACCTGAAGCAACACTTTAAAGTAAACTTGAGATGTTAATGATAACCTGTGATCTTTCTTTTATGGAAGAGGGAAGAATCAATAATTGGCCCTACACCAAGTATATACTAAAACCCCTCTACCTGAGGAAGGAGGATAAGTTCCCCATGGCACAGCAAGAAGTAAAGAAGTGGTACTAAGTACTCCTTAGTACTCTCAAAAGAGCCATTTTCTTACTTTTTGGATCTCATATATAGAAAATCTAGTTCTGTCCAGGAAAAACCTTGAAAAGACCCAATAAAGGATCTAGAATTAAAATTTCCATTTGGCTAGAGAAAGTGGAGTTTTAACAGGAAGACAGCATTCTTCCTACATTGGTACTCAAATGACCTCATGACGATAATTATGAAGAGTGGAGATTGCTGCTAATTCAGTTTTTTAATGGATACTAAGAAAAGAATGAAAAATGGGAGATACAGAAAAATACATCTGTGGCATTAAAACCTTCTACTTTTTCTCCCCTATGGTTTTCTCTCTAGGTATTCTATCCAAGAGCCAGCAACAAAGTTACAAGATGCTACCTACAGGCAATTGCAAATCATATTCAATATTTTTGACTTTTCAAAAGGCCATAAATATTTAATCATGTGGTAAAGAGCAGCATAAGGTATTGATTATAA
The DNA here is from genome assembly GCF_949987515.2 of Delphinus delphis. Lineage (NCBI taxonomy): Eukaryota > Metazoa > Chordata > Mammalia > Artiodactyla > Delphinidae > Delphinus > Delphinus delphis. The sequence continues at coordinate 98,463,106 of NC_082687.1, read as the reverse complement.
GCCCAGACACAGGTTTGAAATGGCGCTGTGCTCACTAGTTATAACACCCTGGACGAGACACCCTGTCTTGGCAACTCTGTTTCCTCACCTGCACCTATACAATAGTGTAATAACTGAGCCCAGTGCCTGGAACACACTAAGTACTTAATAAGGGTTGGCTGAAAAACAAACTATATAATAAAAGAGAGGTCTGGTCTTTCTTCTCCATTCTGGGAGGTAATCTCTAAGCCTTTGGAATGCCATGCCTGATAGGAGTGTTTTTATTTACCTAGGGTCATGGGTCAAGCCAAATTGCCCTAATAGTGTGATTTAGGGTGGAAGCATTGGGTCATGGGGTACCAGTTTGACCTCCAGAGGGGCTGGAGGCTGAGGCCAGACACATGGGCAGTCAACTAGGTGTATATGATGAAGCCCCAATAAAAACTTCAGATGTAAAGACTCCAGTGAGTTTCCCCGCTTGGCAATAATCTGTATACTGTCAGATATCAATGCCAGGAAGGGCACCGTGTCCACAACACCACAAGGAAAGGACAATTGGGAGACAGCAGAAGCAAGAAGTACAATCCTGCAGCCTGCAGAACAAAATCCACAATCACAGAAAATTATATGAAATGAAATGGTAAAGGTATACATGTCCCAGGTAAAGGAAGAAGATAAAACCCCAGGAAAACAACTAAGTAAAGTGGAGATAGGCAACCTTCCGGAAAAATAATTCAGGATAATGATAGTGAAGATGATCCAGGATCTTGGAAAAAGAGTGGAGGCAAGGATTGAGAAGATGCAAGAAATGTTTAATAAAGACCTAGAAGAACTAAAGAAAAAACAAACAGATGAACAATATAATAACTGAAATGAAAAAGACCCCAGAAGGAATTAATCGCAGAATAAGTGAGGCAGAAGAACAGATAAGTGATCTCGAAGACAGAATGGTGGAAATCACTGCTGCAGAACAAAATAAAGAAAAAAGAATGAAAAGAAATGAAGACAGTCTAAGAGACCTCTGGGATAACATTAAATGCACCAACATTCGCATTATAGGGGTCCCAGAGGAAGAAGAGAGAGAGAAAGGACCTGAGAAAATATTTGAAGAGATAAATCCTAAAAAATTCCCTAACATGGGAAAGGAAACAGTCACCCAAGTTCAGGAAGCACAGAGTCCCAGTTAGGATAAACCCAAGGAGGAACATGCTGAGACACACAGTAATCAAACTGACAAAATTAAAGGCAAAGAAAAAATATTAAAAGCAACAAGGGAAAAATGACAAACAACATACAAGGGAATCCCCATGAAGTTATCAGTTGATTTTTTAGCAGAAACTCTGCAGGCCAGAAGGGAGTGGCATGATACATTTAAAGCAATGAAAGGGAAGAACCTACAACTAAGAATACCCTACCCAGCAAGGTTCTCACTCAGATTTGACAGAGAAATCAAAAGCTTCACAGACAAGCAAAAGCTAAGAGAGTTCAGCACCACCAGACCAGCTTTGCAACAAATGCTAAAGGAACTTCTCTAGGCAGGGAAGACATCAGCAGCTTAAAACAATCTTGTACATACATAGACTGCTATATCAAAACTGCATGGGAACAGCAAACCCAAAAACTACTATACACACACACACACACACACACACACACTCTCTCTCTCTCTCTCTCTCTCTCACACACACACACACACACACACACACACACACACACACACACAAACACAGAAAAAGCAACCTGAACACAACACTAAGGATGGTCATCAAACCACAGAAGAGAACCAGAGAGGAAGGGAAGAAAAAAGACCTACAAAAACAAACCCCAAACAATTAAGAAAACAGCAATAGGAACTTATACATTGATAATTACCTTAAATGTAAATGGATTAAATGCTCCAACCGAAAAACACAGACTGGCTGAATAAATACAAAAAGAAGACCCATATATATGCTGTCTATAACAGACCCACTTCAGACCTAGGGACACATACAGACTGAAAGTGAGGGGATGGAGAAAGGTATTCCACACAAAGAGAGATCAAAAGAATGCTGAAGTAGCAATACTCATATCAGACAAAATGGACTTTAAAATAAAGACTGTTATAAGAGACAAAGAAGGACACTACATAATGATCAAGGGATCAATCCAATTATAAATATATATGCACTCAACATAGGAGCACATAAATATATAAGGCAAATACTAACAGCCATAAAGGGAGAAATCAACAGTAACACAATAAGAGTTGGGGACTTTTAACACTCCATTCTCAGCAATGCACAGATCACCCAGACAGAAAATTAATAAGGAAACACAGGCCTTAAATGATACATTAGACCAGATGGACTTAATTGATATTTATAGAGCATTCCATCTAAAATCAGCAGAATTCACATTCTTCTCATGCACACATGGAACATTCTCCAGGATTGACCACATGCTGGGCCTTAAAGCGAATCTTGGTAAATTTAAGAAAACTGAAATCATATCAAGCATCTTTTCCAACCACAATGTTATGAGATTAGAAATAAACTAAAAGAAAAAAAAATTGTAAAAAAGCACAAACATATGGAGGCCACAAAACATGCGACTAAACAACCAATGGATCACTGAAGAAATCAAAGAGGAAATCAAAAAATACCTAGAGAAAATGAAAATGAAAGCAAAGATCCAAAACCTATGGGATGCAGCAAAGGTAGTTCTAAGAGGGAAGTTTATAGCAATACAGTATTACCTCAGGAAAAAAGAAAAATCTCAAATAAACAACCTAACCTTACATCTAAAGCAACTAGAGAAAGAAGAACAAGCAAAACCTAAAGTCAGTAGAAGGAAAGAAAATATAAAGACCAGAGCAGAAATAAATGAAATAGAGATGAAGAAAACAATAGCAAAGATCAATGAAACTGAAAGCCAGCTCTTTGAGAAGATAAACAAAATTGATAAACCATTAGCCAGACTCATCAAGAAAAAGAGGAAGAGGACTCAAATCAATAAAATTAGAAATGAAAAAGAAGTTACAACAGACACTGCAGAAATACAAAGCATCCTAAGAGACTACTACAAGCAACTGTATGCCAATAAAATGGACAATCTGGAAGAAATGGACAAATTCCTAGAAAGGTACAATCTTCCGAGACTGACCAGGAAGAAATAGGAAACATGAACAGACTGACCACAAGTACTCAAATTGAAACTGTGATTAAAAAAAACTCCCAACAAACAAAAGTCCAAGACCAGATAGCTTCACAGGTGAATTCTTTGAAACATTTAGAAAAGAGCTAACACCTATCTTTCTGAAATTGTTCCAAAAAATTGCAGATGGAGGAAATGCCCAAACTCATTGTATGAGGCCACCATCACCCTGATACCAAAACCAGACAAAGATATCACAAAAAAAGAAAATTACAGGCCAATATCACTGATGAACATAATAAAAATCCTCAAAATACTAGCAATCTGAATCTAACAGTACATTAAAAGGATCACACACCATGATCAAGTAGGATTCCTTCCAGGGATACAAGGAGTTTTTAATATCCGTAAATCAATCAATGTGATACAAAAACAAATTGAAGAGTAAAAACCGTATGATCATCTTAATAGATGCAGAAAAAGCTTTTGACAAAATTCAACACCGATTTATGATAAAAAACTCTCCAGAAAGTGGGCACAGACGGAACATACTTCAACATAATAAAAGCCATATACATAAACCTAACATCATACTCAGCGGTAAAAAGTGGGATTGCAGGATCCCACTTTAGCTTTTAGCGGTAAAAAGTGGGATTGCAGGATCCCACTTTAGCTTTTAGCGGTAAAAAGCTAAAAGCATTTCCTCTAAGATCAGGAACAAGACAAGGATGTCCGCTTTCGCCACTTTTATTCAACAGTTTCGGAAATCCTAGCTATGGCAATCAGAAAATAAATAAATAAATAAAAGGAACCCAAATTGGAAAAGAAGAAGTTAAACTGTCACTGTCTGCAGATGATATGATACTATATGTATAAAATCCTAAAGACGCTACCAGAAATCTACTAGAGCTCATCAATGAATTTGGTAAAGTCGCAGGCTACAAAATTAATACACAGAAATCTCTTGCATTTCTATACACTAACAACAAAAGGTCAGAAAGAGAAATTCAAGAAACAATCCCACTTAACATCACATCAAAAAGAATAATATATGTAGAAATAAACCTACTTAAGGAGACAAAAGACCTGTACTCCGAAAACTGTAAGATGCTGATGAAAGAAATCAAAGATGACACAAACAGACGGAAAGATATACCACATTCTTGGATCGGGAGAATCATTATTGTCAAAATGACTATACTACCCAAGGCAATCTACAGATTCAATGCAATCCCTATCAAATTACCAATAGCATTTTTCATAGAACTAAAACAAACAATCTTAAAATATGTATGGAGACACAAGAGACCCCGAACAGCCAAAGCAATCTTGAGAAAGAAAATCGGAACTGGAAGAATCAGGCACCCTGACTTCAGACTATACTACAAAGCTCTAGTCATCGGAACAGTATGGTACTGACACAAAAATAGAACTATAGATCAATGGAACAGGATAGAAAGCCCAGAGATAAACCCATGCACCTATGGTCAATTAATCTATAATAAAAGAGGTAAGACTATACAATGGAGGAAAGACAGTCTCTTCAATAAGTGATGCTGGGAAAACTGGACAGCTACATGTAAAAAAAATGAAATTATAACAGTCTTTTAACACCATACACAAAAATAAACTCAGAATGGATTAAAGACCTAAATGTGAGACTGGACACTGCAAAACTCTTAGAGGAAAACACAGGCAGAACACTCTCTGACATAAATCACAGCAATATCTTTTTCAATCCATCTCCCAGAGTAATGGAAATAAAAACAAAAATAAATAAATGGGACCTAATTAAACTTAAGAGCTTTTGCACAGCAAAGGAAACCACAAACAAAATGAAAAGACAATCAGAGATTTCAAGAAAATATTTGCAAATGATGTGACTGACAAGGGATCTGCCTCCAAAATTTACAATCAGCTCATGCAGCTTAATATCATCAAAACAAACAACCCAATCGACAAATGGGCAGAAGACCTAAATAGATATTTCTCCAAAGAAGACATACAGATGGCCAAGAGGCACATGAAAAGATATTCAACAGCACTAATTATTAGAGAAATGCAAATCAAAACTACAATGAGATATTACCTCACATAACCAGGCCATCATCAAAAAATCCACAAACAATAAATGTTGAAGAGGGTGTGGAGAGAAGGAAACCCTCCCACACTGTTGGTGGGAATATAAACTGATGCAGCCACTCTGGAGAACAGTATGGAGGTTCCCTAAGAAACTAAAAACAGAGCTAGCATATGATCCTGCAATCCCACTCCTGGGCATATACCTGTACAAAAACATGGTCTGGAAGGATACATGCACCCCCAACGTTCATTGCAGCGCTGTTTACAATAGCCGAGACATGGAAGCAAATTAAATGTCCATTAACAGAAGAATGGATAAAGAAGATGTGGTACATATATACAATGGATTATTACTCAGCCATTAAATAGAATGAAATAATGCCATTTGCAGCAACATGGATGGACCTAGAGATTGTCATACTGAGCGAAGTAAGTCAGACAGAGAAAGAGAAATATAGTATGATATTGCTTATATGCAGAATCTAAAAAAAAAAAAATGATACAAATGAACTTATTTACAAAACAGAAACAGACTTGCAGACTTAGAGAAGGAACTTATGCTTACCAAGGGGGGAAGAATGGGGAAGGAGGAATACTTAGGGAGTTTGGGATTTCCAGGTACACACTGCTATATTTAAAATGGATAACCAACAAGGACCTACTGTATAGCACAGGGAACTCTGTTCAATATTCTGTAACAACCTAATTGGGAAAAGAATTCAAAACAGAATAGATACATGTATAACTGAATCACTTTGTTGTATACCTGAAACTAACACAGCATTGTTAATCAACTATACTCCAATATAAAATAAAATGTTAAAAAAATATATCCTGTGGTAAACCATAATGGAAAGGAATATGAAAAAGAATGTATATGTATGTATAACTGAATCACTTTGCTGTGTAGTAGAAATTAACACAACATTGTAAATCAACTATACTTCAATAAAATAAAATAAAAAAATAAAGGACAAGTGGAAGCTCTGTGTTTGAACTTTGCCAGACTCTATAGGCTATGTGCCTCTTCCCTTGGCTGATTTTAATGTGTCTCTTAGCTGTAATAAACCATAACTATGAATTTAACAACTTTCAATGAGTTCTGTGAGTCCTTCTAGTGAATTACCAAAACTAAAGGTGGTCTTGGGGACTCCGAATTTGCAATTGGTGTCAAACATGAGGGCAGTCTTGTGGACTGTGCCACTGACACATGGCAAATTCATACAAGATCACATCTTTTATAATAATCCTAGGGAATGGAGTTAAGAGATAGAAAACCTAGGCTTGTTGAGGTTTAATAACTTACCAAGCTTGCTCAGACAGACAACCTCGGAGCTGGGACTCAGGAACAAATCTTCCACCTATAAAGTCCCGTGCTCTTGCCGCTGTACCACACTGCCTTTCATGATACAGCCATCTGAATATACAAATACTGCTCAATGCGAAGCTTCACAAAGGCATTATTAAGTAAAATGCTTTACCATCTGATGTAATCTCTCCTTCTTCCATGCTATCAGACATTACAACTTCCTCCTCAGTGTCTTCTTCAAAAGATGAAAGGTCACTGGTGTGGACAGAGCTAACTGTGATGTCTGTAAGTCCATCCACATCAGAATCTATCAAAGAGAAATCTTCAAGAAGGAAATATAACAGAAAATAAATCATCTTGTTATATAAGAATACACACAGCACCCAATTCCTAAATTACATTTAAATTTTTCTGGTTTAAATACTGTCAAAGAACTTCAACTTCAGAAATAATCCCTCACCATTAGTAACCAATATCAAATAAGGTACAGTTGTTTGCAGAAAATACAAAGGCAAATTATCCTGTAAAATTAATGAAACTCGTAATTCATGGTCTGAATGATATAAACAAAGGAAATTTTAAGTAAGGAACTGAAATATTTACTATGTAATATTTTAAAGACTATGAATTAAGTTGCTTGGAATAATGTATATGAATAAATTATGAGTTACAAAATAAGGTTTAGAACTTCTCTGTTCATTTACTTTGCGAATTGGTAAATTAGTATAGGAAAGAAATATACAAATGTTTATTGCTCATCTTTTAGCAAAGAGGGTATGAGTTTTCAGGCTTTTAAAACACACATATCAAATACATTTTATTAAAATTTGAAAGCAAATCTGATGTGCCCCCAATGGACACTCATTGTTCCTTAAACTGTTGTTGATTTTTCCAAATTTTTACCTTCTTTGGTCCCTTCGCTGGTTTTAGCTTTATTATTGTTTTTTTCTGAGGGAAGTTTTGAACACTCTACTTCTTTATCCTTTGCTTGTTTTTCATCTTTTACTTTTTGGACATCTTCACTCCTCTTTGAGTGATCAAATTTCTTTTCAGTCTTTTCCTTCTTTTCTTTCTTTCTTTCTCCCTTTTCATTGCTATCTGGCTTCTTTTCACCTTTGTCTGTTGATTTATTTTTTTGGTCACTGCTTTCTTGTTGAACATCCTTATTTAGCAGAACTGAACTATTACTTTCTTTTATGTGATTTTTAATTTCTTCAACTGGACAAGGGAGATCACTAAATTCTTCAGACTTAGGGACTGTTTCCTGTCCTTCCCCTGCAGAGTCAGGTGTAGATTTTTCTTTATCAGCCGTGTCCTCTGAAGTTCTCTCTTTCTCAACAGTAGTCTCAGTGCTTGGCTGAGATGGGAGTTTTTTGGATATTCTCTCACTGGTCTTTGCATTTGACATTTCTGTCGAAGCCCTGGCAGCACTAGCTTCTTGGTTAAGAGAAGTGATGGTTTCCAAGATTGACATGGCATCACTGGCCACATTCGCACTGGCGCCAGGGGCAGGGACACCTTCGAGGTAAAGACATGTTTTAGAATAAATTTATGCAGAAGGTAAACCCCTCTGCTGAATCAAGGCCACTTGCCACTGTCATCTTCACATGACACATCACCTTTAGACTTTCAGGTACTGGTGCTAGTACTTAACACCTTCTAAATTCTCTACCTCTGTAATACAGTATATTAGGAAAGGCACCAGCAAATGTGATACTAGTCTAGTTCTCAGAAAAAGGATGTGTTTTCTAATTATTTTAATTATCCCCTCTATTGAAACACACACACACACACACACACACACACACACACACACACAGTACATTACTAAAATGCTCATCATTAAAAAAAAAATGTTATGCCAGTTGAAGAATCTGGGTAATAATTAAAATAAATATAATTTCACTAGAGTAGCCAAATAGATAAATGTTTTAAAGAACTAAATACCCCTAACTTGATACTCAGTTCAAGAATGAAAGCAATGGAACTGACCAAGAGTAAAAGCAAAGCACCTTGTGTAACGATGGAAGAGTCTGGTTTCTCATCATCGGGGGCTGTGCTGCCACCTGTTTCCTCTTTGTGATTTAGCGTGGCCAAAAACTCATGCACAGCTTTCTCCACTTGAGGTCTGAATGTGTGGTTAATCTTTGGATCCACAACCTGAGAAATAATTCTGTCAATACCAGACTCCAACATTCCTGATCTGAAACACAGGGTAATTTACAGAAAGGTGAAAAAGATAATACTACATTATTTGCATTAATTACTTTTAAGTAAAGCCATATCTATTACATATATGTTCAACCTTAAATTGCCTCCAATCCATTCACTTGGAATATACAGAAAGAATACACAAAAGAAAATACGTTTCACAATACAGTGGCATTTAATACATCATACTGCAAAAAAATATGTAAACTCCCCACCACTGTGTCACCAGTGGCAATACTAAGGCAGACAGAACAAAAACAAAACAAAATACCCTTAGAACTAGACACAGCACATTACCTAAAGACCAGGCTTGTAGGTGATGCTTATCTTACCTCAATCATGCCCATGGCTTATCTCACTAAATGACCTTAGTGATCATTTAGTGATAGGAATAAATGGTCATTAAAGCTGAGCTCTGGGTATAAAATAAATCTATGGATTCTGCAACCTCTTTTTTTTTTTTTACCAGAAAAATGTATGCCTCTTGTAAGTATTAGAGCCTCCAGGAAAACTGAAGAATATAAACAAAGTATAATTTTACCAAACTTACAAAAAAGGAAAATAAAAAGAAAAAAAACTTTAAAAGAACAAAAATAAAACTTAAGATTTCTGGCCTTCTTTTTATTATCTTCTTGCTATAAAAACTAAATGATGTATTCATTCAACAATTATGTTACGAGTGGCATCTACACAACAGGCACCATGCTAGCCACTGGGCCACTACAAATCAGATCTGGTCCCTGTTCTGGTGGGAGAGAGAGACACAAACAAAATACAACATGATAGGCACTAGAACACACCATACACTGTAGGAAAAAAGTAGGATATTATTATTATTAGCTATGTCTGAGATTATTTGCGAAAGCTTTCCTAAGGAAAGCTTGATTTCCAGAGAAGAGAAGGGGAAGAAAGTGCACAAAGAAATATCATACATAAGAGACAGAAGGGCAAAAGGCACAGTAAAGTCTGAAACGTGCAGAAAATCACAAAGGTGTCTGAGCAAAATAAGATGACATGAATTTATCTGAAGAAACACACTTCCACCTTGTCCCTTTGTAACAAAGAACTTGAGGAGTCACAGTTCCCTGGATAGAGTTGGGAGAGTGGGGTGCTGGTCTTCTGCAGCTCCGAGGCCTCAGGCTCTCCCTGCATAGTGGGTGAGGTGTCTCTCCTTATACTTTGCAATGCTATTTCTGAGTGCAGCGCTGTCTGGAGTGCAGGATGGCTGTGATTTTCATTTCCTGAGGCACCTCGCAGGCCTGGGATACTATAATTCCACTTATGTGGGCCATAGAGAAAAATGAGTCAACACTGCCCAAAGTAGGTAACCTGCTTTCTAAAGTTCTAAGATATAATACAAAAAACAAAAAAAAAGCAAATCCTGAAAACATTGTCGTTACATCTTAGAGGTGTCTTTAAAATGTAGCAGGTGGAAAAGAAGCAATGACAAGCAATCTGAAAAATGTTTTGATTTAAGGCACAAGCACAAAGGCACAAAATAAAAAATAAAACCCACCCACCTCCAAATTACTGCTTCAGTCTCTTTCCCTGATGCCTATGTTCTGGTCCCTGGTGTACTTTAGTCTACTCTCACTCAGAGGTCAGCTCTGATCTTAAAAATGTGTATGCATAGCTGATTCACTTTGTTATACAGCAGAAACTAACACAGCATTGTAAAGCAATTATACTCCAATGAAGATGTTAAAGGAAAAACAAAAACGGAAGCCAGTGCTAGCAACCACATTGCTCTTCGTGGGCTCACTTCACTGAGGTGTGGCCAGAGCTGCCTCACCAGAGGAAGAAGAAGTCACACTTCTAGGTTCAAGGGCAAAGCCAAAATGCCAGCAGCTGGCACTGTCTTGGTTAAAGCTACTTCCTTGTCTTCCTTTTAAACACTGTACAGTTAAGGTCATTATTTCTGAGCTCCCTAGTATTTTTAGGTTTTGTTGTATAAACGAATGCATAAATATAATAAAATAAAACTTTTTTCTGCCTATTGAGTTGGCAGACTGGCTATTAAACTGAACCATCCAAAACTGCTGATATTAGACTATTTTGTCCTACAAAAATGGCAATTGTAGACGGTTCAATCTAAGAGTCAACTGAGTATTTCTCAAAGTATATGTAAAAAAACTGTCTGACATTGTATTTATAGGTGATAGTCCATCCCTTATACCATTAGTTAGATACAACTAGTCTTTTAAGAAACTTTAACATGTTATTTAAGAGACATAAATTTACTAATGGAATTTAAATAAGAGAACAGTTCTATTAAAAATAAATAACAGAGCTAGAAGAAAATATACAGATATCCCAGTAAGAGCAATGCCTATATTACCCAAGAGACAGCTATTTCCCCTGTTCTAAAACGTCTCTAGAGGAGAGTCCTCATCACCCATAGGTGGACTGCTCTAGTGTTAATTGCTGACAGTCACAAGAACCCTCTACTGATGTGTCCAGCAATCCCTCACCAAACAAGATTCTGTGAAAACAATGCCTTATATTGGTACAACAACAATTTTAAGTGCTTGATTTTACATGGGCACGATTGAGTTTAGTTCCCTTTGAAGAACAAAATAAATGACTGCTTCTCTACTTTATAGGTTCTGTATGCTAAGGAGTAAATTCCAGGAAATTTGCCTTCCATTTAGTCTCTCAATATATGGAAAAAAAAAAAAAGGATCCAAGACTCTACCCTTGCGCTTTTAAAGCAATGTTTTCCTTTGAGAGAGGGAAGCAGATATGCAAATTGTTGCCTGACAGTGCTCGGCAAGTGTGGACAGTGTCAGTAAGCTTCCCTCCCCCATCCCACCCTTAGCCTCCCATCCCCCTACTATTTTGGTTATTGTTCTCCTGAAGGTCTGGAAGTGAGTAGCCACCCCCACCCCAGGCCTGCCACCCAACAGGAAAGGCTTTGACTTTTTCCCAAAAGGTATTATTATGCAGCCCTCTAATGGCATCTTTCATCTTACCTGGATTCTTTTATAGGTTCCTGAACATCCTTTAAAATGCAGACAACAAAGCTATTGTCAAATTTCCCTCTTCTCTTATTTACTAGGACACAGAGTCTGAGCCCCCAGGCTCCTAGTATCTAGTATTACCTGTGGCTAAATGGGTCTTTGAGTCAGAGTGTAAAGTTTTATTTGTGGGGCTTCCTGTGGGTGGAACTATCAATGGAGTAGCACACTAGGTAGGTGTGCAAGGTTCCTGAGGGACAAGAGGGAATTAAGAGGTAACAGCTATAGGGACTTCCCTGGTGGAGCAGTGGTTAAGAGTCCACCTGCCAATGCAGGGGACATGGATTTGATCCCTGGTCTGGGAGGATCTCACAAGCTGTGGAGCAGCTGAGCACGTGTGCCACAACTACTGAAGTCCGTGCACCTAAAGCCCGTGCTCTGAAACAAGAGAAGCCATCGCAATGAGAAGCCCGCACGTCGCAAGGAAGAGTAACCCCCGCTCGCCGCAACTAGATAAAGTCCACGCGCAGCAACGAAGACCCAACACAGCCAAAAATAAATTAAATAAATAAATAAATAAATAAATAAATAAAAGATGTAACAGCTGTAAAAACATTTGTCTAACTGTTTAAAAGCCACATTTCGTAAATATTTGTCAAGGCAGGGAGACTAAGGCAGTTTTTAAACAATGTAGTCACGTTTTTGGGGTGTGAAGCAGGGAGAGAGGGTCCAAGTCTTCTTGTCTTGGCAAATACTTATATTCAAGAACAAGATAATATTGTTAATCTGCTTTTGGGGGTATAAATATGATTTTTTTAGGTCCCTCTAACCATTCCAGCTTTTCACTCTCTTTATGTTTACCAAAAAATGACTCCGACATGTCTAAATGCACTTCTCCCACCTTTTTTGGATATGTCATCATTAAAAAGCACAGGTAAAATCACAGTAAAATGCAAGTAAAAAGACAAAAGAAAAGGAGAGGGGCAATATTAGAACACAGAGGACACAGCCTCAAATCAGGGGAAAATGTTTTAATCTCAGTGACCTTTAACGTCTTTATTTGTAAATCAGGCATAATAAACCCTGCTCTTTTAGGGCCAAGAGAATAACTGTGAATGTAACTGTATAGGATATATTTACCTATCTGGCATTAACCATCTATTCATATCATATCTAGAGGGGTTTTTTTTTTTTTGAAGTCACGCTGTCATTCCCTTCCCTCAATATTTCCAAAGGTCTACAGGAGAAATCAGACTGTTAAATTTATGGGGGAAATGTGAAGTGATTAGCACCTACTCTAAAATCACACTGTATCATAATATAAAGTAGCCACACCAAACTTGACAAAATTATCACCAGGTGAACAAACTTCTGCACAATGTCTCTGCTTTCAGGTAAAGTATATGGTGACATTCTCAAGCCCTTGTAGAAACTCTGCAATTCTGAGGCTTACTTGAGCACTTGCTGTCGAATATTGTTTCTTAGCTGGTTCTTATTGAGGTGCGGACTCCACGTATGAGTTGCTAAGTGGTTTGCAACAAAGTTGTCAACACGTTGTCTCAGATTCTGATAGGCAGGCTAGAAAGAAAGAAGAAAAAAGACATAAATGTTAAAAATCTCCATTGTTATACAATATCGATAGTCTCAGGAATTTGAGTATCTTTAACAGTGTTAAACATTTCTTAGATTACAGTGTCAATGTGGCAACAAAGTTTCACAGCTTATGACAATCCTGCTTTAGGATAATTTCAGAGTCATTCAAATACCATTTATTTTGTCTAAGACAATATGTTTGGAGATGAGGAATACAAAGAAGACAGACATACCTTCTATTTACAGACAAGGGACTAGAAAATAAGATACCAGTAAGTGTTACTGTTAGATGATTTGGAGCAAAGAAAGGGAGAAGAGCAGAGAAAGTAAGCCTTCATTGAGAATGTGGCACCTGAGTTTCACAACGCAGCTGGGACCAGGAAAGGCAGGCCTTGCAGGTACACCCAACAATATAAGAGCAAGTAGGTGAGAAAATGTGGGGTCAGGAGCATTAGGGAGCCCCCCACATTGTTAAATCCAATTTGGATGGAGAAGAGACTATAAAAAAAAAAAAAAAGCAGAGAAATGTAGTTGGAGACAGAGCTTGGGGCCAGGGCCTAGAAGGATCTGGGGACCTGTATACGAAGTCTGGAATTATGGGATAGAGAACGGGAACCCACAACACATATAAGCAGAGTGATATGTGATAGCTGAGCTTTCTGATGAAAACTTTCTGATAAATTAAAAGCTTTCTGATAAAGCTTTTAATCTTCCTACGGTGAAAGAGTAAACAGACACAAAATATACTCAGGAAAGGATGCAATGACTACAATAATAAAGGTCTGAACTGGGGTGGCAAAAACAGGCTGAAAGACATGGATTCAAGAGAAATTATGAAGTGGCAACCACTGGAGCTAGGCATTAAGTTTGATGTAGGTCACCAGTTTGTAACTGGAAGCAATTGTTGCCCCCCTCCCTCCCGGGGTGGGGGGGGACATCAGGCAACGTCTGGAGACATTTTTGATTCTCACAGCTAAGGGGAGTTGCTTCTGGCATCCAGAGTGTCGAGGGCAGGGATGCTGCTGAATATCCTACAGTGCACAGGACAGACCCCCACACAAAGAACTATCCAGCCCAAAATGTCAGCTGTGCTAGAGCTGAGCACTCCTGACATAAGGGAAGCAGGAGAGAGGACACATACTATGTCATCTCATCCTAAAAGGATGCTGCCTAGAAGGAATGTTTGACCACTCAGTCAGGACTGCATGCTTCGTTCCTCCAAGCTGTCCCCCACATGTCATGCTGTTTATATCTTTCTTTTATGTGGCTCTTAACGTAGATGAGTTTGAGTGTTCCGAATGATTTTAAGCAAAACTGTACAGCCTCGTCTTCTGCTATTTGCTCCCTTACCCTTCAAAGCTAATTCTCTAGTGATAAGTTCTCTTGCCTTCAATCTTGTACACCTACCATTCTTTCTCCCTGTCCATTTGGCAAATTTCTCACTTTTGGAGTTCACCCAAGTCTGTGAAGTCATCCTGACACCCAAGGTAGGCTTCCGTGGCCCTTCTCCCACGTACCAACTATCTCCTATACATACTGTCATTCAAGTAATTCTTGTGTTGTACTATATTTTGAGGAGAGGGGGAATATTTATCTCCCTACTGAAATGTAAGCCTGTTCCTTCCACTCTTTCAATCTTTGTTTCCACACACCTTTCCAACTGCTAGGCAGATAAGCAACTGAAAAGTCATTGTCAGGTGAGATGACTGGGTAACTATCTAGGTAGCACAGATGATAAAGATTTTATCCCTCTGTGACACCCCTTCATCTCTTCCAATTTCCAGACTTTTGCTAATACCTATGTTCAATCCTACCAAAAATGGTCTCACGAATATTTTTCATGTTCTTCTCCATTTATCCAAAACCAATGTGAATGAAAATTAATTTTCTCCCCAATGATTCTAAAACATAATTCTTCTTTGCAGTATTCCCAAATCTCAGAAAGTTAGGATCAAATATCACAACAAATTTAGCACTCTAGTTGCCCCACAAAACAAGCTTCAATCTGAACTACAACAGGTAATTCTCCTGGTTGCTAAGTTCTACTTTAGGTTAAAAGCCTAGTGACTAGAGAAATATTTTAGATTCCATTACTCTTCTGGGAATAGCTATCTATCTCTTCTTCCTTCTCTAGTGCTCCGGGTCAAAAGCCTTGATGTCCTCCTTGCTTCCTTCCTCCCTTTCTCTTCCACCCCTCTTCCAAAACCATCAGCAAATCCTGTCAGCATTAGCATCAAAAAACAGCCAGAACCTGACCACTTCCCTCCTGCTTCACTGCTACCACTCTGGTCCAGAGCATTCTCATCTCCTTTCTAGATTATTGTGGCTGACCTCCCTGAGCTACCTTGTTTATCTGAAGTCTGTTTTCCACAGTGCAGCTAGTGCCAATCTTCTAAAATTAGGGTAACCATATTAATTTATTGTCCAAACCAGATCATGACTGGGTGCAAAGGGGACACTGTTAATAATTATACGAGGTCAAGCTATCTAAAATGAAAGTCAGATCATGTCCTTCTTCTGCTCAACTCCTGCCAGTGGCTTCTCAGCTCCAGTAAGCGCCAAACTCTTACAAAGGCTTCCAAGGCCAGACAGATCTGTGAAGAGAGGGAGGGAGGGAGGGGCAATTCTACCTCTCCTCCTGTCACTTTCTCCCTCAGTAGGTTCTGCTTTAGGCCTTCCACACTTGCTGTGGTCTCCACCTGGAACCCTCAGCCCTGATAGCTGGACAGCTCCTTCAGTTATGGCTCAAATGTCATCTCATTGAAATCTTCCCTGAACAACTTACTCAAAACACATCAGCAATCCTTTCCACCCTCATCCTGCTTTCTTTCTTCCAAAGAACCTCTCACATATTATTTATTGTCTGTTTCTCTCTGCTGGGATTCAAGCTCCATATAAGCAGACACTTTGTGTTCACTGCTATATCCCTGGCACCTAAAACAATGCCTGGTACATAATAAGTATTTGTTGGGTGAATAAACTTATATACTTCTGTCTTCTATTTTCCTTTTGAATCTAAAAAGAAATAGACAATAATCATAAGTGACCAGGAGCCATTTATAACTGAGAAAGTATCCAAAAATTGGCCTTTACCACCTGGGGTGAAAGGTGCCATATTTACTTGGTCAGTGAGCTCCCTGCCTGGGACAGAAAGATGGGCCTCTCTTGATTTTCCCTCCTCATACTCTACTCAGTGCAAAGGGGTCAGAACGGCTTTGTAACCTCTCAGCTTGCTCCAGGGGTCTGGGAACTGGTAGTCTACAGCAGAGGAGCCTCACCATTAGCTGGATCTTATGGCTGCATGTTAATGTGAACATATGCATTTTCCCTAGTTTTCATTAGACTGTCAAAGCCCTGAGCTTCCCTCCTTCCCGCCCAAGAAATGTTTTAAGACTCCACTTTGAGAGGATCTGGCAGGGATATTACAGATACAGCAATAACACTCAGTGGGGATGGGGATGAAGAAAAAGTTGAGCCTTAGACATTGCAGCCCCCTCGCCCCCACCACCAGCATATTAAATTTTCAATCTGCATACACAATAACACACAGATTTGTAGGTTTCTGAGAACAGCAAAGTGAAATTTCTACTTGCTGGATACAAATAACCAGCTTTATTTAGTTGGGTAACATTTACTTGGCCATGTCCTTTGAAAGGAAGGAAGGGAAGAAGGGAGGGAGGAAGGAAGGAAGGGGCAATAGGCATTATTTTCAAAAAGGTGGTTGTGCATATTCTCTAAAAGCGAGAAAACTACATATCGATACTTCCTACATAGATAAATATCCCCAAGTAAACTGAATTTTCTGTGGTGCTGAAACTCTGACAACTCAAAAAAGGCACATTCCATTTCTGGTCTACAAGGTGGGCCAGAGTTTTTAAAAGGGAAGATGTTCCCACATGTCAGGAAGGTTTTCCCAGAGAAGATAAAGGAATTGTGCGCAGTTCACCACAAAGCATTTTTCTCAAAGAAACGAGGTTCTTTAGAACAGCTGAACACACTATGAGAAAACCCTCACCCCATCAAAACTCTAAAAGCAGTGAACCAAACCAGACCTAAGGAAAAAAAAAAAAGAAAACAATTGTTTCCAACAGAAGCTTCCTGCTTCACTTGCTTCCAGACCCTACTGGGTTTCCATTCACCTCACTGAGTGCTCCTTCCTGGTGTCCTCTACTCATCCCTTGCAGAACCAGCTAAGTTCACCTGTTCCTGCTAATGCTCCTTTCACTTTGACATTTGGTATAAAATCCCTTCCCCTTCCTAGCCCCTAACTCTTTTTGTACAGGGAACCACCGTGCTGACCTTTCCCTTCTACCACTTACTCTTCGGAACTCACTATTTTGTCCAGTCCTTCTTCCACTTCACTATCTGCTGCCCCCTCTCCTCCATCCTTTCCTCAGTTTTCTCTGCTCCTCACCCCTCACCCCACCTCCCTTCTCACTTTAGAGAAGTGACTTGGCCTAAGCTACCTAAATCAGTCATCGGTAGAAACAAAAGTCCTGATCTCCCCAGCTCTGCCTCTTCACCCCTGCACCCCTCACAAAGTCCAGCAATGCACACTGCAAATAACTTGATTCATTACCACTTAGTAATTTCTGCAAAGGACAAAGATATGATCCTTGCCAGAAATCTTCGAGAGAAGGCAAAAATAACTTGGATACAAAGTAAACGTGGCGGGGGGGGGGGGGGGAATCAGAGATGAAAGCACAGTTAACGTTAATGTTTCCAAAAGAGTCTCCGAAAGAACAGTGACTCCGTCTTGCTCACCTCTACATTCCCAGCACCTAAGCAGTGCCTGGCACGTTGGAGGTGCTTAACGCTAGTCTGTTAAACGAATGAAAGGCTAAGCGAATGAATGAACACAGCGTGCCCTGCACAGTGCCGGGCACAAAGCAGCAGCTCAGAGAGGAAGCGGCTGCACAGGGAGCTCGGCGGGAGATGCGCCTCAGAGGGGCCTCGGCAGGGGAAGCCAAGGCGCCGCCGGCCCATCGACGGATGTGGAAGACTGCCCATCAAGGCGGCCCGCGGGTCCTCCCCTGTCCCCGCACGCCCGCAGCACCTCGCGCCCCGAACCTTGGTGTCCACGTCGGCCAGGCAGTCCCTGCGGAACTGATCGAAGAGCCCTTGACTTTTGAGGTGGTTCACGATCATGGCAACGAGCTGCGGGTCCCCGACGCCGGCCCCCGCGCCGCCCGCCCCGCCCGTGCCCGGGCCAGCCCCGGGGCCGGGCGGCGGCGGCGGCGGCTGCGGCTGCGGCGGGGGAGGCGGCGGCGCGGGAGGAGGCGGCTGAGGCTGCGGGTTGGTGGCCATGGCGGTCTGGACTGGGGAGGGCGCGGGCCCGGGCGGCCGGCGCTCCTGGCAGGCGGCGGCTGCACAGGTCCCGCCGCCTGAGGTAAGCCAACGGGATGTTGTTACGGAACCAGCGGATCCAGGGCAACCCCGGAAGTGAAAGGGAACCGGGGGAAGGGAGGAAAAGGCGGTGACAATAGCAACGAAGGTCCGGCTACGGGGGCCGCGAGGGGCCAGTTACAGCAGCCTCCGACTGCGGGCGCCCTCGCAAGGCTGGGCTGTGTGGGAAGCGGCGGCGGGCGGCGGGCGGCGGGCGGCGGGCGGCGGGCGGCGGGCGGCGGGCGGCGGGCGGCGGGCGGCGGGCTCTGCGCGCGGGTCTTAGGTCTGGAATCCAGGGCAGTCGGGCGTTTGACTCACGCGCCCCCCAGGACCTGAGGGCCGACTGGGCGCCGGCTAGCACCTGGCCGGGGCGGGGGAGCGAAACGTTGACCGTTGGTTGGTTACAACCGCGGTGGCGTTTAGGCCTGACGCTGTTGCTCCTGATTCACGGAGCAGTCGAGATCCATAGACGTTCGCATCCGTAGACATGCGACCCGTTGGTAGAACTGCTTAGTCCAAACTCTCCCAGCCCTCTTCTTTCTCAGTCTGTGATCCTGCCCATTTTTCTTCCAGGCAGGTAGCTCCAGGGGCCTCCTGTCTCTCCTCCCCGTCCCATCCCGTTTTCTCTTGAGCGTCCCGTTGCTCTCCGAGTGTGCCTGTGATCTACAACCCGATCCCTCCAGCACCTCCTTCCTATCCGTGAAGACAAACCGCCAGGCTTTTAGTTTTTAGGGTGTTGCTGTTGATTAGTTTGATCAATAAGTAATGCTTGCTTATATAGCACGCACTAGGAGCCAGGCGTGGCGTTTAGAGCTTTCTATGTGCATTAATTCACCCAGTCTTTGGAACAGCGCTAAACTGGGTCTTATTATCACTAATTTGCAAATCAGGAAACTGAGATGCGAGGAGATTAATTGTCCAAGGTTACACAGAGAGCAAACCGCCTGATTCTTGACTGAGTTATCTTTAAAATTATTCTTAGTACACGATCAAAGCAAAATAAATATTACAAATTTTCATAATTATTCAATAGAATGTAAAAGTTATGGGAAAATACATCTCAGTGAAATGGATTTTGTTGCTTTTTAAAATTCATAGATCTGTGGATGAATATGTCTTATTGCTAGAACGGAAAAGATTGAGCAACAATTCTATTCGTATTTCTAGTTTTTATAGCTGTATGACCTGAGAAATTGTGTTCATATAAACAAGTACTCTACCTGGGAACGGAGTTTTATTGTAGCAATATTCAATTCTTGATCTCAAAAAATTAGATTTGATGATCTTTGAGCTGGCTGTTCAATTAGTCCTCCTTCAATTTTCTTGAAAGCAAAGAATTGAAAACCACCCGACTTGCCAAAGGATTTGTTTACCTAGTCCTTATTCTTCCACTTTTTCGGTTACTAGAAAATATACCAGATAGGATTTATCAAGACATCAAATGATAAGAGTAGGGTGTTAAAAAAGAAAAAAAAAAAGACATCAAGTGACTATGAATTAGACTTTTTTAAAAATGAGATGTACCTTGTTTAACCCAATATACTCAAAGTTTGGGAAAAAACATTGTTCATTTGCATAAATAGTTTTGGATAAAATGCATTTTTTTTTTTTTTTTTGGTTACAGGTGGTTCAGTTTTGTTTTGTCAAAACTTTGCAGCTAATGAAATAGCTGATTAAAGTTAAAACTGTCAAATATAGGAAATATTTGTCATATAACCTAATTAACAGCCATTTTCATTGTCAGACTAGCCAGATCAGCCTGATTGGGTTTACTTTCTATCAGAAACAGTTTGACTTCATTGTTTCAATTCAAATAAAGTGTCCTGCATTTTTTTTTTTTTTTTTTTTTTTTTTTTTTTTTTTGCGTTATGCGGGCCTCTCACTATCGTGGCCTCTCCCGTTGCGGAGCACAGGCTCCGGACGCGCAGGCTTAGCGGCCATGGCTCACGGACCCAGCCGCTCCACAGCATGTGGGATCTTCCCGGACCGGGGCACGGACCCGTGTCCCTTGCATAAGCAGGCGGACTCTCAACCACTGCGCCACCAGGGAAGCCCAAGTGTCCTGCATTTTGAGGAGTATAATGAAGACTGCAGAGAGCAGAAGTCGTGCAATAAAAGCTTTATCACTAAAAGCAAATCAAGATCAAAATGGTATAAGATATAATTGTTTTATCTATTTTCAAAATTAGTTATGAAAACAAGATGAGAATATGACGTTGCCCTTTAGTTAATTACCAACAATGCAATACAATATATTGTTAAATGTATATAGTACTTATTGTGTGTAGTAGGGTAAAAGGCATGGTATTTCTTTGGTGTATATAGATGTGTGTATCAAATTTACTCAACTATTTGGGAATAACTAAAGAGTCATCCATAAGAATTCAGCAAAATTCCATAAATTTAATTAGGCAAATGATCAAACTTAAGAAAATAATGAAACAATAAGATATTTGCTGCTAAAAATGAATTGGTTCAGTGGCTAGTAAATAATTTTATGTTTTGTAAACAACATATAGAAAATCCTAAATATTTTTAAAACATCATAGGGTGAGAATTAACTATATTCTGTTTTTACTTTTTTATTGATATTATTAATTTTATTTATTTTGATTCATTGGTTACTCAGTATTCCAATTTTTTTTTTTTTTTTTTTTTTTGGCTGCGTTGGGTGTTCGTTGCAGGCTCTAGAGCAGAGGCTCAGTAGTTATGGTGCACAGGCTTAGTTGCTCTGGGCATGTGGGATCTTCCCGGACCAGGGCTTGAACCCGTCCCCTGCATTGGCAGGTAGATTCTTAACCACTGCGCCACCAGGGAAGTCCCCAGTACTCCATATTTTTAGAGACATTTAAAAGTACATATTTTTGTGATTGTAAGGTTAATACTTGTAGAAAATTTGAGAACTATAAAATACAAAAGAGAAAAGAAAAACAGTCTCTTTTTCAGATAACCACTATTAACGTGTTAGTATGAATCCTTCTGGATATTATATTGATATATATGTATATACAATTATTCAATTTTTTTTAAAAAACTAGGTAATACATTCAAATGGAACACAGTGGAATATTAAGTCTCTCCCCTGTGCCCCAGTTTCCCTACCCAGAAGCAACCTCTATTACCAATGTCTGGTATAATCTTCCAGAGATGTTACACACACACACACACACACACACACACACACACACTCACACACACGTGTTTTAAATTCCTCTTTATAGTATTAATTGGTGAAAATTATAAATCATGGTTGGTTTAAGATGATGGGTCCCTTTTCTGGTCCAATATGGTTTCTTTTTCTTTTAGTTTGTCCCACTTCTGTTAATCCTATTCTTTGCCTATTATTTTGCAGAATTATCAGTCTCTGTGTATGTTCCAAATTCACTTGAAGTATTGAGTTTTTATAAACGGTATTCCTAAGAAAATGTACTTCTACAATATGCTCTATAAAATGTCTCTAGTAGTTACACAAAGAAAAGTTTTAACTTTCATGGTTCCCTTAAACTTGCTCTGAGTGCTCTAATTTAGACCTCTATAGGGATTGGACAAGGCAATTTAAATTCTGTTCCTTTTGGCAAAAAAAGTAGAAAATTATAATTTAAATAGATAATTCACAATTGATTTTATAAAATGTATGTTAACTGTCTTATTGAATAACACAGTTAATCTAAAAGAAATGAGAATATTTGTATCCATGGGTTTGTTACACTGGTTACACACAGACTGGGTACAGTGTAACTTTGAACAATTTTTTAGCCTTGGAAAGCATTCTAGTTACATTGAAAAGAATCAGGGTCACTGATCTGTACTGCTTTGTCTGTTCCAAGGTGCTTTTCTTTCCATTTGAAGGCAGGTCCTAGGGATGAGTATTGTGAATACCTAGGGGGAAAATGGTGTACATTTAAATCTAAAAAAGGAGGGGAAAAAAGCTGTTTTAAGCAGTCATCATTTCTTACCAATGGCCTTGTTGCTTTGTTCTCTTCTCTTACAGTTTCTTTAGAATCAGTAATATAATTTTTGATAATAGTGGGGGCCCTCTTGGTGAGGTGTTCAAAAAAACTTGCCATTGCTCCCCTACCCCACTGTATGTATGTCTGAATTCAGAGCATCTCAGCAAGAATCAAATACTTTCTCCTTTTTTTTTTTTTGCCGTACGCGGGCCTCTCACTATTGTGGCCTCTCGCATTGCGGAGCACAGGCTCTGGACGCGCAGGCTCAGCGGCCATGGCTCACGGGCCCAGCCACTCCACGGCATGTGGGATCTTCCCGGACCGGGGACACACCCGTGTCCCCTGAATCGGCAGGCGGACTCTCAACCACTGCGCCACCAGGGAAGCCCACTCTCTCCTTGAATATGATCGAGCTTTCATTTGGTTTCCCAAGTTTGATGCTCCGGTGACTTTAAACAAACTTTACAAATACTTTGGGAAGGAGGGGAACAATGGTGGGTTATTATGGCAGCCATTACTGGTAGCCATTTGTGTCTTTGGGCACCAGATACCTGCCAAATATCTGACCCCTGTGATTTCCTCTCTTTTCTACAGCCCAGCCTGCGCCATCGCCACCCCTACCCAATCCTCCAAACCCTGTTTCCGGGGGCTAGTCCTGTGAAAGTCAAACATCAGTTTACAGTGATCTCCTAACCCCAGGGAGCCCATATGCTTATTAGGCAGAGTCATTTGTTCCCATTCCAAACCAGGCCCCAGGCCTTGCCTTTCATAATCAAAAGGCTGATGAATATTATTTCCTAAATGACTCTCCATCAACTCAAAGTTCAGTTGAAATCTTGAAAGTTCACTTTTTCAGTGATAACAGAACACATTTTAAGGTGGGGTTCAAAACACCCCCATTAGCAGTTTTTGTAAGAGGCGGGGAAGAGGATAAGATGTATTATTTGTCTTTCCAAAGCAAACTCTGTGGTCACAGCTAATTTCTATATTTCTGCTGCGGTGTACAATAGTCAATGAAGGTGGAGATGGTAGTTGGGCAGAACATTTTATAAAATGTTAATGTGAGAAGGGGAATTGCTTTTTCTCCTGAAACAAGTTGAAGGGCTTGTCAGGACTTGGAGGTGAGGGTGGCACAAGGGGATGGTCAGGTGGAGAGAAGGAGGGTCAGTTCTGGCAGAGATGGGAAACCTCCTCATTCCCTGCCAGGCTAGGAGTGCCCAAGAGTAGGGGTGTTTTGGGAATTGTGGCTGTGTGAGCATATGCTCCCTGGACAAGCTGCAGAATTGAAGGCAGCTGAGTTCTAGCAGGTGAGAGGTGGAAGATGGGTCTGGGACAGCAAGATGGCAATAATGGCAACAGAGTACTAGGATTGGATTGCATAAGCCCCTGGGATATTGGGGCAGGAACTCCAGAGGAGGAGAAAAATCATGATTTGGAGCAGAAGATGTGAGTGGAAGAGGTGGAGAGAGGCTTTCTGGTGAAGTGGGGCATAGCCATCACCTTAGTTATTCATACTTTATGTGGGAGGGTCCTGTGTGGGTAATAAGGAAGATTAGCAGTGGCTCTCAAACTTCAGGGTGCATTAGAATCTCCTGTAAGACTTGTTAAAACAGTGCTGGCCCCATCCTCAGAATCTCACTTTTGGTAGCCCTGGGGCAGGGCCTGAGAATTGAAATTTTTAACAAATGCTGGTTCACCATTTGAAAAACATTGGACTAGACTGTGTCCCACAGGCCTAATCTGGTTGATGTATATTTGTAAATAAAGTTTTATTGAAAGATAGCCAGATCCATTGGGTTTGCTTTGTTTGCATTGTCTAAGGCTGCTTTTGCTGCAAGGCCAGAGTTGTGACAGAGACTGCATGGCTTACAGAACTGAGAAGCTTGGGCCTTTATAAAGCCTGGACTAAAAGGAGGCAGCAAAGATGTGGTTGTGAGACTTTGGAGATGAGAAGCCTGTATTCAAGAATGTATGCATTTCACTAGATAAGAAGTTGCTTCTCTGAACAGTGAAGATAATGCCTAATTCACAGGGTTGTTGTAATGACCAAGCCAGCTCACGTAAATGACAATGTGACATATATCATTTTGTCACATGACAATTTGTTATATGAAATGAATTATTAAGAATGGGTGGAATTTGGACAAAGAGAGGGGGAAACTCTGCATGCTGAGGAAAGAGCAGATTACTGGAAAAGGGTCCAAGTTTTCCTTCATTATAGTTTCTAATGGTACTGTGAATGAGAATAGAATCAAGGCAGGACACTGGGTCTCTGGTATGGGTACTGGATGCACACGACGTGTCCAATAAATGCTCATTTAGTATGATACATTTATTTCATTTCTGTTAAAATGTTCTGTGACATAGCCCATCAGTTAATTAATACACATGCAGATGTGCTACTTTGAGAAGAAATTGCTTTTGGCATTGGGGGAGGTACAGTGGGTAGGCTGAGACAGAATTCTAAAATACAAATTTTCTCATCAATGTTTGGGGAACTCTGATGGCCATTCGTGGTTCCCTTAAGTGATTGGTTGCCTTTTAATCAGGTTTTTATTCCACACTTCCTAGTTTCAACATGTTTTTGTTTTCAGAAGAGGATACTCCTTTTATGTAGGTAACATTACTTTTTTTCACATTTCTTTGCCTTTAAGATTTAAGCTTCTGGTAGTGATAACAATAAGATTTAAAGAAGTAAGATTTATTATGAAGTTAAGCAGCCAGTGTCAATTAATGTTACAGAGTTGCCGGCTGTTTTGACAATTGGGATGGCAGTATATCAGATACCTTGAAATAAAAGATATTCCTTAATATGCTTATAAAAATCGAAAGGAATTTTGCATTTAGAAGAGTTAGTCTTTAAGAAGATTGTTTTTATTTTAAAAATAACGTGTGTGTGTGTGTGTTTCCTGAATATTCTAGATGATAGATCGTTCCCTGCAAACTGCAAGCCACATCTCCAGGAATGAAATTAGGAAAAGTAGAAATGAAAGCAAGATTTGTAGAAATGATGTAATATTATCTGAAACACCCAAATCTAATCCAGGTCATCTGTGTAGAAATTCTGAAAGGGATGAGAAGGTAGTTTATAACCCATAAATCTTATACCTAAGTAATGAAAGTATTCTACCTCTGAATGAAGAATCTTTTCAGAGGGAAAATGGCTGGCATAGCATCTATGGAAGGCAGGGATCCAAAGTGTCTAGAACTGGCATTGTTTCTACAGAAAGCATGCATTTGCTAATAGGTGCCAGCCATTAAGATCATCTAATTCATTCCTCTTCTGACTCTGTGATCATTGGACAACTTTTGGTTCATATTTGGCTTCACATTTGGCTTCGCATCTAGGAAGAAAAAGTGCTGTTCAGCAAATATAGGAAGCTCTCCACTTGGTGGTTATATCTTTCCTCATGGATGATTTTTATGCAGAAGGCTGTAAGAACTTGGTTAATGGTGAAACCATGTGGGATTCAGATCCATTCTTTGTGTACTGATATTCACCCTCTGACCTTGCAAAACGGAAGGCTGGGCCCCACACTGTGGTGAACAAATTGAGATATTGCTGTGGGACCATTCCGGATGGTCTATCTCAGGTAACATCAAATTTTCTTGGCCATGTTTTAAATTTAAATTTAAATTCCACAGGTTCCTTGTGGAAAATGAGGAAAACACAGAAGTTTATTGAGAACAGCTAATCATTTAGAGATAAGCCCCCATACAAGCTGTACCAGTTAGAACTATCCTTGGGGTTTTTGAAGATAATTGATATCCCTCTCTGGTGGCCACACTGTAAGCAGATGTCTAGTAGTCAACCACCAGGTCCTCTGCCATATGGATAGAGCCAGTCTGCAGAAGAAAAAACATCTGACAACCGGCAGAGTGAAGCACAGATAAGGGATGGACAGTGAAGGCCCTGCCTGTCCTCCACTTGTTTCTGAGGCCTAGTTATATTTGTTCTTACCCATCGTTTGATGTAAAACAAATACTGAAAAACATTCAAACTAATAAAGATTCTATTGTTTAATATGGAGGATGCCTTGTTAGGGTGGTGGGGAGGGACCCGAAAGGGAAGGGATTGTGAAAAATGGTGCCATGTGCACAGGAACCTAGTGAATATCAGCATTTGTCACCATTTGCCCCCTTTGTAAACTGAGCCTTGGCTTGACACTTCCTACTAATCCATGCTGGCATACTTCAAAACATCAATACAAATCTGATATTCTTTAAACCACATGGCTTGCTTTTTAATACTAGAGTCTCTGTTACTCCTGTGAGGCCATGGATTGGGTGGGGACAACTCTTTAAAAGTGTTGCCAAATGCAAGTTCATGTGTCCCATGCACAGTGAGGCCAAACAAACTGAAACATTGGAGTTTGGAGCTGAGAAAGGTTTATTGAAAGGGCCAAGTAAGGAGAATGAGTGGCTTGTGCTCAAAAAAAAAAACCAAACTCCTTGATGGTTTTGAGAGAAGAGTTTTTATAGGCAAAATTTGGGGTGAGGGCTGCAGAGTGTGTGACTTTCTTCTGACTGGTTGGTGGTGAGGTAACAGGGTGGTGTTCTGGGAATCTTGTGCTCAGCCTAAAGTCACCATCCTCCACCTGGGTGGGGGGCCTTAGTTCCTGCAAAAGAAGTCAAAGATAATATTGTTTTGTATATTCCTTGGGAGGAACCAGGACACTGCTTTATTGCTTCACCATTGTTTCTTGACTGCTCCTCATTTGTTTCTGAGTTCCCTCCCTTCTCTAATTAGTAACTGTTTGAATCTGCCCTTTGGAATTCAGGGAATGTCTAGGAGGCTGACACCTTTTCCCTACAAACAAGAAACAGGGGTCATGGAAAGACGTTTGTAACTGGGAGAGCCTCGCAGGGTCTTCCTTCATTTCAAAAGCAAGAACTTTCTTGCTAGAGAGATTTGACTCAAGAATGATTTTCATAGAGTTGAATCATGTGTCTCAAGAGATATGAGTTACTTGGAAAAAGAGAAGTTATGCTTACTCTTGAAAGAAAATTGAATAAAAATACTCATCAAGTAATTCTTATAGACAATGAATACTACACTGACAATTGTACTCTTCTGGATATAAGTAAGGAGTTTATGTTGAAATGTCTTGCACCACTCTTTTTCTGTGATAAGAAGAGACCATAATTAACAGGTGAGATTCAGGTAACCATTAAGAACATAATAAAAGGCTGAGTAACGGCTAAGATTCTTTTAGTTTAAACATAAATTTGAATTTTTACTATTTTAGGTTATTAGAAACACGTACTTTGGTGTGGTAGATACGTTGAGCAAGTTACAATGGTGGTTAAACAGTGAGTTTTGCGATAAAGAAAGCATTTGTGTTGTTCCCAAAATTCAGAACTTTCAGAACAAGGAAGGAAGAGGGAAGAAAGTGTACTTTCATTTATATGCACATGTTTTCTGTTATTAGGCAACTGTATAGGAATTCTATACCATCTTGTTGGTTCTAGGTAGAGTTCCCTAAAATAGGAAGCCCAGTGGGCATGGCCCACAGTCTCAGGGAGCTAACACGCTGATTATAAAGACAAAACATGCTTGTTATGCACACACAATACATGTGTGAAATAAAATAAGAGGAGTTGGGTAATGTAGAAGTTGAAATTAAGCAGGACCCCATAGGGCCCTCCCAGGTACAAAAGCCTTCTCACGTCCCCAGTTTCTTATTTGCAGGACAAAGGCTTCAGCCTCCTAGGCTTTCCTGAATACCAAAGAGCAGATTCAAAGAGTTGTTAATCAGGGAAGTAAGGGGAAGAAGAAACAAAGGAGGAGCAATCGAAAAAGGATAGTGCGGCTATTGAAGCAGGATCCTGGTTCTTCCTCAACGGAGATACATAACAATATCTTTGTTCTACAGAAACTAAGGCCCCCACCCAGGTAGAAGTGAAACCGTGCAAGTAAGATTGGGACTTGAAACCACAGTCTTTTAACTGAGATCACACACCTGGTCTCAGGACTTAATGAAACTCAGGTTCTTGATGTCTCATCGCAGAAAAAATTCAGTGAGAGACAGTGATAGGTAAGAAGTAGATTTATTTAGAGAGAAACACACTCCACAGACAGAGTGTGGGCCGCCTGGGAAGGCTAGAGGCCCCAAAATATGGCATGGTTAGTTTTTATGGGCTGGGTAATTTCATAGGCTAATGAGTGGGAGGATTATTCCAACTACTTCAGGGGAAAGAGTGGGGATTTCCAGGAATTGGGCCACCACCCACTTTTCGGCCTTTTATGATTAGCTCTGAACTGTCATGCTGCTGATGGTTGTGCCATTTAGCTAATGTATTACAATGAGCATACAATGAGGCTTAAGGTCTACTGGAAGTCAAATCTTCCACCATCTTGGATCTAGTTAGTTCTAACTAGTTTTTGTCATGTCCTATGGCTATGTCATTCTTTTAAAAGTTGTGCCCTGCCCCCTCCCCTCCTGTTTCAGAAGATGGTAACTACATGCTGAAACCCCAGACTGGTTGAAATCAGGAGGCTGATGGTTCACAATCCTGGAATCGCCCACTTACCTCACCATCAACCAATCAGAAGAAGGTCACACACCCTGCAGCCCTCACCCCAACTTTTGCCTATAAAAACTTCCCCTGAAAACTATTGGGGAGTTCAGGTTTTTGAGCACAGTCCACCCATTTTCCTTGCTTGGCCCTGGAATAAACCTTTCTCTGCTCCAAACTCCGACGTTTCGGTTTGTTCAGCCTCACTGTGCGTCCAGTACACGAACTTGCATTTGGTAACAAAATGAGGGCAAAGTGGAAGAAAATGAATGTGTACATTTGTAGGAGGGTGGCTGGAATGGACTGAATTAATCAATGAAGCCATCTACAGGAAGGCAGCCTGGAACTTGGTTTTGAAAGAAATGATGGATGCTGGATGGACAGAGGGGATGGAAGGCCTGAACAAGTTAAGTACCTTAATCTTCAAGGGCAGTACTAGAAAATATATATTCATACAATTAAAGGCATATTCACTCCTGAAGTGGGCATTTTCCTTAATTTAGATTTACATAAAACAGTAGATAGCATTTTGACTAATGAATGGCAGAGAAGCTAATTTAAGTCTAAAGCAAAGGCAGATTTACTTCCATTTCTTAGACTAAATGTGTAATATATAAAACAGGAACGGTGAGTGAGGAAGCTTATTTTTACAGGCATGATGATGACGAGGTGGAGCCTGAGGCCTTTGGAGCCACAACTGGGTTTGCTTTGCTGTTTTCTAGCTTTGCGACTGTGGGCAAATCACTCAACCTCTCCGTGTCTTGTTTTCTCATTTGTGAAATACACAAATGGACCTACCATAGGGTTTGGGGAAGACTGACTGAGATCATTCATTCATTCTGCAAATATGTTTGGGGTCCTTCTATGTGCCAGGAAATATTTTAGTCATGGGAGAGAAAGCAGGTAAGCTAGGCAGACAAACGCTTGCCCTACCTGTGCTTCCATTCTAGTGGAATTAGCTGGTCAGCAAACAAATGAATGAATAAAATATCAAGAAGAGATAAGTACTCTGCCTAAGATGAAGTAGACAGATACAGCAGAGGTTGACTGGACAGCAACTCACAGGTTAGGGAAGGTCATTCTCAGATCTGAATGTTTCAGTGAAGTCAACCATGAGGAAATGAGGAGTAGCTGGTGCAGGAAGAACTGCTAATGCTAAGGTCCTGGGGCAGGAATCAGCTTGATGTGTTTGAGGAGCAGAAATATGGTCATTGCAGCCAGAGGATATTGGGGTAGAGTAGTAGCAGGTGGAATCAGATCACAAAGGGCTTTGACCACAAGGGTAGGAAACATGTTTTGTCTTAAGTGCAGTGAAAAGCCCCTAGAGAATTGTGAACTGGCAAATGACGTGATTTCATAATGGATGGAACGTGTTCACCACTGGTTCTGGCACAGGAAAAACACTCTGTATGTGTTAGCTGCTGTTACCATTTCATATAATCCTCACACCAGCCCTTTGTGATGGTTACTGTGAAAGAAAATCATTCCAAACCTGATCTGGGGCACAACTTTGTGAGTTGACGTGATTTTCAGCCTCTTTGGGAAGGATCTAGCATTCCTAATAAAGCTCCGGAGTATTTTTCTGATGGACTTTAAAGCAATTTAGATTCCTTCTGGGAAGTTAGATTGACTCCACTCTGCTCTTGTTTAGATGTGCCCAGTAACCCTTAACCAGATATTCAAAGGTACAACACTCTTTAAGCCATGTGCTTTCCTAATAACCTTCAAACCAGACATTTCTGTTTTAAAACTTTAGTGGAGTGGTGTTTAAGTCACTTTTGGTGTCTTCCCCAAAGAAAATATTTGAGCTAGCTTTTTTTTTTTTAAGTCTTTCGCTTTGCCAACAAGCTTGAAATGAAATGTGGATAAATGTTTATAAATTCTTAATATCACCATTCTACAGACAAGGAGACTGAGCCTTAGAAATGTTAAGTAACTTGGTCAATGCCACAGATTTCCACCCAAAGCCTATGCATTTAAGCACTCCACTGGGCTCCCCACCCCCACCCCCGGGAAGACCAAACTCAACTTAAGCTAGTTTTCCAAGAAGAAGCAAAGCAATTCTGAACCTGAGAGATGACACAGTTCCCAGTAATCATACTTTCTTTTATTGCAATTCCATTGTTATCTTTTTTTTTTTTTGCGGTACGCGGGCCTCTCACTGTTGTGGCCTCTCCCTTTGCATAGCACAGGCTCTGGACGCGCAGGCTCAGCAGCCATGGCTCACAGGCCTAGCCGCTCCGCGGCATGTGGGATCTTCCCAGACCGGGTCACGAACCTGTGTCTCCTGCATTGGCAGGCGGACTCTCAACCACTGCGCCACCAGGGAAGCCCTATGTATTTTATTTTATATTGATTTTTAAAGGCTGGTATTATATAATTCATTGTAACCTTGCTTTATTCCACCCAAGATGTATGTGTAGTTCACATCCACTTTACTCTGCTTTCTGATTTTTAAGGGTTTTAATTTGTTCTTTCACTAAGTGAACCCAATCCTAACTAGAATGGACCTTCTCTCCTATTTGTCAAGATTCACAAAATCTTTTCTTCTGGTCTAGGACATCACTTACTTGAATCTTCTGTGCATCCAAGCCCAGAGATTTAAATCATTAGTGTCTATGATTAATGCCAAACATACAACCAGATTGTATGAGTCTACCAAGCTGAAGTAAACAATGTATTAGCCCTTGTGGGAAAAATCCTGAATGAGATCATTGAAGGATGCTAAAACACTCTGGATTGGGACTTCCCTGGTGGCGCAGTGGTTAAGAATCCGCCTGCCAGTGCAGGGGACACAGGTTCGATCCTTGGTCCAGGAAGATCCCACATGCCCCGGAGAAACTAAGCCTGCGCCTAGAGCCCGTGCTCCACAACAGGAGAAGCCACTGCAGTGAGAAGCCTGCACACTGCAACGAAGAGTAGCCCCCGCTCACCGCAACTAGAGAAAGCCAGTGCACAGCAATGAAGACCCAACACAGCCAAAAACAACAACAACAACTACAAAATTCTCTGGGTTATTTTGGACTGGAGGATGGGGGAAGTCCCTACTTCTAGCTAACAATCCTCATTCTCTTAGAGTGGAATTGATTCCATAGATTTACTGGAGCCAGTTTAAATAAGCTCATGTTAAAATTTCAGGAAATTTGTGAAGTAGTTGATGCCAAGTTGGTAGCTCGAAACTGGCCACCGTGGGAATATTTATACCACAGAAATTGGCAAATGCCACAAATCAGGGCTTTCATACCCCATAGAGCCAGTTTTTAAACACTCAGCAGTACACAATTGCAAGTACCCTTCTGGCTCATGTTTTTCTGCCTAGTTATAGAACAAGAGGACATAAAAAAGCAGTGGGATGGTTTCCAGGACAGGTTTTTGCTGGCATTTGGTTTCCTGCCTGCATTTTTCCCGTGTCACATACACTGCCAAGAGTTCTGTAGTCAAACAGACCCCACATTCCTAGCAGAAATGAAGTTCACTATTATTTTTCCCCTCAGTTGAATCCCAAATCCATTACTAGCTCTGTGACTTGTGCTGGTCAGTTATCCACATCTCTAGACCCATATCACTCCAGTGAGGATAGTATTGCCAACATCAGAGTTTGCAAGTGTATATGGGATGCGGAGGGTACTCAGGAAAGGCTTTGCTTAGAACTTGGTGCATTGTAAGCTTTCAATAAGCGATGGCTCTAATTAAAACGATATTATTATTTACTGGGTGTTCACAGACCCTCAGAGGACTCCTGCCCTTGAGGCACTTGTAATGTGCTAGTGTCTAGAGGCCTCACATTTCTGGTCCAAAGCCCTGAACCAGCATGGCTTGCACCATTTCCCCACAAGATGGCGCTCTGTTTCTGCCTGTGCTCAGTGAGGCTGGGAGCCCTGGCCCAGGTGGGATTCCTTTGTAATCCAAGCCACACCAACCACACTTTCTCCCTTTCATTCAATGCCTGCCTCGCAGTGATATAACAAGTGCATGAAGCTTGACAAGCTTTTTGGCTAGAAAGAAGTGGGAGAAAGAAACCTTTCTTGAAGTATGTTGATTTGGCCTGGATGGCTTTTCACTGACATGACATGAAGAAGGAAGATTTTTGTGTCTCTGTGTAACATCTTCCTTTTATTCGCTGCAAGGATTTTTTTTTTTTTTTTTGCGGTACGCGGGCCTCTCACTGTTGTGACCTCTCCCGTTGCGGAGCACAGGCTCCAGACGCACAGGCCCAGCGGCCATGGCTCACGGGCCCAGCCGCTCCGCGGCATGTGGGATCCTCCCGGACCGGGGCACGAACCCGTGTCCCCTGCATCGGCAGGCGGACTCTCAACCACTGCACCACCAGGGAAGCCCTGCAAGGATGTTTTTAACTGGTAGGAAGCTGAAGTCTTTGGGGGGTTCTTTCTGTTCTCTTCTATCTTGGTTCCTTTTTCCTCATTCTCCAGAATCTTCAAGGCAATATGATAGAGTAAAATCAATATGGGGTCAGCAATCAGTCAGACCTAGATTTGACATATGATTCTGAAGCTTATCAGCTGAATTACTTTGGGCTACTTATTTGACTTTCTAACCTTCAGCTTCCATAAAATGGGGCTATCTCTATCTATCTATCTATCTATCTATCTATCTATCTATCTATCTATCTGCCTTAGGTTAGTCCTGTTCTTCACCACCTCCTACACATTAGATTCACCTATGGAACTTTTCAAATATAGTTGATTCCTTGGCTCTAGTCCAAAAGACTGATTCAATTCAGCTGGGTTCAGCCCAAGTATCAGTCTGTTTTAGGACTTCCCCAGTAATTCTGTGTGCAATGAGAGTTAAGAATGGCTGAGATCCTATTATTAAGCCTCTCTAAGCCTCAGCTGGCTCACATGCTCAGAAACTGGAAGTCCCTAGACCTCAAGAGCTCATACAAAAGCAAAATGAATCTCTTTTGTTAACAGCCACTTTGTGATGGCAATCCTTCACCTGTTCAGATTAGCAGGCAGTGCAGTCTCTCCCACACCCACACCTTGTCTTCAGAGATCTTTCCTGGGAAGCCCAAGAACCCCTATTGTTGCTCTCCAGGTGAGAAGAACTAAACCTGGGATGCCTGGCCCTTGCTGAAGCTGGGCAGTCCCTGTGGTCAGGAGAAATGTCAGCTCTTGCCGCGGTTCCACAGAGAACAGAGGACGATGCTTCTTCTCCTGGGTTACCCTTGGTCAAGGATACTCTTCTCTCCAATTGACCTGGGTTGCCAGGGATGTGGCCCATCAGAGGTCAGCTCTTTCATTTCACACAGAAGCAACCGTATTCCCTAAGGCCCAGCCCATCATCCAGAGAGCAGTATCGTGAGCTAAAGCACTCACTGCCCAGAACCAGCTGCTTCAACAGCCTTTGCCTGGGTTGCCCAGTCCACACTCCTCCCTCTTGATGAATTTCCTCTTGGAGACCCTTCTTTTACTTCCCATCGTCTGGCCTCAAGTAGGCCCACCCTTGTCAGATGTGTTCTAAAGAATATAATAAGTAGATAAATAACCAAACTATTTTCTCACAGAAGGCTCCTTGACCCACCATGTAGTTTCACATATGTAAACTGATGTATGAGAGAGGATTCATTCTGAATTTACATATCAGCCTCTTCTAAACCCAAGCCCTTTCCAAGCCCCATCTCCACCGAAGAAGTCCCCTTCCCAAAATCAATGGGTAGGAATGCACTTACTTTGCACACCTGTAACTCAAAGGGACTGCTGAAATGATTGTTTCCAAGATAAAAGACAACTTGCCCCAAAAGTAAGTTCGGGTTTTTACCCTGAGCACAGAAATCACATAAAATAGCCAAGATGGCAGTGTTCTTAGTTTCAATTAATTCTAGGATTTAAACTCCTCTGGGCAGCCCATTATATGTAAAGGGGGTTGATATGAATGGCAACCTCACAGGGTGGCTGAAAATAAATGAGAAAAGATGCAGAAAGAGCAATTTGTAATGTCTTATTGTCACTGTTACTAATCATTAATGCTCATCAGCATCTGATCAGAGTTGTCCCTTTGAAAAGTGGGTACCTCAGGACCAAGTTATCTCCCCTCCTCTTCCTGCCTCTGTATGGTAGTCAGTATAGGGATCCAGACCCCTGACCAATACAACTCAGTGGTCCCAGGTTCTTACCCTATCACCAGTAAGAGTAGTCACATTAATTAGAGTAATGGAGCCTCTTCACTTAAATGCAGAGCTGTGGGCCCAAGTATTACTTGCTGTCTTTCCCTCCTGCTCTGGTTATAACAATTCAAGAAAGCAACTTTTGGTCAGATGGTTTGAGTTGGTTCTGGAACTTTG
Organism: Delphinus delphis; assembly: GCF_949987515.2. NCBI lineage: Eukaryota > Metazoa > Chordata > Mammalia > Artiodactyla > Delphinidae > Delphinus > Delphinus delphis. Next base: position 98,427,685 of record NC_082687.1, on the reverse strand, counting down.
ATTCTCCTCTGAATAGACCCAAATGTCTTCAAGGGGTTAGGAGTAAAATTGAGGAAGGTCTGGTTTGAGCCATGTTCTCCAACATGGTAAACCCAAAGCCCTAAATATTGAAGCTATTGGTACTTGCTTGGCCTTTTAGGAAAGTGCAGTGCTGGATCTTGATTCGCATGTGGTTCCTTGGGTCTGCTGTCTATTTCTCAGGAATCTGGAAGGGAGGAGCTTATAATAAGCACCCCTAAACCTACAACAGTTCTCCTGGTTGAAGGGCTAAATGCTTCTATCCTGGGGTTTTAGTGACCACTGACATTTTAAGAAATGCATGCATGTCTCTCAAAGGAAGATCAATTTGGGGGTCTTCCTGCAGTTGTTAACTATGGAATATGTGGGTTTGATTACTTAAGGTGCCGGCTTGTCTCTCTTATGGATGACCATGAGACATATTCTGGAGGTAGTGCTGACTTGGCTCAGTGGTTGAGTGGATGAAGCAGGAAGGGAGAGGGCAGTATTCAGGTGGATAAGTTTCCCCTAGAGCAAGCGTTGGCCAACTATAGCAGCAGGTCAAATCTAGCCTGCTGCCAATTTTTGTTTTTACCTTTTTATTTTGAAATAAGTTAAGACTCATTTGCCACCTGTTTTGTAAATAAAGTTTTAATGGAACATTACTACACTTATTTGTTTACAGATTGCCTATGGCTGCTTTCCTGATACAATAAAAGAATTGAGTAATTGCAACGAACAACAGTGTATGACGTTCAAGGCCTAAAGTTTGTGCCATCTGGCTGTTTGCAGAAAAACTTTGATGATCTTTGTGCTAGAGTCAAAGATGCTTCTCACATATGCTTCCCCAAACTGCCTCAGATTTCCCCCTTGCTGCAACCCAAAGGCCACAGACCCCTGTTGAATCAGAAAACTCTGGAGTTGGAAGGAGGTATTAGTGGATATCCAGTGAGATTTCCCATCTGAGACCAGAATCTTCCAAGGATGCCTTCTCAAGTGATCCCCTGGAGGTGAAGACACACCATTGCCTGAAGGGGCCAACTCACCTTTTTTGGGAAGTTCTGGCTGTTGAAAAGTGATTCCTTATATTGAGCTAAAATCTTGTAGAAAGAAAAATTGTTCAAGTTTTATTATTTTATGATGCCATCTCCAGCCTTTGGAGGAGGAAGACTCCATCATCAGCAAGGTGGGCTGTGCTGTCTGTCTTGTGTAGAGTAGCACGATGGGTGGGGAGGAGATGTGCAGAAGCTGGCGTACTCTGCAAGGGAAAAGATGCTGGATGCCTCTAGAGAGAAAGATCCAGAGAAGGGAGGCTGGAGGGTCATGGCTGGACAGGGGTGGGTCAGAGAGGAGCTACAGGTGAGGAAGGAGACAGAAGTATGGAAGCTGAAGCTATCTCAAATTATTCTTCAGTGCTTCTGGAATAGGATTTGAGTTTGTGGCATGCTTCTAGATGCTTCAACTAGTTGAAATGTTCTTCAAGGGAGAAAAAGCGGGCCCAAATGGTACAGATGTATTGAGCTGCGTCAGTTTCCCTGAGGTTCTCATTCATCAGTGTTATATTCTCAGTCCAAAGAGCTTTCAGACCAAGCAGCACCATAGCCATAATGGTCCAAATCCCACCTCACTGCCTTTGCTCCTAGTCATAGATTTCCTCTTCTCTCACCTCAAAGGTTGCTCCAAACCAGAAGGCATGGAAGGAGATAGAGGTGGAGGGAGGCCATGTGCCATCTCTTTGGTCCAGGGTTGAAGGTTTTCCAGGTCACAGGACAGTGCACAGATCTCCAGAGGTATGTCAAAGACCCTGTGGTCAAGATCTATTTCTGCAATAATTTTGTATGCAATATTTTGTCATTAGTTCTCTTTTGAGTGCCTTAGTTTCTTTCTCTGTACAACGAAAGGCTGGAGCTAGGGCAGTGTTCAAACACTGCTGTTGAGCTTTGGGTGTTCTACAAGGGTACTCGGGGGCTTGGGGCAGGATGGGCGGCAATGAGGAAGCTGAGGAGCTGGGTTTCCTGGCCATCTTACTCAACTTTCATCAAAGCTTCTTTGTGCTATCTATTGGATAGATTGGGGTTCCTCAAAATCCTCTATTACCACTAAATTTCTGCTGCTAAAGAAAAGAAAGGCTAGAATCCGATGAACTTTATCAGTATTTCTCAATGCTGTGGTACTTGTCCCATTAGAGGGACTCAAGCTGGTTTTATGTGATATGTGGATGAACACATTTTTTATTGAGGTATGCTTGACATAATATTATATTAGTTTCAGGTTTACAACATAATGATTTGATATATGTATATATTTCAAAATGATCACCACAATAAGTCTAGTTAACATTCACCACCACAAATAGTTACAATTTTTCTTGTGGTGAGAACATTTAAGATCTACTCTCTTAGCAACTTTCAAACATACAATACAGTATTATTAACTCTAGTCACCATGCTGTAGATTACAAGTCCAAGATTTATTTATTTTATGACTGGAAGTTTGTACCTTTTGACTTCCTTGACCCATTTTTCTCACCCCACCTTACCTCTGGCAACCACTAATCTGTTCTCTGTATGAGCTTGGTGTCTTGTTTTGTTTTGTTTTTAAGATTCCACTTATAAGTGAGATCATATGATATTTGTCTTTGTCTGACTTATTTCATTTAGCATAATGCTCTCAAGGCCCTGCAAATGGCAGAATTTCACCCTTTTTTTTCTCTAAATACTATTCCATTGTGTACATATACCACATTTTCTTTATCCATTCATCCATTGAGGGACACTTATGTCATTTCCATGGCTTGGCCATCCTAAATAATGCTGCAATGAGCATGGAGGTGCATATATCTTACGAGTTAGTATTTTTGTTTCCTTTGGATAAGTACCCAGAAGTGGAGTTCCTGGATCATATGGTAGTTCCATTTTTAATTTTTTGAGGAATCTTCATACTTTTTTTCCATAGTGGCCGCACTCTTTATATTGCTACCAACAGCTCATGGGAGGTCCATTTCTTTACATCCTTGCCAACATTTGTTATTTGTTTTTTTTTTTTTGATAATAGCCATCCTGACAGGTGTAAGGTGGTATCTCATTGTGGTTTTGGATAAACATTTAAAATTATCATAGTTCCCATGTTTATTTTAATATCTATAAGGAAAATATAACCAGCACATCAAGTGTATGATTTTATTGATCTATAGCTTAGGATGAGGCTAAATGTAGTCAACTAAGTGGGCTTATTTAAAGAAAGAGAATATGTCAATAATAGTACAGATCATATAGGCATATGGCAAACCTGTTGACATTTGGGAAGACAGGAAAAATGGCTTTTGTAGGCTCTCCTGGCTGTGACATTCTAGCATTCTTCTCCCTCCCAGTCTTTTCTCTTGTTCCCTCTCTCTCCCCAGGAGAGAAGGCATTGCAATGTGTATTTTCAGACTCAAAACAGTGGTCCTGACATGCCTGGGGTCTGGGCTCACTGGTCCTCTTGGTCCTCCACTGCAAAGACTTCTGCTTTGTCAGGGAGCAGCTCTGCTTTCCCACCTCTGGTCTCTGATGAGATACACGAAACTGGCAGGAAAGCAGACCAAACTGAAAGCAAGAAAAACAGGCAGGGCTCTGCAGAGTGTGGGCAGCTGCACTTCAGGAGATTAGCCAAGGTGCTCTCTGTTCCATTAGCAGAATACCCAATGGGCTCGTGCTTGAAAAAGCCAATCTGCAGAATTAGCAGCCAGTAAATTGTTAATCTTGCAGACTGTTGATTATGTCTTGCTTCTTTTAAATTATCAGACCTCACTTATTTTTATTTACTTCTTGGCAGGAAATCATTTTCTATATTCTCTTTTTAACTCACTCCTAATGGTATAATGCATGTCTATTTCCTTGTTCTGGATTCTGGATGATGCATCCACAATTGTCTAGTTTCTAATAGACATGCACTGCATGTTCAAGTTAATGAAGCATGGCATGCCATGGCGGACAGACTTTGGGCATTAGACTCTGGATTTGAACCTGGTTTAGCCACCTCTGACCTGTGAACTGGTGTTACTTAAATAAGCTTGGGTCTTACTTTCTCTGGTTACTCAACAAAAATTATGCTTCTTTCATAGCATTTTTGTGAGGATTTAAGTGGTATCATTAAAAACATAAAAAACACCTGGTTTGAGTATGTTGAGTTTTAGATGCTAAGTAAATACCAGTTCTTTTTCCATTTTTTTACAAGCTCGACAGGTCTTTGTGCTAGATGCTGCAGACAAGGCAAAGATGAATGTGATGTAGGTCAGGATAGCAAATAGGTTTTATTTCATATGTCAGCTCTCACGGAGTGTGCCGCTTCAGGGAGAACTGTGTGGAGATGGATTTTGAGGGTCAGCGGGGAAGAGTGTCATAGTTGATTAGTCATGTCCTAGGGCTCAGGAGTGGGCAGTGGGGGACACGAGTGTCCTACATTTGCCATCACTGACACAAGCCCTGCTTTGGGGAAGTCAAAGCTAATGGAGTGTGAAATTCCTGGAGAAGCATAAGGACAGTGGTAGCACTTCTACATATGTTACGTCTGGAATCCTCTCAGCCAACTGGAAAGGGATGAATTGTTATTCTCATTTTATACATGAGGAAATGGAGGCTCAGACAGGATAAGTAATTTTCTCAAGGTCTCACAATGTAGAAAATACTGGCAATGAGATCTGAACCCAAATCTGTCTGACCTCAGAGACGTTTTGTTTGCAGTTACTAACTTTTTAAATTGGGGTGTTCAAATAGAGTCTTTTTTTTTAAATGAGGTGAAATTTGGATATTTTAAGGTTTGTCAAAGTGCACTAATCTTAAGTGTCCAGCTTGATGAACTTTTGATTACACCTGGGTAATTTAGATACACCTGTAAAACCATCAAGCAGACCAAGTTACAGAATTTTCTCACCTTTCTGGAAAGTTCCCTGTGTGCTTTCCTAGTCAATAACCTCTCCACCAAAAGATAACCACTATTCTGATACTTATCAACATTGACTAATTTTGACTGTTCTTCAACTTCTATAAGTGAAATTATATAGTAATTTCACATTTGTGTCTTCTTCAACGAAATGTCTGTGAGATTCATCTATGTTGTGGTATTAGTAGTTTGTCTTTTTTTTTTTTTTTTTTAATCACTGTGTACTACTCCACTGTATGAATACACCACGATTTATTTATCCATTCTCTTCTTGGGGGACATTTGTGTTGTTTGCAGTTTTTGGCTGTTATGAATAAAGCTGCTGTAAACATTCTTGTAATGCCTTTGGGTGGGCATGTACCCTTATCTCTCCAGAGTACATACCTAGTAGTGGAATTACTGGGCTATAGGTTAGGAGAATATTTAGCTTTAGTAGATATGAGCCTTTGCCTTTTCCAGTGAGAGTTCTACAATATCAGGGGCTTGAGTCTTTTTGATCTCTACGGCATCCCAGAACCCACAGCAATTCCGGGCTCAGAGTCGGTGCTAATGATCTATTTTTGAGTAAATGAAAATATATGCATATTGTGCATCTTGAGTCTTGGCTTTGTATTGGGGGCTGCCATGTTTCACTGAACAAAGAGGTCATAATCTCTCTCCCTGTGCCCGGAGTTCCCCTTTCAAAACAAGTCTTTTATAATGCCTCTTTAAATATCTCAAAACAAAGTTCACAGATAATACAACCTGTCTACACACATATTTTCTTTTTAATCAATTTGGTGTCCTAACTTTTCTGTGAAAGAAATATAAAAGGAAAGTAATTTCTAATAAGGTAATGAGTATTTCAATATACAAATGTCTGGGGACTTCTATATTGGAAGACATAAGGAAATACACAGATACTTGCAACAGATACTATACATATGATCAGTACAAATGCAAAGTGAGAGAGGGGCAATGTTCTGCTGACTCCTATCATGAGACGCATTGTTATCAGTGATATGATTTTCCAAATGGTGACCAATGCTTGTTAATATTTTTAATAAAAAAAGCACAATCTTCCCCAAATTGGCTCTGAAAAATTCATTATATATTAAAACCATATAAGAATGCTTTATCTTTTATGTAAAATGGTGTTGGGGTCTAGGTTTAGATAAACTTTTCAGCAAGAAGAATGTTTTGTGGGATATACATGGCATGAAACATATTCTTCATTGGACAGGATTATTCTAAGCATTGTATAGGGTGTCTAGCCTTCTTGGTACTCAACCATGAAATGCCTTTGAACATCTTCTCATCATAGTGCCAACTATTCCTATAAATTTACAAAATATCCTTTGGGATGGTATCACCCCCACGAGAATCACAGTTCTAACTCAACTCTCTCATTTTACTGATGAGGGAAACTCTCCCTTGAAAAAGGAAGAACTTCCTCCCAGATCTCACAGGGACTTAGAGGTTAATCATGGATCACAATCTTCTGACTCTTTAGTCTAAATCAAGACTCCATCCACCACAGCAGTTGGAGCTGGGGCTTTGAGTCAGATTTGGGTTCAAATCCTGACTCTGATCTTAGGCAAATTGCTTCGTTTTTCTGAGCCTCTGTTTCATCATTTGCAAAATTGGAATTAAAAATAACATTTCCCTTAGAGAGTTGTTTTGAGAATTAAGCAGGATTATGACTATGAATACCTGACACATAGTGAGATCTCAACACAAGGTAGCTATTATATTATACCCCTTTAAAGCACATTTATTTAAGTGCCCACAGAAGTTGGTGTATCCTCTTCTGGGAGAACTTCTCCATTTGAAGTTTTCTCTACAGAGAAGCACTTGTCTTTATCCGTTGTTTCCAAAGCTTCAAGCAGTCCCTTTCCAGGGCAAAGTGTCCTTCTAACCTCCTCCCCACCAAAGCTGTCCTAAGTCACAGTCAAGGACAAAATGTCTTGAGCTAGGTAGCTCAGATCACCCTGACACTTAGCCTCTTACTTAAAGGATGGAAGAAGAAATTTGGGGGCTGCAACTGATTTGAAAATTAGGACGAAAGAGGATGAAATTTTGTACCAGATGCATGGTGAATGGTCTAGATTTTTCATTCTATCAATACCCTTTGAAGTGGAATTGTTTATTATCACCTCCATTTTACATATGAGAAAATGGGGACTCTGAGCTGTTAAGGCCCTTCATCTAAGTCACGCAGAAACAAGACTGATACAAGGTTTGATGGACATTCTGTTAATGTGAGTTCTTTCAAAATCAGACCCTGAGAAAAGGATTTGGGTGCAATAGTTTATTTGGGGTTTTTTTGTTATCAATTTATTGCCTCTTAGATCTGATGCACCCTTGAATATGTGGCGTATGATAAAGGAATTCCTTTAAGTATTTCTCCTTTAACATGAGCATGATGCTAAGCTTTCTCAGTAAAGGATGCTGGAGGGATATTGCTGGAGAAGGAGGGTCTCCTGCCATTTCTGTGCCAGATGAGGCTCAATTATGGGTGTGGGGACATTCTGTGGAACCTGCCCACAAGCCAAAATATGGTCCTGAAGCCGAATCCAGCCTCTGTACCTCGACACTGAATTAAATCTCAGAGACAGAGTTTTGGGTAAAGTAGAAAAAAAATAGCTTTTTTATTTTGCCAGGCAAAGGGGGCCACAGGGGGCTAATGCCCTCAAAACTGTGTGTCCCCTCCCCACCCCAAGGGGGTAGGGAGAAGTTTTATAGTGGTGATTCAAAGAAGACTTGATCAGCTTGTGGACATTCTTCTTATTGGTTGGTGGTGAGGTAAGTGTGAGTCAGTGGCATCAACCTTCTGGTTTCAACCTGTCTGGGGTCTAAGTGCTTGGGGGCAGCATACCGTTAATTTCTCCACCTGGCGGGGGTTTCAGTATCTGCAAAACAGCTCAAAGATATTGCTTTAGATCCCTTGAGGGGGAACCAGGACCCTGCCCCAAGGCTGCACTACTGTTTCTTGACTGCTCCTCCCTTGTCTCCACATCCCCTCCCTTCCCTAATTAGCATCTGTTTGAACCTGCCTGTTGGAACTCGGGGGAAGGTCATGGAGCCGTGGTGTGGTGATAACCTTCATGCAACCCCCTTGGTATGGAAACCAGAGCCAGGAGCACAGCTTACATGCTCTGAAGGACTCCTATCCCCCCGACTCCCAGGCTGCACATCCCCATAATCAGGTGCTGATTGACTGCTCCCCCATGTGCACTCTGGAGGGTGGCTTCTTGCTTGGAGCACCTCCAGACCAGCTCTAGCCTAGCCAAAGCAGCAGACTTCTCTACTACACTGTGGACTGAGCCACACCTTCTCCAAAGATGTCTGGATTCCTCCCAACTTTGTCCTTCCGTGGGTGTTCAGCCTAAGCCATAGGGTGCCTTAAAGAGTTTACTTGTATCTTACAGTTACTCTTCATCATAGTTAATGGTTCTTTGTATTACACTTCCTCTGTTTTAAGTTACTGTGTGCTCTGTCTCCTGATTGGATCCAGACTGTCATAGGAAGTGATCACAGGAAGAAGGTGAAAGAGTGGGAAGGGACAAAAGCCAATAAGGAATGTACTAATGAGTGGGTCACTATTGTCAGTACCTGGGACTCAATCACACTGGTGTCCCTTTGAGAGTCTGGGTGCCACACACTTCAGCATTGCCCCAGCAAGAGGCAAGAGGACTGGATATTTATCTACCAACTCCTGTCCCTCATTGATTGAGGGTTGCTTGGGAATTTTAACTCCCTGGTACTTTTGTCCTGCCCTGCATGCCTGGACTTTCCAGGGCATACTTATGTAGCCAGAAAAAGCCCTCAGGTAGAAACAAATCCTTGATGGTAAAATATCTGTGTGCATGGGAACTTCCTGTGATGCTGCAGGTGACCTCTAGGGTGGACCAAGAGGATGTGGGTCAGCACGAAGTATCTACTACAGACATGTTGTAGGATGCTGGGTGGCAGAAGGAAATTGGTCAGCTAGAAGCTGATGAATGGCTCAGATTGATTCAGGGTGAATTTTCTGGAAAAGTCCAGTTGCAGAGGATCAAATGTTTTCCTGACTGGTATAATTTAATTGTATGGTCAGTGTTTGCTATGGATAATTGGGTTTTTCTTTGACCATGACACTCTCACTGGCTTGCTGTCTGTACTAGAAGACACTGTCTTCTAGCCATTTCAAACACAAAAAGCCAAACCTGGTTTCCATCAAGAGCTGGCAGCCCTACCATTTTCAGGAGGCGCCGATGGCTGTGGTATCCAACCAGCAAAAAGGCAGTGGTGTTTGTATTTTCCACTTTGCTCTTTACAAGAACATTTCAGCTGAAGTGGAAGCCTTTTTCCTTCATCTTGGGTGTTTTAATAGAACTCTTGGTGACATTAAGCTCTTTTAATTCTGAGCACTAGCTTCTAAAGTTCAGTGATGCAAAGCTCTGTTCTGCCATGGAACACAATGGGTACCAAGGCGACAGACTGTCATCACCAGGAGTACCAGAATAAAAATACAGCCAGGAGACAAGGTGATTACAAAGGCCCATGGACAGTGTTTGTCTGTGGGAAAGTGTGAGCTGAAGGAGGTTATGTTTATATTAAAAAATTTAAATCATTCACATTTTGCAATAATGTAACCAATTTATAGGGTTTTGCAACTGGCAATGTATTCTTTCCACATTTAAAATATTCTGTGAAGAGAGAGCAAGGAAGCTTACTCTGTCCTGAAATGGAAAGATCTCCAAGACATGGTGTTACATGATAAAAGCAGTATGTAGAACAATATTGAGTAGCTAACTATTGTACGAGAAAGAAGGAAAAAAAAATATATAGTCACGATTGCTTGTATTTACATGAAAATCTAATAAAAATATCTAGGTATGGTTTAGGAGGGCAAAAACAAGGGGTGAGATTTTTTTCAATTTATAACTTTTATATCATTTTGATTTTAAAATCACATCAATGTATTTCCTGTTCAGATAAAGAAATAAATAACCGGGACTTCCCTGGTGGTGCAGTGGTTAAGAATCCACCTGCCAATGCAGGGAACACGGGTTCGAGCCCTGGTCTGGGAAGATCCCACATGCCGCGGAGCAACTAAGCCCGTGTGCCACAACTACTAAGCCTGCGCGCTAGAGCTCGCAAGCCACAACTACTGAGCCTGCGTGCCACAACTACTGAAGCCCACATGCCTAGAGCCTGTGCTCTGCAACAAGAGAAGCCACCGCAATGAGAAGTCCACGCACCTCAACGAAGAGTAGCCCTCACTAGCCTCAACTAGAGAAAGCCCGCGAGCAGCAACGAAGACCCAACGCAGCCAAAAATAAACAATACATAAATAAATTAAAAAAAAAAAAAAAAAGCCCAGTGAAGAACATAATCATTCGAGAGCATGCCTCTGTTCTTTGACCATTTTTACAACCTTTGAAGGTAGCTTTGGATGGGAAAATGCATTCCACAAAATCAAATATCTGCACATAGTGATTCCTTTGCAAACATTTAGGGAGTGAGTGTTTTTATTTGATCACGGAAATTTTTTACATCGATGCTGCTATTTACCACACAGGCAGAAGGGGGCAGTGTTTCTCTGTTTTTCTTTGTGCCTTTCCCTATCTCCCCAACCCAATAGGCAAAACCAAGATTTCTCTAATTCAAATCTATGATAAAATGTACCACATTTTCTAGATTCATGTTGTTACTCTCTCATCCCAAAAATCTTTTGAGGACTTGAAGCTTCCAACAGGCTGCTTAATGATTATTCAAAAGGGGCTGATTTTTGGGTTTGCTCTTGTGAAGTCTTTCTTCTCTCTTCTCTCTCTCCCTTTTTGTCATTCCACTCAGCTCCCATACATCACTTTCCATGATCAAGTCAAAGAAAAAGACCCCTAAATTATGAAAATTCACAGCCCTCTCTCTCATTCTCTCTTTCTTTTACTTTGCAGATAAGACTCAGGATTTGGGAGGCAAAACAAACAAACAAATAAAAAGGGAGAATTTTGGACCTCCGTGAATAGTGCTAATGTGGAAAAAAAAAAAAAGCTAAAAGGGAAAGAGAATAAGCTTTGGCTGAGTGTTTATCTCTGTGCCTGGCTGGCACCGCACCTGCCATAACTCCTTTTACATCTTCACTACAACAAGGATGTGTCATTAGAGCCATTTTGAGAAGGAGGAGATGAAAGCTCGTAGGCAATGAACAACTCGCCTAAATTTATGTTGCTGCAAATAGATAGAATTGGAATTGGGAGGCAGATTGCATCCAAAGCTGGACCATTTACGTGTTTTTTCCCTACACCATCCTAAAGAAATGGAAGGCAGTGCCTCCCTTTCGACTCTCTCTCTTGTTCCCCATCCTCCCCTGGTCTCTGTACCTGCTCTAACACAAGTGTGCACCAGCCTCTTCCTATGCCACATGGTGTCTGTAAAGAGAGAAAACGGAGACACGGCAGCAGCTTCAAGAGCTCCCCAATGTTCAGTGGAAGCTGGTCTTTGTTATACTCAGGCAGAGATTCCTTTAGAAAAGGCAGCAACATTGAACAGCCCAAGGTCAGACATTCCTCAGGCTGTGGACTTGGGGAAGTGCCAGGGGAGGCACTGCACTGTTTCCAAATTGTTTTGGAGTATTTTGTGCTTGTGTTTTTGTGTGTGTGAGTGTGTGTGTGTGTGTGTGTGTGTGTGTGTGTGTGTGTGTGTCTGTGTTTCTGAGTGTTCTTGTTTTCTCATTCCAGCTTCCTGGCAATACCTGCAGATGAAGGTGACAGTGAATATGCAGAAATAGACAATTTGGAGTGTTGGATGGACTAAGTTTAATAGGGAACAAAGAACAGTGGTGAAGACATTTTACCCAAAGTGAAGGTCTTGGGAGTGATCTTGGGTGGTGTCCATCCTCTGTACTGAATAACACCAACCCCCCTGGAGAGAGAGCTGTGGCCCTTGCCAATGCTGAGTAGGACAAGGAGAAAGTCTCCTTGGAGGCCAGCATGACTTTCGCATGCTTTAACACTTGCTGTGCTGCCATTTCAACAGAGAGGGCCAAGCAGCAGACCGGGGTCTTTGGGTGGACAATAGCACGTAGCTAGAATTTTTTTAGGTTGTTTTCCTTTAGTTATAATTCTATTTATGGCAAATGATTATGATTTTCTGCTCATGGTAGTGAAAAGTATCCTTTTCAACACATGCATTTTGATAAAAATGTTAACCTAAAAATAGTTGAGCAAATAATAGGGTAGGTGGTGTATACATGTAGCAAAAGTGATGAAATGGCTCCAAAATGAAATATGGAGTTGTTGTAGCAGATTATTTCTAAAGTGTCTTCCATCTCAGACAACTTGTGACTTTAACTCCATCATTTGAGAATCATGGGAAAATTAGAATTGTGCAATTTCAGAGCAGAAAGGGATAATCTAGCCCAACCTTCTTGTTTTATAGTTAATGAAAAGGAGGCTTAGAGGGGCATGGCTGGCCCAAGGTCACACAGTGTCCTGCTGGCTGATAATCTGTGTGGGGAGTGTGTACTGACTGCGGGGACAGAGTGAGGATAGCAGGGCAGGATGATAGTCTAGACAAAGGGCTGCTTGAAGTAATTCAGGTCGTCTTGGCACCAGGGAGGGAAAGAGGGAAGAGGAGGGGGAGACAATCTTTGAACAAAATGAAAACTCCTAGATAAAGCGGGGGAGAATCCTTAAAATCTCAGTTCCTTCTGCTTACTGCAGCAGCAGTGACAGGAGCTGACTGGTTTCCCCCCAATAAACGCAGCAGTAGCTCTTTGCTGCGGAATGTGGCGTTAAATGCAGTAGGTCAGCACTAAGCTTGAACAAAATGTGATGACTGATTAGGAAATGAACGGTAAGTCATGGACGGCAAGTCCCGATTATGGAGATCTTATCAACACCCTCCACCGACTTCACCCCGCCCGAGCCAACAAAGCTGCACTTGCAGACTGACGAAACCGAACCCAGATGTCCTTGTTGCTCTGGGGACACTTCAATTCTGGCTGTGACAGTCATCTGTGAGGAAATCAGATGTCGCAGGGAGAAGACTCAGCCGAGCTGCAGGCACTCAGGACCTGCTGGGGGGGTGGGGAGGTGGGGGAGTCGTGGTTCCCTGCCTCCTCTTCACTGTGAGTCTTGCTTTCCTCTGGGGGTACTGAGATCATAACGGTGGGATGTAGTCAAGGATTAAAGACAGCTCCCCCTTGTGGATGGGGCTGGGGAGCCCATGGCATGGTTCAGGGCAGGAATTTAGCATATGTTCTTGCATTGAATGACCAGAAGCCCGGGTAAATCAATCAACAGGCTTTGCATGGTGTTTGGCATTGAGCCAGATCGCTGCTCACTCACATTCCTGTGTGAACAAATTACTCAGTTTTTTTCTCTGTCACTATTTATTTCATGACTAATATTTCGATAAGAAAACTCTGTCCTACAAGTATGTGGTTGGGATATGAGGGGTGAGTCTAATGAAAGTAGTGGTTGCCTTTTCACTCATTAAATTATTTATTCATTAAGCACTTAGTGTGGAGATAACCTAGGCCCCTCCTTATAGATTAAGATCTAGTTAGGAAGTCAGATAACAACTTTGTAAATAAGAAGATTACCAAAATAATGTTTTCTAGAATATCAGATATGCTAGAATCAAATAGTGCTTAGATTAAAAAGTAATAGTAATAAAATTGATAATGTATTAAATACATTAAATACTACGTGCCACCCCTGTTGTAAACAATTACCTGTATGATACATTTAATCCTTACCACTGTACTAAAAGAGGTATAATAATTCTTTCAATTTATTAAGGGAAGCTGAGGCAAAGAGTTGGATAGTAATGGGAAGAGGTGGGATATTTTAGACAGCAGACTTCATTGGAGTAAGTCAGACAGAGAAAGACAAATATCATATGATATCATTTATATACAGAATCTAAAAAAAAAATGATACAAATGAACTTATTTACAAAACAGAAACAGACTCACAGACTTAGAGAACGAACTTACGGTTACCAGGGGAGAAGGGTGGGCAGAGGGATAGACTGGGAGTTTGGGATTGACATGTACACATGGCTATATTTAAAATAGATAACCAACAAGGACCTACTGTATAGCACAGGGAGCTCTGCCCAATATTCTGTAATAACCTAAACAGGGAAAGAACTTGCAAAAGAATAGATGCAGTACATGTATATGTATAACTGAATCACTTTGTTGTACACCTGAAACTAACACAACATTGTTTGTCAACTGTACTCCAATATAAAATAAAAATTAAAAAAAAAAAGAACTAATTGGGAAGTGACATTTAAACAAGGGCCAGGAGTGTACATTGCCTAGGTATCTTTAAAATCTATGAGTCCCTTTCTACTCATTCCCACCCAGCCCCACCCCACAGTTGTTTGGTAAAGCCTACCACGTCACTCAAGTAGTCCTTGCAACTACATTCTGACTAGACTGACCCTTCTTGCAGCCAGAGTGGTGTGACAGCAAGTGGAGGGGACAGACAGATGGACTAAATACATTTGACCCTCTTATTGGTCTGTTGATCTGTCTAGGATGTGGCTTATTGGTGTCCTCTGAATTTGAGAATATAAGGCTTAGATCTCTGAAGTAACATAGCAGGGAGTAACAGCTTGCCACCGTGCACTTACTCATGGGGAGGCTGGGTGTATTTCTCCTCTTCCCTTAAACATTGAGTCATGACCATTTACTGTGGGAATGGGGGTAGAAAATAACCCAGTGGTGGGGGGCAGGGCAGTAATCAGAATAAAATTATCCACATGCATAGTACAATAAGTCCTACAGACTTTCATTCCAAGATTCCACCTGGGTCTCCCAACAACCTTGTGGAACAGAGATTGTCATGCATTTTTGGGTGATCAGAGAAAATGAAGGCTGATATACATCAGAACTTTAGCCAAGGTCATGCAGCTGGTGGGGGACAGAACTAGTGCTTGAACTTTCTGATAAATGAAAAATCTGTTTAATCCATCTGACTATAGGTTATAGGGATAATGCCTTGCTTAGAAATAACCATTTATTGTTATGAATGCCTACCTTGTGCTGGATTCTGAACCAAGAGCATTGTGTACATTAACTCCTTGAATCCTGTTGCACACTGCTCGGAGAGCAGTTGGCACAGCGCCTGGCACATGGTAAGAACTCAGTTAATGTTAACTTATATGGTTGTATTTTTGAATAAAGGGAAACTGAGGTCCAGAAAGATTAAGTAATTTGTCCCAAGCCATCTGTCAGTAAACAGTGGGACTGCAGTTTGAATGCAGGCCTTGTGGTCATGGGGTTTATCTCTCATCCATGATGCAGGCTGCCTACCTGCTTCATGGTTGGATCCCCAGTGCCTCAATGTGTGTTGTGGGCGGTGCAAACTGAATTTTAGACTTCTGCAGCTTGTCTCTGGCAACATTTACAGTTTATTCCATTTTTCATTTGAATTACCATTCAAAGCCATTTCGGCTTTGGGCCTTCAGCTCTGCAGAGATGAGTGAGGCTGTGGCCCCCTCTGTGGTTCCCCTCTAGACCCATTTGCCCCTCTCTTCACTCAAGAGAGGCTGAGAATTCGAGGTAGTGGAGGAGGAGTTTTTTTCCTCACTGTGCCTGAGGGATGCATATTTCTTGGAGGGATTGGTAGAATCTCATCCCTATGAATGCAGTTGGATTTGGAATTCAAGTTTTAAGGGTTTCCTGTTTCGTACTTTGCCAAATTTTCAAACATAAAACTATTTCCTAAGTAGACAACATCTTGGAACTCCCCAATCTCTCTGCTCCAGGCTGCAGCTTTACATTCACTTTGCTTAATTCCAGAAATAATTTACCTGTGGGGCCCTGGGCTCAGTGACACAGAGAAGAAAAATTGAGAGGGATTTTGGGTTCTGTTTCCATGTTGCTGGAATGTGGCAGAGAAAGGACAGATGATTTTTAGTGGAACCTTTCATCCAGGAGGTAGAATTTTAGCCAAGCTTTGAAAGACATTTGGATTTTGATAGGTGGAGAAGAAAGGCAAATGCAGCAAAGCCTACATCTGATAAGGTGTTAATATCCAAAATATATAAGGAACTCAATAATTCAATAGCAGAAAAGCAAATGACCTGATTAATAAATGGATGAAGGATCTGAATAGACATTTCTCCAAAGACGACGTGTACGAATGGCCAACATGTACATGAAAAGGTGCTCAGCATCACTAGTCAGCAGGGAAATGCAAATCAAAACCACAGTGAGGTATCACCTCACACCTGTTACAATGGCTATTATCAAAAAGACAAGAGATAACAAGTGCTGGTGAGGATGTGGAGAAAAGGGAATCCTAATGCAATGTTGGTGGGGATGCATATTGGTGGAGCCACTATGGAAAACAGTATGGAGGTTTCTCAAAACATTAAACATAGAACTACCATATATAATCCAGCAATCTCATTTCCAGGTATTTATACTCAAAGAAAATGAAATCAGGATCTTGAGGAAATAGCTGCACCTCCATGTTCATCATGACATTATTTACAATAGCCAAGATATGGAAGCAATCTAAGTGTCTGTTGATGGATGAATGGATAAAGAAAATGTGGTACATATATACAATGGAATATTATCCAGCCTTAAAAAAGAAGGAAATCTTGTCATTAGTGATAATATGGATGAACCTGGCGGGCATTATGCTAAGTGACTTAAGTCAGTCACAGAAAGACATACTACTTGATCTCACTGATATATGGAGTCTAAAATTGTGAAATTTATAGAGGCAGAGAGTAGAACAGTTTGTTGCCAGGGGCTGGGGTATGGGGGAAAAAAGGGAGATGCTGCTCAAAGGGTATAAAGTTTCAGTAACACAGGATGAATAAATTCTGGAAACCTAATGTACAGTATGGTGACTATAGTTAATGATACTGTTTTGTATACATGAAATTTGCTAAGAGAATAGATCTTAAGTATTCTCACCACACACAAAAAAGTGGTAACTATGTGAGGTTAATTAGCTTGATTGTGATAATCATTTCACAAAGTATACATATGTAAAAACATCACGTTACACACTTTAAATATATACAATTTTTGTTAATTTTACCTCAATAAAGCTGGAAGGAAAAAAAGCCCCAAAATACCTTAGACTGAGTGGCTTAAACAATAGAAATTAATTTTCTTACTGTTCTGGAGGCTGGATATTCAAGATCAAGGTGTGGTCCGGTTTGGTCCTGGTTTGCAGATGCCTGTCTTCTCTCTGTGTTTTCATGTGGTCTTTTCTCTGTGTGCCTGCACCCTGGTGTCTCTCTGTGCCTCCAAATTTCCTCTTCTTATAAGGACTCCAGTCAGATTGGATGAAGGCCTACCCAATAGCCTTGTTTTAACTTAATCTTTAAAGACGCTTTTTCCAAATACAGTCATGTACTGAAGTACTGGGGGGCAGGTTAGTGCTTCAACATATGAATTTTCAAGAGACACGATTCAATCCATCACAGACAACAAGCTAAACATTTTACATAATTATTTTTAATGTTCATAATAATCCCATGACTAGTACTATTAGTAACTTCATTTTTCTCAGACAAAAAGACGTCAAGCGTCTTGTTCACGGTCACACAGCCGGTAAATGGCACAGCCAGGATTTATCCATAGCCAGGTCTATCTTAAAAGCGTCTTCACTCTTACCACCGGGTCTGGCCGCATGAAAGCGGGCTGTTGTCATGATGGGTATATCTGGGGTGTGATCAAGGGCATGCTGTACCTTATTATCAGTTCTGCCTAATCATGTGTGGAAGAACAGCATTGTCAGGGCATCAGGGAAATGTCTCCAGAAAGATGGAGAACTTGAGAGTGCAAGTAAGTTTTCATTGTTTCCAGATAGACATTTTGATCTTGGGATGGAGAGGTAGATTTGGGAGAGGCAAGGCCACTGTACAGATTGGGTTGAATAATGGGCTTGACATCCTGAGCTAAGGAGGAGATGAGGATGGCTTCTTGGGCTAGCTCCATTCTGAGCATGAAGAACACGTTATTTGTTCTGAAGTGTAGTTGACTGAAACGCAGGGATGCAAAGTAAATATCAGTAGTGTTGGGTTGAATTGTGTCTCCTTAAAAAGGTGTGTTGAAGTCTTAACTCTGGTACCTGTGAATGTGACTTTACTTGGAAATAAGATTGTTGCAGATGTAATTAGTTAAGATGAGGCTATATTGAGTTAGGGTACCCCTACATCCAATGACTGCTGTCATTAGAAGGCTGTATGAAGACACAGAGAGACACAGAGAGAAAAGACAGCTATGTGTAGACAGAGGCCAAGATTGGAGCCATGCTTCTGCAAGCGAAGGAATGCCAAGGATTGCTGGCAACTGCCAGAAGCTAGGAGAGAGGCATGGGACAGACTGTCCTTCAGAGCCTGCAGAAGGAACCCATCTTGCGGACATCTTGACTTTGTATTTCTAGCCTCCAGAACTGTGAGACAATACATTTCTGTCATTTAAAGCCATTTAAAGCCATCTGTCATTTAAAGGTTTGTGGAACTTTGTTAAGGCAACCTTAGGAAATTAATATAGATGAGAAGGGAGAAACACTCATGTAAACTATTGCTTAGAGTGATAGTAATTATGACTCAGAGAGAAGAATGGAGGTGTAGAATGTGTCTGGGGACTTATAAAAAACAATTTTCAAGGAGGATGAAAATTATGCGTTCAGGATCTCCATACAAATGGGCAGACTATGAGAAGTAAAAGAAACTAATGACAAAAGGTGGTAGATGTGACATTTTAGAGTTACCAGGACTTGGGATGGGATTCAACATTGGTATATGCTGAAATGAAGGGTATAACCTATTATGTCGGGACATATTTTGTATTAAAAAAATGGAAATTAGAGGGCTTGAGAGGGGAAACAGGCTAGCAGAGCATAGGATAAGGATATAAGTAAAGATGCATGGAAGTTCTGTCTTTAAAGGTATAATAAGAGCCATGTGAATTTTCAAATAAAGTGGCTGCATGTCTTTCTTGCCCAGGTCACAAACTTGCTCAGAGGTAGGATATGGTAGTAACTGGAACTTCCATTACCTCCCCAGATATCTGCTACAAGCTTTATCTGGCTGAAAGTGGGAAAACTTGACGCATTTTTGTCTTGCTTTACTGATAATTTCATCTCACAGGGGCAGTGACTAAAGAATTTCCACTCTGAATTTAATAATGAATTGCTACTTGGTTAGTAAAGTAGAAGTGACAGAATCTTAAGATAGGGCCTGATGGAATTTCTCTTTTTGGGGTGACCATGGCCTCATAGAGTTTATGAGCTCCAGTGAGAAGGTGGATCAGAATTGTACCCTAGACTTCGGGAGGAAAGATTTTTAAAAATTCAGAGTATATCCATTCGTCTGTTCTTGTTGGTGGACAATGCAAAACTCCATAGGTTTTTCTTCCCTCATCCCTCCTTTCCTTTCCACAATTAGTGCCATGTACTTCTATCTTTTAAGTGAGTCATTAAGGGACATTACATTTTAGCCTTTAGAAGTTGAATCTAGCCTGTACTGGAGTATGGGGAAGGCTGGAATTGGTGTTCAGAAGGAAGTCAAGCAGCGTTATCACAAAACTCCCATGCATGGCTGCATCCAGGTGGCCAGCACTCCCGCTATATACTGGAAGGACGATTAGTCATCATGTATCATCAGGGCAGTCTGTAGCTTATGCTTTTCACATGCCGCTATTTATACTTGATAAATATAAATGGCAGTTTGTTTTGTTTCATCATTATTAATTTAGATTGTTGTACATTATTAGATGAACGTTACACTGCTCTGTTGGCCTTCCTGTGGGAAATGAAAATATTTGCATCACTTGTGTTTTAAAACTATAGTTCTCTAATAGCTATAGGTCAAGATATATATTACTGTGGATTTTAATGTGAAACAGTTATCGTTAATGCAGGGGTATACATTATCTTCATTATCTCTAAATATTGTACAGAATACAGCCATGGTCTCACCTAAGCTGTTTCAGCTTCACTCTCTTTATCTATAAAATGGGAATAGTAGGACCTGCCGTAGTGAGGATTAAATGACATCATGCGTGTACACTGCTTACACAATGCTCAATAAAATGGGAAATAATTATTACCAATATTTAAAGGATGCTTGCAATTTGCTAGGCACCATATGAAGGTTTCATACGCTGAGTATTGATCCTCAGAATGAGGTGGGTATTACTATTCTTTTTTTTTTTTTTTAGAATTTTTGTTTTTAACATCTGTATTGGAGTATAAATGCTTTACAATGGTGTGTTAGTTTCTGCTTTATAACAAAGTGAATCAGCAATACATATACTATATCCCCATATCTCCTCCCTCTTGCATCTTCCTCCCCCACTCCCTATCCCGCCCTTCTAGGTGGTCACAAACCACCGAGCTGATCTTCCTGTGCTATGCAGCTGCTTCCCACTAGCGATCTGTTTTACATTTGGTAGTGTATATATGTCCATGCCACTCTCTTACTTCGTCCAAACTTACTCTTCCCCCTCCCTGTGTCCTCAAGCCCATTCTCTACCTCTGAGTCTTTATTCCTGTCCTGCCCCTAGGTTCTTCAGAACCAGTTTTTTTTTCTTTAGATTCCATATATATGTGTTAGCATACGGTATTTGTTTTTCTCTTTCTTACTTACTTCACTCTGTATGACAGACTCTAGGTCCATCCACCTCACTACAAGTGACTCAATTACATTTCTTTTTATGTCTGAGTAATATTCCATTGTATATATGTGCCACATCTTCTTTATCCATTCATCTGTCGATGGACAATTAGGTTGCTTCCATGTCCTGGCTATTGTAAATACAGCTACAATGAACATTGTGGTATATGACTCTTTTTGAATTATAGTTTTCTCAGGGTATATGCCCAGTAGTGGGACTGCTGGGTCGTATGGTACTTCTGGTTGTAGTTTTTTAAGAAACTTCCATACTGTTCTCCATAGTGGCTGTATCAATTTACATTCCCACCAGCAGTGCAAGAGTGTTCCCTTTTCTCCACACCCTCTCCAGCATTTATTATTTCTAGATTTTTTGATGATGGCCATTCTGACGAGTATGAGATGATATCTCATTGCAGTTTTGATTTGCATATCTCTAATGATTAATGATGTTGAGCATCCTTTAATGTGTTTGTCTGTAATCTGTATATATTCTTTGGAGAAATGTCTATTTAGGTCTTCTTCCCATTTTTGGATTGGGTTGTTTGTGTTTTAGATATTGAGCTTCATGTGCTGCTTGTAAATTTTGGAGATTAATCCTTTGTCAGTTGCTTCATTTGCAAATATTTTCTCTCACTCTGAGGGTTGTCTTTTCGGCTTGTTTATGGTTTCCTTTGCTCTGCAAAAGCTTTTAAGTTTCATTAGGTCCCATTTATTTATTTTTGTTTTTATTTTCACTTCTCTAGGAGGTGGTTCAAAAAGGATCTTGCTGTGATTTATGTCATGGAGTGTTCTGCCTATGTTTTCCTCTACAAGTTTAATAGTGTTTAGCCTTACATTTATGTCTTTAATGCATTTTGAGTTTATTTTTGTGTATGGTGTTAGGGAGTGTTCTCATTTAATTCTTTTACATGTAGCTGTCCAGTTTTCCCAGCACCACTTATTGAAGAGGCTGTCTTTTCTCCTGTATATTCTTGCCTCCTTTATCCAAGATAAGGTGACCATAGGGGTGTGGGTTTATCTCTGGGCTTTCTATCCTGTTCCATTGATCTGTATTTCTGTTTTATTTTTATTTTTTTTGCACAGGCCTCTCACTGTTGTGGCCTGTCCCATTGTGGAGCACAGGCTCCGGACGCACAGGCTCAGCGGCCATGGATCACGGGCCCAGCTGCTCCGCGGCATGTGGGATCTTCCTGGACCGGGGCACAAACCCGTGTCCCCTGTATCGGCAGGTGGACTCTCAACCACTGTGCCACCAGGGAAGCCCTATATTTCTGTTTTTTTGCCAGTACCATAATGTCTTGATTACTGTAGCTTTGTAGTATAATCTGAAGTCAGGGAGCCTGATTCTTCCAGCTCCATTTTTTCGTTCTCAAGATTGCTTTTGTTCCTCAGGGTCTTTTGTGTTTGCATACAAATTGTGAGATTTTTTTGTTCTACTTCTGTGAAAAATGCAAGTGGTAATTTGATAGGGATTGCATTGAATCTGTAGATTGCTCTGTGTAGTATAGTCATTTTCACAATATTCATTCTTCCTATCCAAGAACATGGTATATCTCTCCATCTATTTGTATCATCTCTAATTTCTTTCATTAGTGTCTTATAATTTTCTGCATACAGCTCTTTTGTCTTCTTAGGTAGGTTTATTCCTAGGTATTTTATTCTTTTTGTTGCAGTGGTAAATGGGAGTGTTTTCTTAATTTCACTTTCAGATTTTTCATCATTAGTGTATAGGAATGCAAGAGATTTCTGTGCATTAATTTTGTGTCCTGCTAGTTTACTAAATTCATTGATTAGCTCTCATAGTTTTCTGGTAGCATCTTTAGGATTCTCTATGTATAGTATCATGTCATCTGCAAAGAGTGACGGCTTTACTTCTTCTTTTGTAATTTGGATTCCTTTTATTTCTTTTCGTTCTCTGATTGCTGTGGCTAAAACTTCCAAAACTATGTTGAATAATAATGGCTAGAGTGGACAACCTTGTCTTGTTCCTGATTGTAGGGGAAATGGCTTCAATTTTGCAGCATTGAGAATGATGCTGGCTGTGGGTTTGTCATATGAGGCCTTTATTATGTTGAGGTAGGTGCCCTATTCCCACTTTCTGGAGAGTTTTTATCATAAATGGATGTTGAATTTTCTCGAAAGCTTTTTCTGCAACCATTGAGATTGTCATATGATTTTTACACTTCCATTTGTTCATATGGATTATCACATTGAATGATTTGCGGATTGAAGAATCCTTGCATTCCTGGGATAAACCCCACTTGGTCATGGTGTATGATCCTTTTAATGTGCTCTTGGATTCTGTTTGCTAGTAGTTTGTTGAGGATTTTTGCATCTATGTTCATCAGTGATATTGGTCTGTAGTTCTCTTTTGTTGTGACATCTTTGTCTGCTTTTGGTATCAGGGTGATGGTGGCCTCATAGAATGAGTTTGGGAGTATTCCTCCCTCTGCTGTATTTTGGAAGATTTTGAGAAGCTTAGGTGTTAGCTCTTCTCTAAATGTTTGTTAGAATTCACCTGTGAAGCCATCTGGTCCTGGGCTTTGTTTGTTGGAAGGTTTTTAATCAAAGTTTAAATTTCAGTGCTTGTGATTAGTTGGTTCATATTTTTTATTTCTTCCTTGTTTAGTCTCGGAAGTTTGTGGTTTTCTAAGAATTTGTCCATTTCTTTCAGGTTGTCCATTTTATTCTCATATAATTGCTTATAGTATTCTCTCATGATCTTTTGTATTTCTTCAGTGTCAGTTGTTACTTCTTTTTCATTTCTAATTCTGTTCATTTGAGTCTTCTCCCTTTTATTCTTGATGAGTCTGGCTAATGGTTTATCAATTTTGATTATCTTCTCAAAGAACCAGCTTAAATTTTATTGATCTTTGCTATCGTTTCCTTCATTTCTTTTTCATTTATTTCTGATTTGTTCTTTTTGATTTCTTTCCTTCTGTTAACTTTGGTTTTATTTTGTTCTTCTTTCTCTAATTGCTTTAGGTGTAAGGTTAGGTTGTTTATTTAAGATGTTTCATGTTTCTTGAGGTAGGATTGTATTGCTCTAAGCTTCACTCTTTGGACTGCTTTTACTGAATCCCATAGGTTTTGGGTCATCGTGTTTTCATTTTCATTTGTTTCCAGGTATATTTTCATTTCCTGTTTGATTTCTTCAGTGATCTCCTGGTTATTTAGTAGTGTATTGTTTAGCCTCCATGTGTTTGTATTTTTTACAGGTTTTTTCCTGTAATTGATATGTAGTCTCATAGTGTTGTGGTCAGAAAAGTTACTTGATATGCTTTCAATTTTCTCAAATTTACCAAGGCTTGATTTGTGACACAAGATATGATGTATCCTGGAGAATGTTCCATGAGCACTTGAGAAGAAAGTGTATTCTGTTGTTTTTGGATGGAATGTCCTATAAATATCAATTAAGTCTATCTTGTTTAATGTATCATTTAAAGCTTGTGTTTCCTTATTAATTTTCTGTTTGGATGATCTATCTATTGGTGAAAGTGGGGTGCTAAAGTCCCCTACTATGATTGTGTTACTCTCAATTTCCCCTTTTATGCTTCTTAGCATTTGCCTTATTTATTGAGGTGCTCTTATGTTGGGTACATAAATATTTACAATTGTTATATCTTCTTCTTGGATTGATTCCTCGATCATTATGTAGTGTCCTTGTTTGTCTCTTGTAAGAGTCTTTAATTTAAAGTCTATTTTGTTTGATATGAGAATTGCTACTCCAGGTTTCTTTTGATTTCCATTTGCATGGAATATCTTTTTCCATCCCCTCACTTTCAGTCTGTATGTTTCTCTAGGTGTGAAGTGGGTCTCCTGTAGACAGCATATATATGGGTCTTGTTTCTTTCCATTCAGCCAGTCTATGCCTTTTGTTTGGAACATTTAAACCATTTACATTTAAGGTCGTTATTGATATGTATGTTCCTGTTATCATTTTATTAATTGTTTTGGGTTTGTTATGGTAGGTCTTTTCCTTCTCTTGTGTTTCCTGCCTAGAGAAGTTCCTTTAGCATTTGTTGTAAAGCTGGTTTGATGGTGCTGAATTCTTTTAGCTTTTGCTTGTTTGTAGAGGTTTTAATTTCTCTGTTGAATCTGAGTGAGATCCTTGCTGGGTAGAGTAATCTAGGTTGTAGGTTTTTCCCTTTCATCATTTTAAATATGTCCTGCTACTCCCTTCTGGCTTGCAGAGTTTCTAATGAAAGATCAGATGTTAACTCTATGGGGATTCCCTTGTATGTTATTTGTTGTTTTTCCCTTGCTGCTTTTTTTTTTTTTTTTTTTTTTTTTTTTGCAGTATGCGGGCCTCTCACTGCTGTGGCCTCTCCTGCTGCGGAGCACAGGCTCCGGACACGCAGGCCCAGCGGCCATGGCTCACAGGCCCAGCTGCTCCGTGGCATGTGGGATCCTCCCGGACCGGGGCACGAACCAGTGTCCCCCACATTGACAGGTGGACTCTCAACCACAGCGCCACCAGGGAAGCCCTCCCTTGCTTTTAATATTTTTTTCTTTGTATTTAATTTTTGATAGTTTGATTCATATGTATCTTGGTGTGTTTCTCCTTGGATTTATCCTGTATGGGACTCTCTGCACTTCCTGGACTTGACTATTTCCTTTCCCATATTAGGGAAGTTTTTCAACTGTAATCTCTGCCAATATTTTCTCAGTCCCTTTCTTTTCCTCTTCTTCCTCTGGGACCCCTATAATTTGAATGTTGGTGCATTTAATGTTGTCCCAGAAGTCTCTGAGACTGTCCTCAATTCTTTTCATTCTTTTTTCTGTATCCTGCTCTGCAGTAATTATTTTCACTATTTTATCTTCCAGGTCACTTATCCATTCTTCTGCCTCAGTTATTCTGCTACTGATTCCTTCTGGAGAAATTCTAATTTCATTTATTGTGTTGTTCATCATTGTTTGTTTGCTCTTTAGCTCTTCTAGATGCTTGTTAAATGGTTCTTGTATTTTCTCCATTTTATTTCCAAGATTTTGCATCATCTTTACTATCATTAGTCTGAATTGTTTTTTCAGGTAGGCTACCTATTTCCTCTTCATTTATTTGTTCTGGTCGGTTCTTATCTTGCTCCTTCATCTGCTGTGTGTTTCTCTGTCTTCTCATTTTGCTTAACTTACTGTGCTTGGGGTCTCATTTTAGCAGGCTGCAGGTTAGCAGTTCCCATTGTTTTTGGTGTCTGACCCCACTGGTAAGGTTGGTTCAGTGGGTTGTGTAGGCTTCCTGGTGGAGGGGACTAGTGCCTGAGCTCTGGTGGATGAGGCTGAACCTTGTCTTTCTGGTGGGGAGGACCACGTCCAGTGGTGTGTTTTGGGGTGTCTGTGACCTTATTATGATTTTAGGCAGCCTCTCTGCTAATGTGTGGGTTTGTGTTCCTGTCTTGCTAGTTGTTTGGCTTAGGGTGTCCAGCACTGTAGCTTGCTGGTTGTTGAGTGGAGCTGGGTCTTAGCTTTGAGATGGAGATCTCTGGGAGATCTCTTGCCATTTGATATTACATGGAGCCAAGAGGTCTTTGGTGGACCAGTGTCCTGAACTCTGCTCTCCCACTTCAGAGGCACAGTCCTAACACCCGGCTGAAGCACCAAGACCCTTCAGCCATGAGACTCAGAAGAAAAAGGAGATAAAAAGAAAGAAAGAAAGAAAAAAAATAAAATAAAACAAAATAAAGTTATTAAAGTAAAAAATAAAAGAATTATTAAAAATAAATATATATATATAAGTAATAAAAAAGGAAAAAAAAAAAGAAGAGAGCAACCAAACCAAAAAACAAATCCACCAATGATAACAAGTGCTAGAAACTATCCTAAAACAAACAAACAAACAAACAAAAGAATGGACAGAGAGAACCTTAGGACAAATGGTAATAGCAAAGCTATACAGAATAAATCACACAAAGAAGCATATACATAAACACTCACAAAAAGAGAAAAAGGAAAAAAATATATGTATATATAAGAAAAAAAAGGAAGAGAACCACCAAATCAATAAAGAAATTTACCAATGATAATAAACTCCTAATACTAAACTAAGACTAACATAAAGCCAGAAACAAATTAGATGCAGAAAGCAAACCCCAAGTCTACAATTACTCCCAAAGTCCACCGCCTCGATTTTGGGATGACTTGTTGTCTATTCAAATATTCCACAGATGCAAGTTGATTGTCAAGGTTTAATCTGCCTCTCCTGAGGTTGCTGGGAGAAATTTCCCTTTCTCTACTTTGTTTGCACAGCTCCTGGGGTTCATCTTTAGATTTGGTCCCTCCTCTGCATGTAGGTTGCCTGAGGGTGTCTGTTCTTTGCTCAGACAGGACGGGGTTAAAGTAGCAGCTGATTTGGGGACTCTGGTTCACTCAGTCCGGGGGGGGGGGGAGGGAGGGCTATGGAATGTGGGGCAAGCCTGCGGTGGCAGAGGCCAGCACGAGGTTGCAACAGCCTGAGGAGTGCCATGTGTTCTCCCAGGGAATTTTTCCATGGATCACGAGACCCTGGCAGTGGGAGACTGCACAGGGTCCCAGGAAGGGAGGTGTGGATAGTGACCTGTGCTTGCACACAGGCTTCTTGGTGGCTGTAGCAGCAGTCTTAGCATCTCATGCCCATCTCTGGGGTCTGTGGTGATAGCCGCAGTTTGCACCCGTCTCTGGAGCTCATTTAGACAGTGCTTTGAATCTGCTCTCCTTATGCACCTGGAAAAAATGGTCTCTTGCCTCTTTGGCAGCTCCAGACATTTTCCCGGACTCCCTCCCAGCCAGCTGTGCCGCACTAGCCCTCTTCAGGCTGTGTTCACGCAGCCAGCCCCAGTCCTCTCCCTGGGATCTGACCTCCAAAGCCCAAGCCTTAGCTCCCAGTCCCCATCTGCCCTGGTGGGTGAGCAGACAAGCCTCTCAGGCTGGTGAAGGCTGATTGGCACCAATCCTCTGTGCAGGAATCTCTCCGCTTTGCCCTCTGCACCCTTGTTGCTGTGCTCTCCTCCATGGCTCCAAAGCTGCCCCCCCACCACCACCC
The DNA here is from genome assembly GCF_949987515.2 of Delphinus delphis. Taxonomy (NCBI): domain Eukaryota; kingdom Metazoa; phylum Chordata; class Mammalia; order Artiodactyla; family Delphinidae; genus Delphinus; species Delphinus delphis. The sequence continues at coordinate 98,400,120 of NC_082687.1, read as the reverse complement.
CTATCTCCACCAGCGAAGGGGCTTCCTAGTGTGTGGAAAGTTTTCCTCCTTCACAGCTCCCTCCCAGAGGTGCCGGTCCTGTCCCTATTCTTTTGTCTCTGTTTTTTCTTTTTTCTTTTGCCCTACCAGGTGCGTGGGGAGTTTCTTGCTTTTTGGGAATTCTGAGGTCTTCTGCCAGGGTTCAGTAGGTGTTGTGTAGGAGTTGTTTCACATGTAGATGTATTTCTGATGTATCTGTGGGGAGGAAGGTGGTCTCCACGTCTTACTCCTCTGCCATCTTGAAGGTCTCCAGGTGGGTATTACTATTATCCATGCTTTACAGATAGGAAAAACCTAAGTCACAGGGCATTTAGGTCATGTTCAAGATCACACAAAGTGGCAAAGTGGGGATTTGAACCTGAGAAGCCTGGTTCTAGACTTATTGCTGGTAACTACCACATCACCTCTGATAATAACAAGAATACACACATTTATTTTCCAATGGGTCATACAGTGAGATCAAGGCCAAGTGAACGGTCTCTATTCATTTGCAATCCATTAAAAAATATTTATTTATTTATGGCTGCTTTGGGTCTTCATTGCTGTGTGTGTGCAATCCATTTCTTTCCTCACTTGCTGTGGGTATCTGGAGGGGCTGTGTCTTACTTACCCCCAAATCCCCAGAATCTAGCTCAGCCCTTGATCTATGAATGGATCCCCCTCAGTGACCTTTTCAGTTACCCTAGTCTTTGCTGATGATGCTGACAAAGTATTGTTCTGCTTGGGAACACCACCTGGATCGAAGTCTTTGTAGATTAAGCTTTGAATTCAGTGTTCCTTGTGTAAAACTTGTGGAAATTTCACGAGCTTAGGCCTCCTTCAAGATGGAAGCCACCCGGTTGAGCATCTGGAAAATGTCATTTTCTACTAGTACTTCTTAAAATTCCTGGAGCTGACTGATGGTAGCTTTTTAGTCTTAAAATGAAACTTAGTGATAGCCTACAAGAGAGGGAACGGGTCCAAAGAGGTGATGTTATTTTCTGGAGGTTACTCAGACAGTAGAGGGTAGATTCCAGACTGTAAACCAAGATTCCCACACTGTCCAGGGTACATTTCAACTTGCATATAGAAGGATAATTTGGAATATTACAGATTTTACAATATGGGCTTTGCTTATATGTCCCATACATTTGGACTAAAGCTGAAAAATTCAAACAAGTATTCATATTTTGCTTTTTTAAGAAATGGCAACTGTAGCTTTAAAAGGCTTTTTAAAACAATGAACATTTTTGAACTTACATGAAGACATTTGTAGAATGCTCATGGACAATAAAACTGTGGCACTCAATGAGATTAAGGCACTCAATGAGATCTTAGTGAATGTTCTGTACAATTAGTATTTTGTTTTGCATACCATAAATCAAGTAAATTTCTACAAAATATTAAAGACATCCAAAACATTCTGAAGTGTATCATTTGTGGAAATCTTTAAGCATCCATGAAACAAACTAGACAAACTCAAATGATTTTACTAATGGAAACCTTAGAAAAAATGGTTTGAATCAAGGTTTGAATCAAGATCCATTAAAATATTACTTTAACAGATACGCCATTTGTGAAATTGGATTTTCAAACAAATGACTTATCCATATTTTAAAATGAGTGGCTTATAGTTTTGCTTGAAAAGTAAGAAATTTGTGAATTTAGGGGAAAAATATTTTCCTATCAACTATATTAATAGTGGTCAAAGATAATGATTATCAATTAATCGATGTCAGACAATTACTCGATAAATGACCCAGATACACTCTGTTGCTCTTTCCTCAGAACTAACTCTGTCCTTTCCATATGTTTCTAGTATGGCAATAATCTCACCCTGAAAGAGTAGGAAGCTTGTGAGCTATGATGGGCAGGGACCCTGCCTCTTTCTCTCTATGTTTTAAACAGAAAAGTTGGGTTATTCAGTGTCACATATGGAATGATTGGCAGATTCAGGATTAGGACTCAGCTCTTGTGACTCCAAATTCTGTGGAAATAAATGGGGATCAAACAAATGAGAAAAGCAAAGACTATTTCTTTCTGAACTTACTCTAGCAAAGGAGTCAGCCACCATGACTTACATTTAAGCAGAGACTTAAAGGCAGGAAGAGGAATAGAAAAACTTTATCGTGGTAAAAAGGGAAGGCTTCATATGTGTCCTGATTGGAGGCTGCAGCGTGAGGAAATTGTCAGGGTAACTAGAAGAAGGACATCCTATGTTATTGGTTAGGGATGCAGATTTAACTGGTTCGTCCTAAGTCAGAAACGGGGACAAAAGTTAGGAAAGCTGTCAGTTATTAATCAAGTCCTAGCTGTTTTGGGTTGATTATTATAGGACTTATTGTTTGCCTTCCTGGACGAGTTGCCAGAGGTAGTGTCTGACTTCCTACAAGTCTGACTGACAGGTAGCAGATTGACTTCCTGGGCTGGTTACTGTTGGTAATGGATTGGTTTCTTGGGCTGGTTGCTGTAGACTGTGGGTCAGAATTCATATGGGTTCATGTGGTCATTTTTTATGTGGTCTGGCCAGTATTTACTTGCATACTCAGTCTGTCAGTTCAGTTCTCTTCCTTCTAAATTAGGGGTAGCAGACTTTCTGTTAAGGGCCAGACAGAAAGTATTTTCAGTTCTATGAGCCCTGCAGTCTCTGTTGAAAGTACTCAACTCTGACATTTTAGCACAAAAGCAGACACAGACGATATGTAAACAAATGGATTTGGCTGTGTTCCAACAAAACTTTATTTACAAAAAACAGACAGTACGTTTGATTTGGCCCTAGGGCTGTAGTTTGCCAATCCCTGTTCTACAGTGAAGAGTTTGCATAAATCAACAAATGTGCAAATAAGAGCTGTCTCCTGTGTCATGACTCATTTCCTTTAGGCTGGTTTTCATACTATTGAAATTATGATCATTGTGGTCTAGTTTCTGAGTGATGTCATAATCAAGAAGCATAGTTCAACAACCAAAATTTTTTTTAAAAAATTCCATTATTTTTTCCTTCTTGTCAAAGGACATTATATGGTACCCATTTAATAACTAAAGTGATCCTTCTTATAATGTTATTTTCCTTCTGTCTCATTCTTCCATGGCCCAAACTCCATTTTCAGAAGCTCTTATTTGTCAAAACCCACAAAGAAACCCTCTGTCATGCACAGTGAATCAGCACAGTGAACCATCTTTTTCTGTATACGTCACATGACAGACAAAATTAGGTGAGAGGAACATTGTTAAATTGGCAAAGATGGTCTGTCCTTAGTCTGGCCCCCTCATGTTGGCAAGATGACTGCCACAGTTCCAGGCATCACAAATAGGCAGAAAAGTATCCAGAGGAAGTAGCAGTCATTTCTTTCTGCATCCCTTTATTAATAAAAACCCTCTCCCACAAGCTTCCTGGCAAACTCATCCTCATGTCTTATTCACCCAGTTGCATCACAAGCTCATGCCTAAGTCCCCATTGGTAAGAAAAATGGGACCACCAGGACCATCTTTGATTAAGCAGTAGTTACCTGCTGAGGTTGGGGGTACATCCTGCCTCCTCTGTTGCACATGGTCTTCAGAGAAGGGTGGATGAATGAGTGCAGTTGAGGTTCTGTAGGAAGGATGAGGGAGAGGGGGTCAATATTGAGAAGCCAATAAGCTGTAACTTCAGCAAGAGGCAAAGAGAGAAAACAATTGTTGTAGAGAAAAGGCAGCAGGAGAAAAGAGAGGACCTGTGAGGAGTCCATCTCTAAGTTTTTAACATCCCCAAAGTAGTAACATTCAAGCCTTCCTCTTTGTGGCAGACAGAAGGCTTGGATTCATTGACAGAGTTGTCTGTCATCTTCCCCTGAACACATCATATATCAGGCAAGAGCAGGTAACAACAACAGTGTCAAATTGGCAAAGGTAGTCTTTCTTCTCTCCAGTCCAATTTTGATGTCTGCTTTCACTCTTTCTATAAATCTCACCCTGTTGTGCATTGAGTACCTTGCACACTTGAGCAGAAGGAACTCTGTATATGGAGATGGAAAGACCTGGGCATGAACCTGGCTGTGCCACTTCCTAGTCTGTGACCTCGGGCGAGTTACTTAATGTGATGAATATCAGTTACCCTGTCTGTAATGTGGGAAGATGGCATCCTTTCTTACTCATGCAGTTGTGAGGACTAAATGAAATTATTTTCCGATGCCTATGGTGCATAGGTGCTAATTAAATATTTTGTTTTTTCTTTGGATTAATCAAACTCATTTGCTCATTGTTCCCTGAAGCCCCATGTTTGTTTTATAATATTCTAACTTCACATGCCATTTCTTCTTAATCCCCCCACCATCCCCCATTACAATGCCTTTCCCTTTCTTCTCCACCTTGGATCTTACCTGCTGTCTGAAATCTGGCTTGACTCCATCTTGCTTGTGAAGCCCTCTTCTCCATTCCAGACACAGGGCAGCATTCTCTGAAGGAGCCCTCAGAGGCCTGTGGGATTGAGGGCATCACTGGGAAAGCCCTCAGAGCATCAGATGAGGGAGATCCAGAAGGTCAGCATTGTCCAGGGGATAAGTGGTCCTCAGGATTATCAGAATGTAGAACCATATGGCTGCCAGGTCTGGGATCAGGGGCTACGTAAAACAATGGAGTAGGGCTCCAGGGATAAACAGAGAGAAAAATTATACTGGGAACCTTTAGTTGGAGTTCTGGTCCTTCCACATGTCATTTATTTTTTTTTAATGGATGCATTATATATGTTATTTGAGCATAAGTTTTCTCATCTTCAAAATGAAGTCCATATCTACTTTTTCATCCCTCTTATCCTCCATGAGAATATTAACTCCAAGAGGCAGGGACTGTATTTATTTTCAACTTACCTATTACATCCAGCTCATAGTATATTACCTGGCACCCAGTAGGCAAAATACACACTTGTTGAAAACTAAAATGAGTATAAAATAAGACAGCATAGATGTTAATGTCTGTAAACGTAAGGTATAACACAAATGGAATACATTTTGTTCTCACCACCTCCTACTGACCATAGCATCCACCTCTACGCCCAGTAGGTATGCAGTTTGTGTTGGCTGATAGGCCATACATCCTCTATGCCATGTACAGCATACTGTGAGGCTGTTTAAATAAAAATTTGGAATCTTCTAGAGTGAGAGAACACCTGTCCTGTGTCAGACCATACCTCTAAATCTTGCCTTCAGGTTGTCTAATGTCTAATGCAGGTAGGTAACATGCATGCCTCTTACCTGCCTCCTTTGCACTCAGGGAAGACATTGCTAATTGATCATGATGCTTTCCCTCTGAGTCTGGATGTAGCTTCCACATTCTTTTAAAACTATTTTTACAGGCAGCTGCTACCAACTGATCAGAATTGATCAGAAGTCAACTTAACTTGAAGTCTATCTGCTATTCCTGGTCTTAACTGAAGAGAACTCTCTTTTTGCTTGTTTATTTTCCTGAAGATCTCCATTGACAGAATCTCCACCATCTCCTTTTGTCGACCATTTGTTTGTTTTCTTCTTTGGCCATCAGAAAGTTCTCATATCCAAATACAGTCTCTCCTGCTATAAAAATAAAGCTGTCCTGGGAATTCCCTGGGGACATGGATTCATGTTCGATCACAGGTAGGGGAACTAAGAACCCGTAGGCCGCATGGCACAGCCAGAAAAAATAGCTGTCCTTATCCTTCAACCCAAACAAATATTGCAAAGAAATGTGATTTGGCTTTGCTTCTAGGAAATAAGAGAAATATCAAAGGGGGAATGAATCAATCCACCTCAGTAAGATTACTGTAAAATTTATTAGAAACAAGCCCCTCCCCATACAAAGGCCACACCTAGAACACCAGATTCAACGGCCCAGTTTCTGTAACATGCTGCACGTAGCCACATTTTTTTATCTTTTAAAGCACTTTACAAACACTTCTTAATTGATTTATTGCCCTGGAACCAGTTCAGAACACAGCAACAAGAGTGATTAAAAGACCAGAAGAACTGATTTATGATGAAATATTAAGAATGGAATATGATCTGAAACTTGACCAAACAAAGATCCATGGGCAGACATCTCAGCCACCTGTAGTTACCCAGCGGAGTGTGAACTCCAAAGCGAGAGACGAATTATTTCATTCTGCCATTAAGGGTTTCAAAAGAGAAAGCTGATTTTTTTGTGTGTGTGTGGTATGCGGGCTTTTCACTGTTGTGGCCTCTCCCGTTGCGGAGCACAGGCTCCGGACGCGCAGGCTCAGCAGCCATGGCTCATGGGCCCAGCCGCTCAGCGGTATGTGGGATCCTCCCGGACCGGGGCACGAACCCGTGTCCCCTGCATTGGCAGGCGGACTCTCAACCACTGCGCCACCAAGGAAGCCCCAGATTGATTCTTTAACAGCTATGGCCTGTCCCAGAAAGCTGCAGACTCAAGGTTGCTGCAGGACCAAGGTTGGGAGCAGAGAATGACTCTCTTCTTCTGTCAAGCATAAAACCAAAGCCTCCTTCTATCCTACTGCTCCCATCCTCTTCTCTCCCACGGTCCATTGGTTTTCGCATATGATTTTGGAAGACTTTACTATCTTTGTGTCTCTGGGAATAAACTGAGAATACGCAACACTCAACCTAAGGAAAATTACAATACGATCTTCTGTGGAGGATGCTCCCCATCAAAAAGATTGTTTATTGATTATAGGTACAAAAATGGGCATTTATGTGATGACTTCTTCCAGGTTTTTGGCAAGCAACTCTTCTCAGGTTTGTAGAAAATGTGTAATAATAAAATCAACGAAATAGCTCATGGATTCTTTATGTTTCAAAATTAACTTTTGCTTAATTTATTATTTTAAGAATACATTTCTCTCAACTAAAGATAAATAATGTTTCTTAGCTTCATATTATTCATTAATTTATAAATGCATTCACCTAAAAAGCATTAAATGAGTATTTACTATGCACAATTTATGATTCAGCCAACTTGGAGAGAGAGACATGTTTTGAAGAAATTAAAGGCATGACCCCTGTCTGCAAGGAACTAATTTAGAGACTAAAAGGGCAAGGAGTCCCAAACTCTTCTTGAGTGCCTTCTGTGGGGTTGAATTCTTCTCATTGGTGACTGAGGGCTGGAACTCTGGCCAGGGTGAAGTTTTGGGAATTGGGCCTGTGTGGGGAACTGTCCTGTCTATTTTTGCCAGATATAGCCAAGTGGAAATCAATGATACCGACCCAGGAGAAGTTGAACTTAAAAACCACTGGAGAAATGAACACTTTCAAATCCCAAAGCATAGGGTCTGCAAAAAGGGTTAGTTTGATGGAGTAAACAGGTTCAAAAGATGGGTGGATCTAGAAGGGAACCTGAGGACTTACAGGCAGAGGAGGGAGTCTCTGAAACGGAGCTGTGGTCATAGTGATAAGGGAAAGGTTGCTAAGGGGGATACAAGGGGGTGGGAGACAGACAGGTAAACAATTGATTCAGGAGCAAAGGTTCAGAGCTGCCATCTCGCACAATGCGAGGGAGTCCCATTCTTACAGTGTTTGATGTGAATCGTGTCTCTGGAGTTGGGGTAAGCAGAAACACTGGAAACATTATGACAGAGAGTTACAGGGGTGCAGAGGAGGAGACATGATTTTTTCAGAAGTGTTTGGGAAGAGGCTTGGAGGACATGGCATCTAAGCTAATTCATGATGAATTAACTAGGAGAAGAGAGTGAAACAAATTTCAGACACAGGACAAAGCAGCTGCAGATGTAAGGGGGTCTGGGAGAGCATACATTGTCCTAAGCATGGTCTGTAGGGAACACTTGGGTGTGTAAGTAGGAGTGGTACAGAGAAGGCAGGGGAGAGGCAAGTTACTCTATGGAGATCCTCGAACAGCATGTTGGAGTGCAGACATCATTCCCCAGGCATGGGGAAGTCATTGCAGAATTACACAGGAAGCTATTTGATCAGAGAATGATTGAGAAATCTCGTACTGTCCAAGGTATAGAGGGTGTAGTTGGGGTGAGACCAGCAGTGGGAGACCAGTTAAGAGACTGTTGAAATAGTCCAGGCAAGGAGCAATGAGGGTCTGAACAACGTCACTGTAGTGGGAGGAAGAAGCAGCAGGGACAAGACCTCATGGCTCTTTCCCTCATACTTTTGCCTACGTCTGCTTCCTTTCTAATGAATCAGGTTGGATGTCTTTCACATTTATGCTATCGAGGTCACTGCTGGCTAGTACATGGAAATACCTGGAAATGTTTTATTTTTAACTTGCTTGGGCATAGAGGCTGACAAATATCTAGAACAACAGAACCTGCCATGTCCTTCATCATCTGGCAAAATGACTGCCTTATTAATAGCGGGAGCCAGTTCATAAGCCTTTACCGGATTTCTAACAAACAATTTTCCTTTCTCTGGGGTTGACAAAAATTTGGAGTAGTGTGGAAAGGTTATGTGGAGCATATACCACAGGTTGAGAACCAGATGGATTTTAAGGCATAGACTCTAATAATGTGTGATATTATAGGGAGCGAGATAGAAAAAATATTATGGCAAGTCCAAAGCACCATACCTACCACAATCTCCTGAGTTTAGAGCCCTCCCACCAGATATCTAATATATAAGATTGCAGTCCAATGCTATAAAAGGACTTATATAGTCTATTCTGAAAAACTGGTACTTCAATAATTAAGATAAGTGGAGGAACCAGGATATAAGAAAACATATAAAAAACCTTTAGAAGGTCAATGAAGCCTAGGGAGATAAAACTCAATAGTTCAGGGACAGAAATGAAATGGAGTTTTCTTTGTTTCAGATAGAAAATTACAAGGCGCTGTTTGAGGTTATAGCTGGAGTTGGAGTAGTCCCTTGTTGGAGTGCAATTTAACAAGCCAGCTGGGAATCTGACCCCATCTGCCTAAAGGAAACGGATAACTTTTTGCTGGCTCTTCACCATGATGAAAAGTGTCCCACTAGTAAGGGAACTTGGAAGGGGATGAAAAATTTCAGTGCCTTGTTTTGGGTGGTGAATACATTGGCAAAACTGACAAAACTGCACTGTTGGCCATCTTACTTCTTCAACACTTCACCCTTTCTAGTCCAGAGCCTTAAAAAAAAAAAAAAAAAAAAAGAACAGATTGAGTATACATACTGTAAAGCGCAAGTGCTCAAACTTTGGCACCTCTTTTGGGGTGATCACCAGGGTGACCAGTTGTCAATACTTTGCCTGGAACTGAGGGGTTTCCTGGGATGTGGAACTGTCAGTGTTAGAACTGGGAAAGCCTCAGGCAAACCAGGATGGTTGGTCACACAATTCTGTCTTTGGTCATTATTGATTAATTTTGCTTGGTTTCTGACTTCATTCAGTGGAGTCAGACATATGTACTTGTTTGTATCTGCCTTCCTTCATGCAACACCATAGCTGTGTGAGTTCACTCTTATTATGGCAGGTAGCAATTCTTTTTAAAATTTTTATTGCTGGTTAGTGTCCATGGTATGAATATATCGCAGTTTGCCCATTTTCCTGTTGAAAGGCATTTGGGTTCAGATACTTTCTGATGAGAATAATAAACACACTGACTGGCCTGCTTTTATTGTGAGTTTCCTCTAATTTGTAGGAATTAGGAGGAAGGATAAATTATATGCACATCTATAATCAAATAGGGGTTGGTGATTATTCCATTTCCTCAACACAGTTTCAGAGACTGTGCCAGGCACTAGGTAAAGAGATTAATTATTCGGTTTTCATGACGACCCTACCTCGTACTATAATAAAGCCCCATTTAACAGCTGAGAAAATTGAGGCACTGAGTGGTTAAATAACCAGTATGTGCCAGAGTTAGAATTTGAACCCAAGCCATCTGGCGCCTGTGCCTGATTTCTCAACACTTCGCTCAATGTTTCTTGCAGAAATGAGCAAAATCTTACTAGGATTCAGCTTTAGGTTTTCCTGAATATAATATTGCAATCTGCATGGCCTCCATAAATTTGGAAAATTGATGCTTTCCTGCCTACCCCAGGATTATAACTGACTGTAGACTCTAAAGTGATGGATACTCATAAGGAATTGAAAAATTTCTTCCAGTGGTACAATGGCCCAGCCATTCTGAAACCATGCAACTCAGATTGGGACTTGAACCCACATTCTTTTAACTGAGATCACGCACCTGGTCTCAGGACTTTATGAAGCTCAGGTCCTTGATGTCTCATCGCAGAAATAATTCAGTGAGAGAGAAAGTGATAGGTAAGAAGTTGATTTATTTAGAGAGAAACACACTCCACAGAATGTGGGTCATCTGAGAAGATGAGAGGCCTTGGGAGAAACACACTCCACAGACAGAAAGTGGGCCACCTCAGAAGGTGAGAGCAGCCTCAGGGTATGGGGTTGTCAGTTTTTATAGGGGTGGGTAATTTCATAGGCTAATGAGTGGGAGGAGTATTCCAGCTGTTTTGGGGAAGGGGCGGTGATTTCCAGGAATTGGGCCACTGCCCACCTTTTTTTTTTTTTTTTTTTTGCGGTACGCGGGCCTCTCACTGCTGTGGCCTCTCCCGTTGCGGAGCACAGGCTCTGGACGCGCAGGCTCAGCGGCCATGGCTCACGGGCCCAGCCGCTCCGCGGCATGTGGGATCCTCCTGGACCGGGGCACGAACCCACGTCCCCTGCATCAGCAGGCGGACTCTCAACCACTGCGCCACCAGGGAAGGCCCACTGCCCACTTTTGACCTTTATGGTAGGCCTTGGAACTGTCATGGTGCCTGAGGGTGTGTCATTTACCTTGCTGATGTGTTATAGTGAGTGTATACTGAGGCTCAAGGTCTAGTGGAAGTGGACTCATCCGCCATCTTGGACCTATTTGTTTGTAATCAGTTTATGTCATGTCCTTGGGCTACGTCATTCTTTTAAAGGTTGTGCCCAGCCCTCTTTCCTCCTGTTTCAATTTTACACTTTTAAACTAAAGATCTGCCTCACTTTTTCCCTGTTTTTATGGCTCTCTGATGTTCCGTGAAGTTCTCTGTACTTGAAACATTATGACTGTCCTAGAGTTAAGGCGTTATCGAGTGTGTTCTGTGTTTCAAACAGTGGGATGCTCTGAAGGGCAAAACAATTACAGGAAATGAAGATCCCGATTTTCTTAGCAGAAGAAAACTAGTTTCCTTCATCATGCTCCTCAGGACCCTGGTAGCCCACAGACAGGAGGAAGTTTTGTCCCCAGGTCACTAGTGCCTGGGAGTCTGGAGAGAAAGGACGTGTGAGTATTTTGTGGAATGGAGTTAATCAGCACCATCTTTAACTGAGTTGTTTTCCACCTCAGCCAAATGCTAAAGGTGAAGTGGGCAGATAACAGGAATAATAGCTTTATTTCAAGGGTGAGTCATTTCTAGCCTGAGGCACTAGAGCCAGATTTCGGTTTGACTGTATCACATTCTGCTTTAGCATAGAGATTAATTTCTGCCCTGGTGGGCTTGTGTGCTGAAATCGTTCTGTGAGATGTTTAGAGGTTTAATAATTAAAGCAGATGAAGATCTGTGACTAATTAAAGTTTCAAAGGACTGTGACTTTTAAAAAATTATTTATTTATTTTTTGGCTGCACCGTGCAGCAACCAGGGATTGAACCCATGCACCCTGCACTTGGAGCACAGAGTCTTAACCACTGGACCACCAGGGAAGTCCCAGGACTGTGACTTTTAAACAAAGACCTGATGAACAGTAGGCTGTGACTTAAAAATCAACGTTCATCTCAAAAATCTTCTGAGTTCACACCTGCTTTGTCTGTTTCCCTCTCTTCTTAGCTTTCTCCTTCTTTCTTCTCTGACTCCTCTGTACTTCCTATTCCCTTCAATTTCTTCCACACTTCTCTGGCTCTCTCCTATATTCACAAATTGGCCGCATTGTATAACAAAAGCATTGAACCCAAGATACTGAGGGCAACCGTTGTGTTTTGTAGATGAGGACACTGGAGCATAGGCTAGGGAAGGGATTAGAAGTAGAGTCAGAATGGAAACTTGACTTTTGTGATTCACTGATCAATATTCTTATTCAGTATTTGCCAAAAGTATTTAAAATATTGATTATTTTATCTCACAATAAAATAGTATATGGCCTTTGCAAAATATGTTTTAAACTACAGAAAACTGTAAAGAAAAAAATAAAGTTCAACTACTATCCCTTCACCGAGAGATAACCATCAGTAACAATTTGGGTATATTTCCTTCCAGTCTTTTTTCCACTCAAATCAACAGAAAGTACAATATTTTAAAGAAGTAGGATACTGTTACAGAGGCACATTGGACTCCTGACTTTTATGCTTAACCTCTTTAGCATTGTCTCATGGCATTAGATATTCTTGAAAATATCACTTTTTTCAAAATTGAAGTATAGTTAACTTACAGTGTTGCATTAGTTTCTGGTGAAATCATTCAGTAATCATTTGTAATACACACGCACACACATATACACACATATATACAATATGAAATCATTCAGTAATACACACACACACACACACACACACATATGCAATATGAAAAAGAATATATGTATTTGTATACATATTATTTTTCATATTCTTTTCCTTTGTAGTTTATTATAAGATATTGAATATAATTCTCTGTGCTCTAGTAGGACCTTGTTGTTTATCTATTTTATATATAGTAGTTTGTATCTGCTAATCCCAGACTCCTAATTTATCCCTCACCTTCCCCCTTTCCCCTTTGGTAACTGTAAATTTGTTTTCTTTTTTTTTGGCCACGCCAGATGGTGTGAGGGACGTTAGTTCCCCAACCAGGGATTGAACCCATGCCCTCAGCAGTGAAAGCTCAGAGTTCTCACCACTGGAGTGCCAGGGAATCCCTGTAAGTTTGTTTTCTATGTCTGTGAGTCTCTGTTTTGTAAATAAGTTCATTTGTATCATATTTTAGATTCCACATATAAGTGATATCATATGATATTTATCTTTCTCTGTCTGACTTACTTCACTTAGTATGATAATCTCTAGGTCCATCCATATTGCTGCAAATGGCATTATTTCATTCTTTTTTATGGTTGAGTACTATTCCATTGTACATATGTACCACATCTTCTTTATCCATTCGTCTGTCAATGGACGTTTAGGTTGCTTCCATGTCTTGGCTATTGCTGCTATGAACATTGGGGTGCATGTATCTTTTTGAATCATAGTTTTCTCCAGATATATACCCAGAAGTGGGATTGCTGGATCATATGGTAATTTTATTTTTAGTTTTTTAAGGAACCTCCATACTGTTCTCCATAGTGGCTATACCAATTTACATTCCCACCAACAGTGTAGGAAAGTTCCCTTTTCTCCACACCTTCTCCAACATTTATCATTTGTGGACTTTTTAGTGATGGCCATTCTGACCAGTATGAGGTGATACCTCATAGTAGTTTTGATTTGTGTTGCAAATATGACTTCTAATGAGAGCATGCTACTCCAATCTGTGCTGTACCATAGTTTGTATAATCATATGTGGAACTTATTGAATGAAATTCCCTGTTTTTGATTTAAAAGCAGACGAGTGGAAAAAAAAAAAAAAAAGCAGACGAGTGAGACATTTTATATGCCCCCAAAGGGAGGGGCGAGATCAACAATCCTAAATGAGTTGCTTTTTATTCAAAGCTCTCAATTGATTTCTCCCTCTGTGGGTCAGAGACTCTCATAAGGGAGAAAAGGATGGTTCTGTACCCTGATCGTGTTGATTTAATTACCATCTTTGTCTAGAGACTCCCTTCACTCTCTTGTTCCCACACCAGTGGAGAATCCACTTCATTCTGTGCCTTTTTCCCTTGCTACCAATGTCATAATACAATCCAATTGCTAGCTCCTGTCGCCTGCCTTATGTGGAGCACTCCCCACTTGTCCTCCCCATGCTGGCTTTGCTCAAAATCCTTCTGCAGCAGAAAAATTACCTGCTGGGCACTTGCCAAGCATTGCCAGAGAGGGCAAAGAAAAGCTTGTTCATTGCTTGAGGATGGTACTTTACAGTTTACCAATCCTTACCTGCCCTGGGAAAGGTAGAGAGAAAATGTCTCAGAGGTCAATGGAGACTCACTCACAAGGCTGGAATCAACTAGTTTTTGGAATTGTTTTCCATTGCAAAGATGAGACAGTACATATAGCACAGGCTTTGATGGCAAACAGACCTCTGCTTGAATCATACCTTTGCTCTAACTTGTTGTGGGACACTGGAATTCATGGAAATTACTGGTGCCTCAGTTTCCTCATCTGCAACTCAGGAATAATCATAGGTCCTGACTCATAGGCTTGGGCAAGGATGAAAAAAGACATCATGCAACTGAAGAGTTCAGCACAGTGTCTGGAATGTCAAGGGGGTAACAAATGGTGGCAAAGACCATCACTTACCCTGCCCACCTGGCTTGTTGTTTTCCACATGCAAGGTCAATGTTTATCTTCTCAATGAATAATAGAAAATGAAAATTAAAGTGATAGCCCTGAGATGATCTCTTGCATATATACATAAAATAAAGCATACTTTGGTTTAAATTGCAGAATGAGAGCCTCATTATTAGAACTTGATGGGGAGCTGGAGATCAAGTTTGAGAACATCTTACTAAAGGTATTTTGAGCAAGGCACTTAAGTTTTTCTTTCCTAGATGCTTATATGCCTACGAAGCTCTATAGTTTCTGACTTTGAGGCCTGCGTCCTGCACACTGACCTTCCTGTTTCTGAGCCCGTTTCTGGGAAGCTGCCTGACCAAGCTTCCTGTTCCCATGTGAGCTGACCTGCTGCCCTTTGGCTTTGGAACCTGGTTGGAACTGTCACGTCCACTTAAGAGGATCAATGTGACCTTCATCCCACACCTGAGAGTGTTCTCTGTGAGCCAAGTATGGAGGTCCCCGGTACAGAAAATATGTTCTGTGCTGTGGAGAACAACTTAGAGTAATATCTGTTCATAAACACAGCCATTTCCTCTGAAAGTGGTGCATTAGCATGCTGGCTGGCTGCTCTGCTGCTCTTTCAGGCTGAATGGCAGCGAGGTGTGAATCACCTTCCAGGAGCACCTTGTGGCAATTTACTAATTACTTTTATAATGCTAGGTCAGCAGTAAAGGTGGACTTTCTGCTCTGCTCTTTCTCCACAGCTGTAAGACAGGACAGACCATTTTTCAAATGAGTTGAAGCGCCCAGCCTGCCAGGCTTGGGAGGCCCTGAACACTGGCCCAGTTGCTTCTTGTTCCTTTCTCTTTGCATTTTCTCATCCCATGTCTGGGTTTTCATCCTCCATGGAGTTGGAAGGTGTTTTCTGGTTTCCTAGGGCTGTCATAACAAAGCACCACAAACTAGATGGCTTAAAACAACAGAAATTTATTGCATCACAGTTCTGGAGGCTGGAACTTCAAGATTAAGGTGTCAGAAGGGCTGTGCTCTCTCTGAAGTCTCCAGGGGACACCCTGTTCCAGGCCTCTCTCTTAGCTTCTGTGGTTGCTGGCAATCCTTGACATTCACTGGCTTGTGGATGCACTACTCCAACCTCTGCCTCCATTGTCACATGGTGTTTTCTTTGTGTGTGTGTGTTTCCTCTTCTTATTAGGACACTGTTTCCAAATAAGGTCACAATGTAAGGTACTGGGGATAGGATTCCAACATATTATTTTGGGGTGGCCACAATTAAAATTATAACAGACGGTAACAAAGTGTACTTCATTTATGAAAGCTTGGGATCTTATTTCTAACTATTTATTAAGGAAATAAGTAGTTCTGGTTAGGAACTGCTTTAAGTATTTGCTTTGCAGGTGGGAAGAGGGGGCCCAGCTCCAAGCTTATATTGGTTGTGTGTGCACATGTGTTTACAAGCATGTCCTCTGTGAGCAACTTTTGTTTGGCTGAACACAACTCTCTGAGTATCCTGACAGGATTATAGTGTTCCAATGAATAAAGAAATAGAGGCTACCCACCTCCTAATGGGGTCCCAAGACTCCTGGGCTACGGGCTCCCTTGTTCTGGTGGTACCTCTTCCATGATGAAACCCTGCTTCCAGCCTGAAGGGAAACATTTACAGGGTCATAATAAAATTCCCACAGAAAAGTTAAAACTCTAAAGTTAGTCATTTCAGAAAAGTCTTTTAACTAAACAGGGCAGCTTTGAAATTTAATGGAAACCTTGCAAGCTGTAATATAATGTGAAACACCTTTTTCCTTTTAGTAATTTCATGAAAAGTCAGGCATTTCTGTGGTGACTTTCATCTGAAGTGCCTCAAATGCCACGCTACTTTTATAAATTATGCTGTCTCTGGGGCTTCCGTATCCTGCCCGTGTTTCTTTCCAATTTCTGAATCTTACGGAGGTTCAACCCCCTCTGGGGTCCAGGTTGAAGGGCTCTGCGCAGTAAGGAATCTAGTTAAATGAGTTGTTTGAAGATTTTGAGAATTTCTCATTCCTAATTTATATCACAAGGAAATATTTAGCACAGTGGAAAGAAATATGGATTTGAAAGTAGCTGTGTGAATCTGGGCCTGAGTTTCCTCGACTGGAAAATGAAGCATTTGGACTTATGACTTCTCTGAGGTAGTCTTCCGAGTCTAAACTTCCAGGAGTCTATGGTTTGTGATGACTTTTCTAAATTGCTTCAAAAAGGTGATCAGGAAGTTAACCATGCTTTTAGGGAACCGTCTGTGAGTTGGCATTCTGCTCAGCTCTGTTGACAAAAATCTTCTGTTGCATGAAGGATTTTCTAGTAGTCGACGTCCATTTTCTTCAGGCTTGTCAATGTCCGTAGCACAGCAGTGACCTTCCAAAAGGAAACGGCCATTTTGCATTCTTTCTGCCGGCATTCTTGCTCCCTAAAGGCTGTCCCAGAGATTATTGATGAGGGCTATGGCCCAATGTGATCCCTAATATCTGGATAGCTCTTTATACTTTTCACAATGAATTCATGAACATTCATTTATTTAATCCCCACAATAGTCTGGAGACAAGCTAGACTGGCATTATTATTCTCAGTTGAGGAATGAGGAATCCAAGGAACGTTGAGCCTACATCACTTTAACAAGGTCACAGAAGAAATGAGTGGCAGAGGGAGGACTGGAATATGAATTTTCTGGCTTCTAGTTCAAGTTTTCTTCCACTCCATTACAGTTGAACTGAACTGTCCAGGTGGGGAAGAGAAAGACCTTAACATCTACACCCACTATGTGCTGGAAACTACGTTAGACTGGACTCAAACCACCATCTATGTGATTTCAAAGACTAAATTCTTTCCATTACCTAATATTTCTTCCTTGACGACTGGAAACAAAATTTAAGTACCAAGTGCCATTATGTGAAGTAGATCAAATTAGTTTGGTTTTATAAGCAGCTTGAACTCTCCTGATTGTGATGGGCTAGTGTGTTTAGGGATGCAAATAGCCCTGGGCTGGGTTCAGTTTCCTTGGTTTCCTCCAGGGAGATTCTATGGGTGATGAGTAGGGAGTGAGGGAAGCTGTACAGGGAGTGTGTTATTTCTACGTGGGAGATCACACTAGAAGATGTGAGAAGCCAGGAATGTCACTGCCCTCTCTCCTAAATGGCTGGTGTCATGTTCAGAGGTACAGTCTTCCCTTGGTATCTGGGGGATTGATTCCAGGACCCCCTGCAGATATCAAAACCAGCCGATGCTCAAGTCCCTTATAAAAAAATTGCACTTGCATATAACCTATGTAATCCTCCTGAGATATTTTAATCTCCATATCTCACCACACTTAAAGTCAGCCCTTCCTTTGGTCTGACTGCTTAGCAGCTTGGAACAAGAACTTTATGGTTCAAGCTAGTTTCAATTTGTTTCCTGTCATTTTTTTTTTTAAAAAAAAGTTAATTATCTATTTTTGGCTGTGTTGGGTCTTCGTTTCTGTGCCAGGGCTTTTTCTAGTTGTGGCAAGTGGGGGCCACTCTTCATCGTGGTGCGTGGGCCTCTCACTGTCGCGGCCTCTCTTGTTGCGGAGCACAAGCTCCAGGCTCAGTAGTTGTGGCTCACGGGCCTAGTTGCTCCGCGGCATGTGGGATCTTCCCAGACCAGGGCTCAAACCGGCGTCCCCTGCATTGGCAGGCAGATTCTCAACCACTGCGCCACCAGGGAAGCCCGGTTTTCTGTCATTTTTAACGGACAAAAATTCCTAACGAGTACTTGGAATGGCCAGAGGAGCTGAGAATTGGGTGTCTAAGGCATCATGTAGTGTAGGGGTCTCTGTGGAATGCAGTGAAGGTACATGACTAGCTTTGCCTAACTCAGAATGGGGGAAGCTGCCCTCCTTACACCAGACTAGCATTGCTGCTTTCTGGAGGGAGATGCAGTCAAGGATCAGGACCTCCCCGCTGTCCATTCCTAGACCAGCTAGTCTCATAAATGCGTGTCTGTATTCCTAAACAGGCACTTCCATTCCAAGGCACTTTTGTCCACTTTGACTCAGTACCTTTGTAGCTCTAGCCCCCCCCAACCCCATCCCTCTGGCCCACATGTCCATAAAGACGTAGGAGCCTTTTATTCAGGGCATCCTTTCCATCTGTGCTGCATCCATCAGCCCTCGCCTGATACCATTCTGCGGGGAAAAATGGAGCACTGGGGAGCCGGCTTTTCTTTTTGGCCTCTTGCTTGCATTGTTGCAGTGGGTGAATAAAGGCTTGATTGCCGCTTTCAGTTTGGCTCCTAGTCCTAATTGACCACCTGGACACCTGGAAGCACAAAGCTTTAAATTCATTTCTCTGGATTCTTCTAAACATTATTATGCATAATTATCCAGACTGGCCAGGAGCATAGAAGCATAATGAGACTGGATCTCAAACTTCAATGCAGAATTTCAACCCCGGCTGTCCATTTTAAAATACTGATGCTCAGGTCCTATCCGAAACTGGTTATATCAGAATGTTTGTAAATGGAGCCAAAGCATGGTATTTTTAAAGCTCCTGGTGATTCTAATATTAGCCAAGGTTACGAACACTGCTTTTATGGACATCCAAATCATTAATCGGGGAAATTAATAGCATAGGTTCATGAGCTCTCCTTAACCTACTGGAAGAGAATCATATAGGGGTGGATACTGGGAATGTGAGTCCAGGTGGTTCTGATGCAGGTGGTAACTACTTTGGGAATGGTTGAAAACTACTGGTCCAGTATATGAGTGTATGTGTATGTGTGTATGTATAGTTATGCTTGTGTGTGTGTGTGCGTGTGTCTGTGTGTATGTACGTACATGTACTTGCTTGTTGGAAGGAAGTGAACAGGAAAAAAGAAAACAAAGAACCAAGAATCCAAAGAATAACCTCAAAAGAACTGTATATTCATCCACCAATCCATCTATCTAGGTTGGGTGGCAATGTAGTGCAACGGTTAAGAGCATAGGATCTTATCAAAAACACCTGAATTCTGGCTATGCCAATCATTAGTTCTGTTTCCTTGGGCAAATTATGTAACCTCTCACAGCCTCAGTTTCTTCATCTAAGAAATGGAAACACATATACTACCTTCTTGCAGTTTGTCATCACATTTAAATAAATAGTATTTGTAAAGTATTTACCATGGTGCCCAGAACTGCCCTGTCTGATATGGTAGTCACTACCCAAGTGTGGCTACTGAGCTCCTAAATGTGGCTAGTCTGAATTGAGATGTTCTGTAGATAGAAAACACACATTGGATTTTGAAGACTTAGAATGAAAAAAAAAAAAAGCGAGAATTAAAAATTCTTACTAAGAATTTTAAAATACTGAAATTATAATATTTTGGATATGTTGGGTTGAAATGACAATATTTTAGACATATCGGGTTAAAATATA
This sequence comes from Delphinus delphis, assembly GCF_949987515.2. Lineage (NCBI taxonomy): Eukaryota > Metazoa > Chordata > Mammalia > Artiodactyla > Delphinidae > Delphinus > Delphinus delphis. The sequence goes on along the minus strand of NC_082687.1, from coordinate 98,380,376 downwards.
TTACTGAAATAGTTTTACCCATTTCTTTTTACTTTTTTAAATGTAGCTACCAAAATATTTAAAAATAACATGTATGGCTTACATTATATTTCTGTTTAACAGTGTTGGCCTAGAACACAGTAAACTCTCAGTGAATGTTAAGTGTATAATTGTTATTGGTATTGTTTTATTTATTTAATTCAAAAGCAGCTAGTGAACACTTGCTGTGAGAGATATGAACATCAATCATTGATCAGATGAGTGCGTAGCATCTAGTTAAGGCAAACAAAGTAATCAGGAGTGTGTGGGACTTGATTCCTCGTAGGACTCTGGGGTGTGTGTGATATAGTCCAATCAATGCAAGATGAGATGCAGAATCATTCCTAGGACCTTACAAATTGTGGTGATTGCCTCAGATACCCCAAAGTATATACACTGTTTAATGACAAGAAAGTGTCTCAGAGAGGACGCTAGAATTGAAGAACTTCATAGCCCTGTCAGACTATTTAAAGAAACTTGATTTTAATACACATCATGTAGCCCATCATTCCTCTCCCTTTCCTCACATTACAAAGAAAGGAATCAATGCTTATTAGGGTAGTGGTACTAATAGTATTCCTCCCTGCCCCAATTCATATCTACCTGGAACCTTAGAATACGGGTTTATTTGGAAATAGGGTCTTTGCAGATGTAATAAGTTAACATGAGGTCACACTGGATTAGCATGGGCTCTAATACAATGACAGGTGTCCTTGCAAGAAGAGAAAACAGAGACATAAGCAAACACAGGGAGAATACAAGAGAAGATGGAGGCAGAGATTGGAGTCATGCAGCTGCAAGCCAAGGAAGGCCAAAGCTTACTGACAACCAACAGAAGCTTGAAGAAGCAAGGATGGATACTCCCCTAGAGCATTTGGAAGTAGCCTGGTCCTGCTCACACCTTGATTTCAGACTTCTGGCCTCTAGAGCTGTGAGAGAATAAACTTCTGTTGTTATAAGCCACCTGTTTGTGGCAATTTGTTATGACTGCTCTAAGAAGCTAATACACTGAATATTACTTGAGCCAGTCTTGGTCTTAACACTTTGTAAGACATATTAGCATTTTTTGGAGGACTCACTCCTGGGTCCTGGGAGAAGCTGATGGGGCTGTATCATGTCTGAGCAAAAGTAGAGACTGGTGCTGGGAGAGACAAAGGTGTATCAAAACAATGTAGGGAGTTTCCAGAATGAGGAGGAAGGGGCAAGCTAAATGTCAAAGCCAGAAAACAGTGCCAAGGATCAATATAAAGTGAAGAGAAATGGATCAAAAACTGATTAAACAGTGGCAAGCAGAGAGTAAGATGGGTCAGGATAGAGAACTTAGGAAAAAGGCTGACATCACTTACATCAGTAAGGAGGCAGAGCCCCATTTCTGTCTTGGGCCAAGTGTGTGGCAGGGCTATGGTCTTTAAGACAGAAACTTGGAGTCAGCATTTCTTCCACTGAGATATGACTACATCTGGACACATGGGGATGTGACAGGAGTTATGTAAAACTGCAGAACAAGCATGGGGCATCTCTTTCTATAATTGTAATAAAAAAGCAAATGTGTTTAGGAGTATAACGCAAAATTTCTATGAATGTATAACCTAAAATATGAGACTTGGAAGCTTCTTTTGTGTATATGGTAATAACTTCAGGCTATCTTTAGAGCTGCCCAGCTATACACAACCACTTCTGTGTGCTGCTATAAGCACCTCCACAGCTGGAAAGTTGAGATAGATATATATTCCTTTCAGTAGTGTTACCCAAAAACTGGGTTCACTTCTTGGTTGGTGTCAAACCAGTAGACGCAACCAAGCCAAAGATGGGGAGAAGGAAAGACTTATTATTAGTTGGCAGCAAGTAAGGAGAACATCGGGGAATCTTTCCCAAAACAGTGTCTCCTCAGCAGCAAAATTGGAGATTTTTTTTAAAATTAATTAATTAATTAATTTTTGGCTGCGCTGGATCTTCATTGCTGTGCGTGGGCTTTCTCTAGTTGCGGCAAACGGGGGCTGCTCTTTGGTGCGGTGCGCGGGCTTATCGCGGTGGCTTCTCTTGTGGAGCATGGGCTCTAGGCGTGCGGGCTTCAGTAGTTGTGGCGTACGGGCTTAGTTGCTCCGTGGCATGTGGGATCTTCCCGGACCACGGCTTGAACCAGTGTCCCCTGCATTGGCAGGCTGATTCTTAACCGCTGCACTACCAGGGAAGCCCAAAATTGGGGGAGTTTTAAGCTAAGGGTACATGCATATTCATGAAGAGGCTTGAGCGGAGGAGGATTAAACATAAAATTGGGGCAGAGATGGAGAGAGTCCAAGCTTTCGTTGATTAAAGTCTGGAGGGTCAACATCACCATGTCTTCCACCTGGGTGGGGTCCTTAGTTCCTGCAGAACTCAAAGATATATTATTATGTATAACCCTTGAAGAGGAACTAGGACTCTCTTTTTATCACTGCATTGTTATTTATTTTTAACATCTTTACTGGAGTATAATTGCTTTACAAATGGTGTGTTAGTTTGACTGCCTTTTCTCTGTTCCTGCATTCCTTTGTTCCCTTAAGATCATTGATTACTGAGACCTGTTCAAGGGCAAGCATTGTGGCCAGACTTAGATCACAAAATGGTTTAGGCCAAAATGGGTTCTTTTATGTCAAGAAAGCTATTCCTCGTTATCTTTCTCTGGGGACACCCTAACCTATCTTCTTACATCAGGTCTTCATATTATAGGAACACATTAAACATTTGTTAATTCTTTTATAATAACCAAAGTTGAAAGAAAACCAGTGATGCATTTTTTTGCACTAATTTTGAACTGTGCTTTGGTGCATGCTTTTATAAACAAAACAGAAAAGCATATACAGGGAGGGTAGTTTTAGGAGGGGTAGGGAGGTGTACATAGTAAGGAATGCTTGAGGATTTTCAAACTTGTAAACACACTGGGCACATCAAAGCAAAAAGTAGTTAAACCAAGTGCTAATCCACAAATTTTATCTTTATCTGCTTAAGTCTTTCTAACTAAGAAATACTTGGGATTGAAATGACCTGAAAGTACAATGGGCTATCTTTTGTTGAGCCCTCCTGTTGCAAGTCAGGAGCCTATCTGTATATTTTTTCTGCTACAAACTCATGTTCATATTACTCTTCTTTTAGTTGATTATGTAAAGGTGTGTGCAGTTTTAGTTTCTGGACCATCAAGGGGAAATGGCATTTTTTGAGGCCAGTTTTCTGTGCAGAACCAGAGCTATTGCTTGTTCTTGATATGCCAACGAGAAGATGAGGAACTCTGTGGAGAAACCTGGGAGTCATCCTAGATTCTTTCCTCTTCCTTCTAACATCTCATCAATTACCAAGTCCTGGAATCTACTTCGGCAGAGCTCTCAAATCCATTCACTTCTCTCCAAGCTAAGAGTGGAGTCTAATCCTCATGGGAATTGGGGTAGGGATGGGGGGAAGTTAAAGATTCCGGAATTACCATATAAAGTGAACATCAGTTACAGTTAACTCAACTTGGGAGAAAAAAATAGGGAAGGAACCCTTCAATTATGCTTAAATCATCTGACCTGGGCCCATTATAACTCAAAACCATAGAACAAACAGTTATTTCTCTTGCTTTTCCAACTGGGCCATCTTTATCTGGACCAAGGTCTGTTTTTGACAGGAGGGAAGGACAATAAGGTAAATAAGGAAATCTCTCTTTTTAAAGTTTCACTTTCTTTCTGCTAAACATGACTGTAAATGAAAGGATGTGATTGTCCCCCCTTACACCGGCAGACCTCTCATCAGTCTTTTTGGCAGGCCGTGCTAACCCAGTCCACCTAGATAAGGGCATTAACCAAATAGGATTATACTGGCTGACTTTAGTTCTGCCACAAAGTGTTATTTGGGCCTGTGATATAAAAAAAAAATCCAATGTTAGTCTCAACTGGCCAGAATCACACAAACCAGAATGTGGGTTTTTTGAGGTGAAGCTGAATGGGATTATCGATAAAAGACACCTTAGCCTCCTTTGCTTGCTCCCAAGGGCTAAGTCTGGATTTTCCCTCTTGTTTCCTTCACAGAGTGGTTAACTGTGGGAATTTTTCCTGCTGATCTCATTTCTACTGTCTGGGACGGGTTTAAGTGAAAGTCAGTGGACCCAGCGTTCCAGACAGGCCTCCTGGACAGAACCTGTTAAAGTACGGCTGCAGCCACAGAAGGAGTTCAAGGTGCAGTGGCTAGAGCAGCTTCGGGGTGGACAGACCTGAGTTCACATCCTGGTCTTGCTACAGAGTTGGACATCGCTGGGATAGTTACCAAACTAATCTGCCCCTTGTTCTTCTCATCTGTGAAATGCAGATGTTCCTGCCAAGTTCATAAGGTTGTTGGGAGGATTACATAGGCAGCTCCTGAAGGGTTAAAAAGGGAGCTTCTTCCTCTTCTCTGGTCAGTTACAGTGGGAGGATGTTCCTGGAGGTTTCTAGAGGAGAGTGGAGTCACCCTGTGTATTACACCCATAGAAGGCACATGAGGGCAGAAAGGACTTTGAAAGTGGCTTTATTTGAGCACTCTTTAATTAAAAGATCATTTTCCTGCCTTTTCTCATACACAGTCACCCTCAGATAATTGTGCAGCTTTATAGGCTGTTAGACTCTGGGCTCAATGCATAGTGGAAAGTCACTATCAGGGACCACAAAGTTATACATGGACACCTGCCTGGCTGTCCTGCCTGGGATAGAGAAAGGATATTTATTTTTCTAACTCCTGATTGAAATAGCATTTTTCAAGCACTTTCTAGTTTGTGGTCACCTGTAATAACAGCAGGATAAACTGAAGAGGGAAACCTGTCTTCTTTCACCTTCTAAGGTAGCCACCCTTTACTATAACCATTCATCCCACATTAGAAGTTCTAGCTCTCTCCGGGGGCAAATAGTTTTACCTTGGAAGCCAACCTGATCCGCTGGATGTGGGTGCCTATGATGATTTGAGAAGGTGCCTGAGCTCACCTCTGCACTCTGAAGAAAGAGCCATGATTCAGGGATGATATCTTCTGTGGGCCTGGATGGAGGAGTTGTGTCACATGTTTCCCATATCTTATCCACCCTGTAGCTTTTATCATGGTGCCTAGTTCCTCTGTCTACCTTTTGCCTTCTTATAGGATATTGGCAGACATGGGAAGGAAGTGCAGGAAAGAGTGCCATATGATAACCATTCTCATCTTTGCATACTGTCAGCATTTTGTTAGTATTTTAACTAGTGCCCTCACTTAATGTATAGTCATGATTTGTCTTTTGTCATTGTGTATGTCTCCTTTCATTTCCACTCTGCAAATGTCTTGAGGTTAGGGATCATTATTCCTCATTCTTACACTATCCTCCACCTCGTATCTCCCACTCCAGAACCTGGTACAATGCCTGACACATAAGAGTCATTGTTTTATTGCCCAGTGCAACTTTTAAATTCTATTCTCTTAAATCATCCACACTGCCAACAAAAATATTTTTTCTAAAATATAAATATAATCTTATCCCATTTCTACTTAAAACCCTCAATGACTCCTAGGTGGTTAAAGGATGAAGTTCAAGTTCTAAATCCTTTATTTTGGAAAAACAAATTTCTCAAGACTTTTTTCTCACCTAGTTTGCTGACTCACCAGCCACTGCCGTCTCATAAACATCATCTGACTTTGTACTTTTGAGCCTTTACATCTGTAGGTTATTGAGTCCAGAATGCCTGCTCTCCATTGCCCACCCAGTGGACTGCTCTTCATCCTTTAGAATTCCATGTCTTAAAGGGAGGTGATGTAGTATAGTGGTTAAAAATGTAGGTTAGGCATTGGGCTGCTTGGGTTCAAATCCTGACTCTAGTTGTGTGATCTTGTGCAAGTTACTTAAATTTTCCCAATGTGAGTTTTCTTATCTGTAAAATGTGGGGATAGTAATGTGTTTGGTGGGAGAAATCAATGAGCTAATCTATATGAAGTATTTTGCATCATACCTGGCACATTGTGACTATTCAGTTAAATTGATCTACTTTCTTAACTGGGATTCAGAACCAAGCTCACAGTCTATTGAGGGAAACAGACAAGACTGCAATATAGTGTAATAAGGATTGTACTCATGGTGTGAAGCAGATGCAAAGACAGCACAAAGGGAAAGCCCAGAAAAAGAGCACCAGACCCAGCTGGGGGTTGGGATGTCTGAGGAAATACTTCTGAGAGGAGGGAATGCTTGAGCTGTGTTCTAAAGGATGGGTCAAAAGTGTGGCACAGGGCTCCCTGGTGGTGCAGTGGTTGAGAGTCCGCCTGCCGATGGAGGGGACATGGGTTCGTGCCCCGGTCCGGGAAGATCCCACATGCCGTGGAGCGGCTGGGCCCGTGAGCCATGGCCGCTGAGCCTGTGCGTCCGGAGCCTGTGCTCCACAACGGGAGAGGCCACAGCAGTGAGAGGCCCGCGTACCGCAAAAAAAAAAAAAAAAAAAGTGTGACACGGTGATGGGGATGCAGTGATGTGTGGAACTGGGGCTCATGAACCTTATCTGGCCACATGCAGCTATGTCAGGGTGAGAATCAACTACCCAAAAGAGAGTGTCCTGGACATGAGTGTCTTTGGTTGCTTTTGTATGCAGTAGACCAGCAGCACTCCAGGTACCTTGCCCCTTTCTCACATGCAGAAGAAACTTGGGAGGAAGATGGATCAGACAGCAAAAGCTTCTTCCTGATGGAAGAGCAGATAAGCCAGAGCATGGAAGCATCCCAGGGAAGCCTCTCAATCTCTCTCCTACTCTTGATAAATAGAATAAACAGGTTTTGATAAGCAGCCTTTATGCCCTTCTTCATGGAGGGAGGGGTGGATGGCCCTCCATGAGGGAAGAGCAGACATTTCACCTTTAACATCCCATGGTAGACCAGTAGCCTGAGGGCTGTGATGACAGCTCAAATCCCATAGCTGCCTTTGGCATGCATGAAACAAAACCAGCTCTTCATCCCTCTTTCCCTGTATAAGAGCATCTTCTATGGTTAGTCAAAATCATTTCCTCCACTAAATGAAAAAAGGGGAAAAGCGTTTTTTGTTGTACGTAGAAGGGTCCAAAAGGAGCAGTCCTCATGGGATTTTTTTCACTAAGGCTCATTTTAATTACATAGGAGTTTGATAGACAGCAGAGTGTATGTGGGGTGAAGTGGAGAGAGGGCACTGGAGGAAGAGGGCATGGCATGAAGAAAAGTGTGGCACTATGATATGTTAAAGCTTAGAAGAGACTTTATAAGTTATTTTTTCTTTAAAATTGAAATTGGACTTAAATATCACTTCGTAAAATTCAGGGAAAAAGATCAAGTCTGACATGTGAAAAGGCAATGTGACTATGATAGAAGATGTTAGTCTGTGAAGCTTAATTTCAACTGAAAGAAATGTAAGAGAAAATAATAAGAAATGTATGCATTAGTAATTGCCCTGTGGCTGATAGGAACACTGAGTAAAAGATGGATAGAGGAATAAGTATCCCATAATATGGATATTTAAATGAATTTGTTGAAAAGCATATACATTCCTTTTACATTCCTTGGGTAGGCTTCTTTAGGATTTTTTTTCTTTAGTAGTTGGATTCAAAAGAGAGGCAACATATGAAAATGTTATTAACTATGTGGTTAGGATTCTTGAGATCTGTGTGCAAACATGTGATAGGTGCTGGGTAATCCCTCAAAAGTAGAAGTTGCCATTATCACTAGCTGTTATGTGGGTGTCTGAAATGAGGTGATAGTCAATCCTTTGGAGAAAGAAATAAGAGTTTATGAAATATATCTTTGCTACATGGAGCACATACACACACACACACACACATATATATACATGTATATATACACATATATATATGTTGTTTTGACTAAACATCGACATTGTATCTTTCACAAGAATGAGTAGGTGATATGATGTTTGTAGAGATTCTTATCGAGAGTCTATGAATAGGTTTTATGGAGTTTAAGAACATTCTAAAATTTTGTTGAAAGTGTATGTGTGTGTTCATGTGTGTGCCCACATGTGTGTGTCTGTGATCTGTCTCATTCTGCAAATGGACATGAATATTAGACTCCTTTGCTTTCTATTTAATACCTAAGCTACCTGTGAAATTTTATAGTCCTCTTTCATTAAAGAATTGAAGTCTAAAATTTAAGTGACTTAACATTATTATTATGCCTGAGGCTTGAAACCAGCTTTTCTGACCTCAAAATTTTTGGCGTTTCTGCTAAGTTATGCTGATCCTGTTTGGGAACTTAAGCATTCAACATGGCACAGTAAATTCAGTTGGTTCTGGAGAATATTAACCCTTTCTGAATTCCCTTTTTGTTATAATCAAGAGCTTGAAAGAAGAAGACATTCTCTCCTAAGTGTCACCTACGGGAATTCTTAATAATGTCCAATGTCTCTCTTTTTTTCCCCATTCTAGATGCCCACATGGAAATTTAAAAATCAGTCTGTAGTCCATATTATGTCTCCAGATTGAGACATCGTATCATGAGGGCAGAGTAACTAGGTCTTTAGCTGTATGCTTTTGGTTTCATTAGACATGTCAGTGTCGTGGGAATATAGCCAAAACTTTGTCTTGTTTTGTTCTGTGATCAGGCTGAGGATCAGTGCTTCTTGTACATGATGTTTATCTGTCAAGGCCAGTGACTGCTGGTTACTTGATTCCTTGTTATGAGTTTGAATTTTGAACCAATTTTCTCAGCTTTGCTCACCTTGCTCAGCCATGAGAATTTCTTTCCAATGCTAGTCAACATTCTATTTTACCATCTAAAATTAGTTTGGCTTTCTTGGTTCTCTTTTTCTCACCTGAAACATTACCTTTCTATTATTTAAAAATAACTTGATAAATGAACAAGATGAAACATTTAAACAGTGCAAATCGTACAGAATGCTAAAAGTTACAATGAGATGTTTTCAAATTTGAGAAGTGCAGTTCCCCCCACCCCCCATCCTGTACTGAAGAGAGGTCAGCACTAATATTGATTTTGTATTCATCCAGAAGCTTCTTGTGTGTATTCATACAAAAACACATACATACAACTTGAAACAAACTTGAGGGAGAATGGTTCTGTACTTTTTTTTTTTTTTTTTTTTCAGTTAAAACTATCTTGGAGCTAACAGCACAATGATCTAACTTACATTTTTAAAGGGAGAGCTGGCTGGTATTCTATCATATTAGTGTGGCATACTTTAATTAGCCGCACAGATTTAGTTGTTTTACTCTTTTTCTTCCTTGGACAATGCCAACCATGCTACAGTGAATGCCCTTCTACATTCATTTTCACACACAGGGGAATGGATATCGGTAAGATATCTGTAGGTTATATTTCCAGAAGTGGAGTTGCTGGGTCAAAGTATCTGTACACATTGCTTCATTTCACAATACTTATTTCTGTGTTTACCCAATAGCATAATTAACTGTTTAAACTTTTTTAGACATAGCTATGAATATACATATTTTGTTAAGGTTAAAAGCAGAAAAAAAACAAACAAAAAAAAAACCCCAAAACAATTAAAACACACTAGTCATTAAATTGACTTCTTTTAAATACCACATGAAGAAAATTTTCTTTCACCCCTGAAACTCTTCCAGGAGTTTTTATTGCATCTGGCTTGTTATTGTCTGCTCTAATCTGAATTTGACTGATAAGAGTGTAAGAATCAGATTGCTTTTTAAAAATTTCTGTCCCATTTGAGTACTCTGTGCCCATGGGATGCCTTAAGTTTTCTCTTGGTTGATTTCTTGGTCCATACTTGGCCTTCCTACCTTGCAGCCACTTAGATTTCCTCTTTATATATAGACATGTAGCATCTTGTTTTATAGTACAAACCCATTATTTGATCAACACTTTGAAAAGCTACAATAACTTTCACGTCCTCATTTACGTGTAGCATCCCATGTTCTTATATATGAAGTTGAGGATCTACACTGCGTCCCGAGATTTGTCTTAATCCTGGCAAATCCAATATTACAGAGTAGGTGACAATATCAACAAAATCTCCTTTATCTGTCTTTATATTTCACCCACACCCACCCGGATCCCATACCCTCTGATCCAGTCCCATACTCACCCAGAAGCTGCCAGTACCTGTTGACCAGGTCCTGCAGCTCCTTCAGAGTATAATCTCTTTCCTCCCTCAGCAGGCTAAGCACTTTCCTGGCTGAATGATATTGTGATTTGACCTTAGTTATTGGTCTGGTGGCTGGGTGGGGAGATGGAGGCACACCAGGGATTGGGGAGTGGGCTCAAGTTATCTTGCAATGCAGAGACTTCTGCATCATATTTAAGCAAGGGGAGGAGAACTAGGCTTTAGCATGGAGGAATGGGCCACTTCTCCAAGTCCACAGGTGTCAGGAGAATCTGCAGATTGAAGATTTCTGAGGGCATTGACACAAAGGTCTCCGTCCTGCATGTTGGAGTCCCACTCCTTTCTAATCAGAGCTCTGACATAGCAGAGCAGACATGCCAGGGTTGAGAATTCAAACTTCTCTGAGCTCCATTTCCCCTCTACTTATATCTTGGGTCTGATCCTTAGTTTTTTCTGTCCTTTGGCTGCAGAAGATGAAGAATCTGTATGCTTCCAAGGAGGCTCTCTGGGTTTTGCACATTGCCTTAAATTTGTTTTTGTTTGTTTTTGTTCTTGTTTTGATAGGTAAGAAGTAGATTTATTTAGAGAAACACGTGCCACAGACAGAGTGTGGGCCATCTCAGAAGGTGAGAGGCCCCAAAATACAGTGTGGTTAATTTTTGTGGGCTGGGTAATTTCATAGGCTAATGAGTGGGAGGATTATTCCAACTATTTGGGTAAGGAGCAGATATTTCCAGGAATTGGGTCACTGCCCACTCTTTAGCCTTTTATGGTTAGCCTCAGGACTATCATGACACCTGTGGATGTGTCATTTAGATGCTAATGTATTACAGTGTGCACATAATGAGACTCAAGGTCCACTGGAAGTCGAATCTTCTGTCATCTTGGATGGACCTAGTTGGTTCTAACCAGTTTTTGTCATGTCCTATGTCTATGTCATTCTTTTAAAGGTTGTGCTCTGCCTCCTTCTCTTGTGCTTCATTCCCCCACAGAGATTTTACTCCCATATTCTTATGGGAAGCAGAGAGGAGATGGTCCACCTTCTGTAACTACTTCAAGGCTGGGTAGGGGCATTGACCCTGCCTGTCAGGAAGTAAAAATCGCTCCATTCCTGATCTAGGGGCCCCAGGGGCAGGATCACTCCTTGTTTTAAGTCAGTATGGGCTGGAATCCTCACATAGTCATCATCTCGATGTGGAACTCCTTAAATTTGTGATTGAGCATCTTCAACCCTTCTCTAATGCATCCCCCAGCAAAAGTCATCCACTTCCACAGTCCTTGTAATTATTGCTTTTCCCAAACATTTGCAACACTTGACATATTACCCCTGCTAGTTCCACCAATATTCACCAATATTCTGTCTCTGTTCTCTACAGGCGAAAATTGTAACAAGTGTCTAGGGCTATTAGTATTTCATCTACCACTAGCGATGGAGCCCTCATCACCTCACCAGCAGGCAGGTGATCCAGCTCCAAAGTCCCACTTTAAAATCTGTTCCTTAGACCATTCCTAGCACTGTCCCAGTTTGTGTTCCCTGAGAAATATCCTGAGATAAAGATTTCTGTATAGGGAGTTTATTGAGGAGCAATTTTGCAACAACAATGGAGAGGGAGTGAGGTCAGAGGGGAAAGGTAGTGCATTTGCAATAGAGGTCTCAGATAATTTCATAAGGAGTTTTGGAGCTGGGATGGCCCTTCAGAATTCTTACAGATCTAGGTGGCAGCTGGGTCTGTATCCTGCATACCTCCTAGTCACTGGATGTGGGCTATCCCTGAGGAAGAAGTGTAACATGGCATGAGGCAGCTCACCTATGCCAAAGGTCATGGGGAAGAACTCAGCTGTGAACCATCAGCAGCTAGTACTCCCAGTAGTTGGAGAGTTGTATCAGATGAGATACTACGTAGAAAAGTGTTTATGGAAAATGCTAACAGCTATAAAAGGGGAAATCAACAGTTATACAATAATAGTAGGGGACTTTAACACCCCACTTTCACCAATGGACAGATCATCTAAAATGAAAATAAATAAGGAAACACAGGCTTTAAATGACACATTAAACAAGATGGACTTAATTGATATTTACAGGACATTCCATCAAAAACAACAGAATACACTTTCTAAAGTGTTCATGGAACATTCTCCAGGATAGATCATATGTTGGGTCACAGATCAAGCCTTGGTAAATTTAAGAACATTGAAATCGTATCAAGTATCATTTCTGACCACAATGCTATGAGACTAGATATCAATTACAGGAAAAAAAATACAAATACATGGAGACTAAACAATACACTACTAAATAACCAAGAGATCACTGAAGAAATCAAAGAATACCTAGAAACAAATGGCAGTGAAAACACAGCAACCCAAAACCTATGGGATGCAACAAAAGCAGTTCTAAGAGGGAAGTTTATAAATCCTACCTCAAGAAACAAGAAACATCTCAAATAAACAACCTAACCTTACACCTAAAGCAATTAGAGAAAGAAGAACAAAAAAACCCAAAAGTTAGCAGAAGGAAAGAAATCATAAAAATCAGATCAGAAATAAATGAAAAAGAAATGAAGGAAACGATAGCAAAGATCAATAAAACTAAAAGCTGGTTCTTTGAAAAGATAAACAAAATGGATAAACCATTAGCCAGATTCATCAAGAAAAAAAGGGAGAATTCAAATCAACAGAATTAGAAATGAAAAAGGAGAAGTAACAACTGACACTGCAGAAATACAAAGGATCATGAGAGATTACAACAAGCAACTATATGCCAATAAAATGGACAAACTGGAAGAAATGGACAAATTCTTAGGAAACCACAATCTCTCAAGACTGAAGCAGGAAGAAATAGAAAATATGAGCAGACCAATTACAAGCACTGAAATTGAAACTGTGATTAAAAATGTTCCAACAAACAAAAGCCCAGGACCAGATGGCTTCACAGGTGAATTCTATCAAACCTTTAGAGAAGACCTAACACCTATCCTTCTCAAACTTTTCCAAAATATAGCAGAAGGAGGAACACTCCCAAACTCATTCAACAAGGCCACCATCACGCTGATACCAAAACCGACAAAGATGTCACAACAAAAGAAAACTACAGACCAATATCACTGATGAACATAGATGCAAAATTCCTCAACAAAATGCTAGCGTACAGAACACAACAGCACATTAAAAGGATCATTCACCATGATCAAGTGAGGTTTATCCCAGGAATGAAAGGATGCTTCAATATGCAAATCAATCAATGTGATAAACCGTATTAACAAACTGAAGTATAAAAAACATATGATAATCTCAATGGATGCAGAAAAATCTTTTAACAAAATTCAACATCCATTTATGATAAAACTCTCCAGAAAGTGGGCATAGGGAACCTACCTCAACATAATAAAGGCCACATATGACAAACCCATAGCCAGCATCATTCTCAAAGCATAAAAACTGAAACCATTTCCTCTAAGATCAGGAAAAAGACAAGGTTGTCCACTCTCACCACTATTATTCAACATAGTTTTGGAAGTTTTAGCTGCAGCAATCAGAGAGGAAAAAGCAATAAAATAAATCCAAATCAGGAAATAAGTAAAACTCTCACTTTTTGCAGATGACATGATACTATGTAGAGAATCCAAATGATGCTACCAGAAAACTACTAGAGTTAATCAATGAATTTGGTAAATTAGGAGGATACAAAATTAATGCACAGAAATCTCTGGCATTCCTATACACTAATTATGAAAAATCTGAAAGAGAAAGTAAGAGACACTCCCATTTGCCATTGCAACAAAAAGAATAAAATACCTAGGAATAAACCTACCTAAGGACACAAAAGACCTATATGCAGAAAACTATAAGACACTAATGAAAGAAATTAAAGATGATACAAACAGTTAGAGAGATATACCATGTTCTTGGATTGGAAGAATCAACATTGTGAAAATGACTCTACTATCCAAAGCAATCTACAGATTCAGTGCAATCCCTATCAAACTACCAATGGCATTTTTCACAGAATTAGAGCAAAAAATTTCACAATTTATATGGAAAAACAAAAGACCCTGAGTAGCCAAAGCAATATTGAGAAAAAAAATGGAGCTGGAGGAATCAGGCTCCCTGATTTCAAACTATACTACAAAGCTACAATAATCAAGACAGTATGGTACTGGCACAAAAACAGAAATATAGATCAATGGAACAGGATAGAAAGCCCAGATATAAACCCACACACCTATGGTCACCTTATCTTAGATAAAAGAGGCAAGAATATACAGTGAAGAAAAGACAGCCTTTTCAATAAGTGGTGCTGGTAAAACTGGACAGCTACATGTAAAAGGATGAAATTAGAACACTCCCTAACACCATACACAAAAATAAACTCAAAATGGATTAAAAACCTAAATGTAAGGCCAGACACTATTAAACTCTTAGAGGAAAAGATAGGCAGAACACTCTATGACATAAATCACAGCAAGATCCTTTTTGACCTACCTCCTAGAGAAATGGAAATTAAAACAAAAATAAACAATTGATACCTAATGAAACTTAAAAGCCTTTGCACAGCAAAGGAAACCATAAACCAGATGAAAAGAAAATGCTCAGAATGGGAGAAAATATTTGCAAATGAAGCAACTGACAAAGGATTAATCTGCAAAATATGCAAGCAGCTCATGCAGCTCAATAGCTAAAAAACAAACAACCCAATCCAAAAATGGGCAGAAGACCTAAATAGACCTTTCTCTAAAGAAGATATACAGATTGCCAACAAACACATGAAAGGATGCTCAACATCACTAATCATTAGAGAAATGCAAATCAAAACTGCAACGAGGTATCACCTCACACCAGTCAGAATGGCCATCATCAAAAAATCTATAAACAATAAATCCTGGAGAGAGTGTGGAGAAAAGGGAACCCTTTTGCAATGTTGGTGGGAATGTAAATTGATACAGGCACTATGGAGAACAGTATGGAGGTTTGTTAAAAAACTAAAAATAGAGCTACCCTATGACCCAGCAATTCCACTACTGGGCAAATACCCTGAGAAAACCATAATTCAAAAAGGGACTTGTACCACAGTGTTCATTGCAGCACTATTGCAACAGCCAGGACATGCAAGCAACCTAAGTGTCCATCGACAGATGAATGGATAAAGAAGATGTGGCGCATATATACAATGGAATATTACTCAGCCATAAAAAGAAATGAAATTGACTTATTTGTAGTGAGGTGGATGGACCTAGAGTCTGTCATACATAGTGAAGTAAGTCAGAAAGAGAAAAACAAATACCGTATGCTAAAACATATATATGGAATCTAAAAAAAAAAAAAAAAAAAAGGTTCTGATGACCCTAGGGGCAGGACAGGGATAAAGACGCAGAGGTAGAGAATGGACTTGAGGACATGGGGAGGGGGAAGGGTAAGCTGGGACGAAGTGAGAGAGTGGCATGGACATATATACACTACCAAATGTAAAAGAGACAGCTGAGTGGGAAGCAGCTGCATAGCACAGGGAGATCAGCTTGGTGCTTTGTGACCACCTAGAGGGGTGGAATAGGGAGGGGGGAGGGAGGCACAAGAGGGAGGAGATATGGGGATATATATATACATATAGCTGATTCAGTTTGTCGTACAGCAGAGGCTAAAACAACATTGTAACACAATTATACTCCAATAAAGATGTTAAAAATAAAAGTGTTTATGAACAGTTTCATTTCACAAAAGCTAAATCATATAGTAGAAAGATATTGTAGAAAGAGCAAGGGTTTTGACATTAGGCCAACTCTTATTTTCAGGTTTTTTTTTTTTTATGCTTTCTGAGCTTTGGTTTTCCCTTCTGTAAAATGGGGATACATATACTCTTTCTTGTAGGAATGTTTTCAAAGACAATTGAGTCGTTGTTTACAACAGTGTTTTATATACTGCAAAGCCCTGTTCCATGGTTAAGACTTATACTCTTATTCATCCCAGATTTGCTCACTCAGTTAGTTCTAATCCTCATTATTCTTTGGTGTCTACATACATGACTTGTAATAACAATGATGAGCTTGAAAAGGATACAGATTTGATTTTATTTAAAAGGTTAAATAATTTACTATTTCTCTGCTTTTTGGAAATGACATGAGAGAGCCCATCCAACAAGATGATGAGGGTTAGCTATGCTGGGGTAAAAATTTCAGCTCACTGGTTTGGTCACATCTGAATACTGAGTCTTGACTTTCCCTAAAACATCCCATGGTCAGTATCTGTCTCTCCAAGTAAAAGTCAATGGCAGTCTTCTGCAAGGGGAAGATCCAATTGCATCTGTAGAATGAAATCAATACAATCACTGCAAGTAAACCATGTCTGACCTTATCCTTTTTAAGAAGGAAAAAAATCAAGAGGGCATGAAAAGTGTCAGCATTTTTGGTTTTGAAAGGTGATAAAGGGGGAACAGTTCATGCTGTGCTTATCCATCATTGGACTTCAGTAGGATCATTAAGGTTCAAACTAGATATAAAGAGGTAGCAATTTATTCAGTGCTGCTGTTGGAAATCCTAGCACCAATTCAGCTCAATTCAGTTCAATTCAATTCAGTTCAGCAAGCATTCATTAAGTATCAACATTGTGTATGATTTTATGCTAGCTGCAAAAAAAAAAACAAAAAACAAAAATTTCTGGTTGTTAATTCTGTTATTTTATGTCAGAATCTTCTAGGTTCTGGGAATAAGCATGTAGAGAAAGAAATCTATGCAGATACAGCAAATCTATTGTGATAAACGCTAGAGGATATGAATAAAATACTGTAGTGGAAAACATGAGCTATGCATTCATAGAAAAATCAGGTGATTTCTGAGTTGAGACTTGCAGGATGGGGGGGAAGGATTTATTTTAGTTCATTTTGACAATTATTTATTGAGATGTAAACTATGTGCTGGACCCTAGCATGGGCACTGGTATGGGGAGGCAAGTAAAGCATCATAGCTGCTCTCAGGAAGATCACAAACGTGTTACAGCAAGTGGAGGCAATTGTCTGAAAGAGCTTGTAACCTGGTAGAAGAGACAAATGAGTTTATAAGGAAAGGGCTCATTTGCAAACTTTTCAACATATCTGCTTTCCAAGAGAATCTTTGGTCTGGTTACAGTTGTTATGTTTTGCCTTCATAACAGCAGTAACATTCTTAGAAAAATGCCAGGAAACTGGAAACAAGTAAGAGCATGTGCAAAGGTATGGTGACCAAGAAGTTTCCTGCATGTTTATGAATTAGAGTGCATATATACAATGGAATACAACACAACTGTTCAAAATGGTGCAAAGAAATATGTTATAAAATGGGAAGTTATTTTTGATATATAGTGAAGTTAAAAATGCAGGTAATAGTACAATATTACAATGTGATTCCACTCCTGTAAATTTTTATTTTGCATTCACAGGAAAAAATATGAGAAGATGCCTTAAAATGTTAATGGTGGCTCTCTTTCAATGGAGGAATGATGAAGAGGGGCTATGATTTGTTCCCTTCTCTTATCTCCTCTCCTCTTCTCTCTTCCCCTCTTCTCTTCTCTTCTCTTTTTCTCTCTCTCCCTCTTCATCACTCTTTCGTTTTCCCCTCCTCCCTCCTTTATTCTCCTTCTCCTTATTTACCTCCTTCTCCTCCACCACCTTCTTCTTCTTCTTCTTCTTCCCCTCCCCCTCCCCTCCCCTCCCCTCCCCCTCCCCTCCCCTCCCCCTCCCCTCCCCCTCCCCTCCTCCTCTTCCTCCTTTTCCTCCTCTTTCTCCTCCTCCTCCTCCTCCTCTTCTTCTTCTTCTTCTTCTTCTTCCTCTATTTTCCTCATGTGTATTCCCATTTGTTTTCTGAAACTAATCTAAATTACTTCAGGAATTAAAAAAAAAAGCCAAGGAAAAGTAATTAAAAAAAAAAAAACTCCTTTAAGCCAAAGAATCACTTCAACAGTTCTGACAATTCTCCTTTAATGGCATTTGTTCCTCAGGAGAAGCCAATACTTTTGGAAGGACAGGTATCATTAGTATTATTGTTGTTGTTGTTATTCTATTTCCTTGGACGGGTAATATTTTGAGGTTTTAACTGGTGTATTTTCTTCATTTCCAGATCATTAGACACAAATAATCTGCAGAACTAGAAACAAAGGCTACAAACTCTTGCCACAGAAAAGATGTAGAGGCACTTTTTTACAGGACAAATTTTCCTATTGGCAGAGATCATGGAAAAAAAAAAGTGGTCCCAGGCTGGGGAAGAGACAGGAAAGCATGAGAGAGAGGAATGGAAAGCCTCAATCTGGGACCCTGGGCCTTCAAGGACGGACCACCAAGTGCTAGCCATCACTCGTCATCCATCGATTTTCTAGTCTTGAGTGATGCTCATCTAAGCCTGAGATTCTGCTCATCTCCCCTGAATCTGTGTGGACACTGCCTTCCTCTTAGCCCTAGCAACCCACTGTTGAATTCCCATTTTATTGACAGAAGAGTGGAGATTTCAGGAGGCTGAGCATTGCCTAGAAATTACCAGCAGGGTTGAAGCTAGAACTTAAGCCTCATGAATCCCTGTTGAAAACTCTTTCCAGTACTCCATAATATTGCCTAAATCTGATTTGTGGATCATAGTTATTCAAAGTCAACACTTCTGTCCCTCATTGTTCCTTGGGCAATTACTTCTTCTGTGATGAGGAATAAACAAGATGGTGACAGGCTCCTGAAGTTGTTTTGTCATTTCTAACCTGGCCTTCCACTCCTGCAGCTAAAGACAGGGTTATTTCTGGTGAAATCCTTGCTGTAAAGTACACCAATCAATTTTCCTTACAAATGGTTTCTAATATGTAATTATATAATCAAGCATGCTCATAAACAAGCCAGGCCTTGACATAGAGTGATGGGGTGCAGTAATATTTTAAATAAAAGATGATCGCACAGCCATTTATTTTGTAGTCCAATTTTCAGGGTTGGGAACTGTACATTAATGGCAGTTTCAAGATTAGCAGCGAGCTAAATGTGAAACTCTGTGAGTCAATGCCTTCGACATAAACAAATGTACAAAAATAGCATCCTGCAACTGTTTGCAAAGTCTGACAGAGTTTCAGGGCTTTCTGCAAAGCAGAGGGTGCAAAGAGTACCAGATTCATCACATTCTGGCAGCTATCTGTTCAAAAACAATGGTTTTGTCTACAAATGGAAACTGCTAACAGCTTTCTCCATCCAGTGCAATCATCTTTCCATCTGTTTGGGTTTTATAATCATGTTGCCTTTGGAAAATTACAACACAGAGCATATTCTTTCGAGGTCTGTTGTTGAGCTGAATATTCTGGGCCATGAAATGGTGACAACAGTGAAGAATTTCCCTGTAAAAGCATTGCAACCGTTGCATCCCCAAAAGCTACCCCTGTGCTGCAAGGCTCTGGCAGGAGTGGAGCGTCAAATTGTGTTTAGCAGAGCACAGTTTAAAAAACATTCACATACACTTGAATAGCCACAGTCTGACACTTGCACTGCTTTGGTGTAATGGATGCTCTTTCTCCCGCCTTCCTTCATCTTTATTCCTTACTCCTTTTTTTCCATTTCCCTACCAAAATATATTATTACCTAATGTGTGCAAAGTCATGAGGGATCTGGACAGCTCCTCCAGCCTGTGATCTCAAGAAAGAACATTATTCCTTTGTATCTCCTGATCCTTTGCCTAGAGTCCAGCTCATGGTGGGTATTCAGTACCTAAGTGATGAATAAATGAAAGAATGATGCTTTATCTTTCATGTGATGCTTTATACCTTATAAAACCTTGTGTACTTTGTAAAACATTTTCACTGATACCATCTTCACAACCACATACGTGGTTGTCGTCTCAATGTGTTACTTCAAATCCTTTAAGAGGCAGATGCTAAGATGCCATTAGATATGTAAGAAATTGATTATGGAAATTGGCCTTGAGGGAAAAAGGTGAAGGAACAGTGGAGAATGGGGGAACCATCAGACCATGATGCAGGTTTTACCCCCTTGGAGGAGAGAGGAAGGAATTTTGAGTAGCAGAAGTCTTTGACCGATGTGCAGTTCAAAGAAAGTTTTGACAAAGCTGATAGAGAGTCTTTGGGCCAAAGTCACTGTTCAGAGGAGTCCTACATCTCCCAGAAATGCACCTGCTTGTCCCAGAAGTGACCTTGCTATACTCAGACTTTGGCTGGTGGTGCCAGTGTGGTGATGGATTTCAGACAGCATGCCTGGGACTTTTGGTCAATTACATTCTATGCAATGGGAAATCTGATAGGTCCATTTTTATGGCCACCACATTCTATTTAATAGATAAGGAAACAGATTTGGAGAGATTAAGAGACATTCTCAAGGTCTCATGAGTGGCAGAGTGAGGATCAATGCCATGTTCCTGAACCCTAACCCATGTTTTTTTTTTACAGACATAACTGCAGCTTCATTTTTACTGCTGACCCTCTGCCACATCTGACTGGGAGTGTTTGGGAGAGAAGAGAACAGAAAAGTTGAAACACTGAGTCAGTAAGAAACATGGCAGGGACATGAGAAGAGACAGGGGTGAGGTTTCTTTTACTCACGGTAGAAAGCAGAGCATAAGGCTGGAAGATGAAGAATAGACGTCTCATCCCAGGGTGGAAATGGGTAAGACACTCACTCTGTCATAATTAGAATATACCATATATAAAATCAAATCTTTTGATAATTAAATAGCAGATTATGCTTTAGAGAATCACATAAGAATGAAGGTAGAGATGTTCTTGGCTACTTTTTTCAAGACTGTTTTCCCAGCACCTTGACAGTGCTTGGCACAGAGGCATGGTGTAATTACCTGTCTTTGTTGAAGGAATAAATGTAACTCTAGCCTTGGAAGGGACCTCAGGGAACATCCAATGTACTTTAGAAAATAATGAGTCATTGAATAATTGTTAAGTCACTTCTCAGAGAGAATGAGACCCTGAGACTGCTGACTTCCTGCACAGGGATCTATCCTCCTCCCATCTGGGGCCACTCTGAGATGAGGGCTCTGCTTTGCTTACCCAAGAGAAAGTAGATACATTAATATTGGAATCTCTAACATCTTTGAGCAAACAGAAGACTAAACTTAGCCATTTTTTGAACTTAAACATCAATGTGGTGAGTATATTAAAAACAAATTCCCAAACAAGAATGAGTGGGTAGAACAATGAGTCATTTGGAGAAAGCAATGCATGAAATCTAATATGATGAGACCAATATTTTGGGACTATCACGGGAAACCTCAACTGACAGATAGTAGACAGCAGAGAACTAGAGGGGAACTGATATACATGTTAATTGCCATTTTATAGTTGTTTGAAAACGCTGGCCTTGAGAGGTTATAATGCAGAATTGAATATTGATTCACTTATCCACTTAGGAAATACTTATTGAGCACCAACTCTGTACCAGGCACTAGGTTAGGCTTTGAAGATTATCGGCAAAAAAAAAGACCCTATTCCTTCATTATAGAGTAGAGCGTCTAGTGGAAGCCAGGCAGTAAATGTACAAACACAATAGTTCCAGATAGTTGGAAATGTTATTAGAGAAATACCAAGGGTATGGGAAGCGGCACAATTATGTGGTCATGGGGGGACTCACTCTGAGGCAGTGAAATTGACTTGAGATCTGAATGATAAGAAGGAGTTATCCCTGTGAAAATCTGAAGGCAAGAGTTCCAGGGAAGAGGAGGAGCAGGTGCCTTCAACAAGACCCAGAGTGCTTGAGGAGCAGAAGAAAGGCCAGTGTGGATGGAGCATAGTCTGGGGGAATGTCAGGAAGTGAGATGAGAAGTAGGTAGGGCCAGATTCTGCAGGACTTTGTAGGCAGAGGAAGGAGTTTGGGTTTTATCTTAAGGGTGTCAGAAAGCCATTGAAAGCTTCTAAGCAGGAGTGTCACAACTTGATTTATATAAAAAACCCAAAATTGCTCTTCAGGAAAGCAAATGTGGAAGCAGGGAGACAAGTTGAGGCTGTTGCCAGAGTCCGGGTGAGAGCTGGTGGGGACTTGAGCTGAGCTGGATGGACAAACTGGAAATAGCCAGGTGGGCAATATGGAAAGAGAGGTTTCTGGCTGAAGAATGGTAGCATCTACAAGGCAGAGAGGCATTGGGGAGAGGCTGTGGTGTATGCGGGCTTATACATGGTTTGCAGTGGCTGCAGTATTGGGTGTGCATTAGGTAGCAGGAAAAGATAAAATAGAGAGGGCTATCTCTACTTCATAGAGCTATTGAGGGGATAGCTTGAGAACACAAGCCACTTTCTCTGTGCCTTGGTTTTCTCCTCAGTAAAATGGAGCATCTTGTCACAGTACAAACACTAAGATCCCTTCCACTCTGTGATTACCCGCAGCCCAACATGGGCAACCTGATTGAAATGTCTTGTGTCTGTGGCACTGGCAATGCTGGGGCTTCACAATGGGATTTTCATGGCCCTGGATGCTGGGAACATGCTTTTCGAAGTCAGAATAATAAATGAATGATGAAAAGAGGCATTACATATCACCAAATGTTGAAAACCCCTTTCCTGGGCAATACAAAGTAGGTTGTTACAGGAGAGTCCTGGCACAGGCTCTTTACTTGTGGTTTCCCCATCCTTGTCAGAGCTGACGCTCCTCACTGCCCTGAACACAGAAATTCCTTCTGTAGGAAACAGCAGAGGCCAAGACATAATGATTACCAATTTATGTTTTTGTTTTAAGAGATGGCTTGACAATAATATTGCTTACTATATGCCAAATGAGGTCCAAGCAGTTCATTTGTAACATCTCATGTGATGTGCACAGGTCTATGATGTTGATGATATTATTACCCCCATTTTAGAGATGGGAAAAGGGAGGACCAAAAAGGTAAGTAATTGCTTGATGCCTCGTAGCCTTTCTACAGTTGCTGTCAGTTGCACAGTAGCAGAAAGCACCCTGAACTCAAACTTCAGGGACTGGGCTCTGCAACTGGGCAGGGTATGACCTGGGCTTCCAAACCACCTAACAGTCATGCTTGCTTGATTTCCTTATCTTTGAAATGGGGATCATAATAACTACCTCAGGGAGCTGTTGTAAGCATTGAGATAAATTGTGTAAAGAACCTGGTGCAGTAAATGTTAGCCTCTCCTAGTTACAAAGCATAAATGTGCTTTTCAAACCATAGTTATAAAAAGAAAATACAAACCCCCTGAGTATTTCTAGGGAATTGACTTGGAGTTGTACAAAAGTAGCATTTAATGTGGAGACACTTGTAGCATGAAAGAATTCTTAGGGTAATTGGATTTCTGTACATGTGTGGAGGGAGGTGTCAAGGTAAATATTTCCTCTGTAGATTAGAAAACAGCAAGTCAGAAATTTGAACAAGTTGATATTAATTTCAAGCAATATTTCCTTCGGGTTTATGAAGTCAACTGTGAAGAAGTAAACCAAATATTTACTACATGTTCAGCCATATTCTAGGTACTTTGGCAGAAGGAGTGGGCTATGGAGATGCACCAGATGATTGATTGATTCCCTCAAGGAGCTTGCTGTCTACCATCCAGGGCAATGACTAGAGGGGGGCCTTCTGTGGGGGAACAGGGTGTCTCACAGCAAAATGGTGTGTATATGTGTGTGTGTGTGTGTGTGTGTGTGTGTGTGTGTGAGAGAGAGAGAGAGAGAGAGAGAGAGATTGTTTTCATGTTAGTTGGATTGAAAATGTTGAGAAACCCTGGTCTACAGGGTAGAGATATCCATGAGAGAAGACATGAATCAGTGAGTTAGTGGGAAACTATAACTTGTTTTTATAGATAATATATGTATAACCAAACGCTAGTCAGTGTGCTCCTGGATCTATGTTAAGCTGCCCAAAGACAGTGATTTACTATCTATGCTTCCTTTTTATAACACATATTTTTAAACATATTCTTCATTATACTGAAAATGTAATATAACCCATCTACAATATAATTCCAAAAGCAAATTGATATAATGTCCCAAAATAGCAAAAATAGAAATTAAAGGAAAGTACTTTAAGATAACATACAGTTCACCCTTGAGCAACATGAGAGTTGGGGTGCTGACCCTCCATGTTGTGGAAAATCCCCATATGACTTTACAGTTGGGCCTCTATATCTGCAGTTCCACATCTGTGGATTCATCCAACCTCAGATCATGTAGTACTGTAGTACACATTTATTGAAAAAAAATTGTTTGTAAATGGACCCTCGCAGTCCAAACCCAAGTTGTTCAAGGGTCTACTATATTATGTACAAAATTTTAGTAAGTAAATGCTCAGACTATACTAGAGAGACAGTGGACTCATCAAGTGCTTGTACCCAAGATGTCTTCATGGACACATCTGGTGTCTTGGTACTGGCTGTTGGCTGGGGCACCTCAGGTTTCCTCCATGTGGCTTTTCTCTGCAGGTGATATCTCACCATTCAGTGGTTTAGCCTGAGCTTCTTCACAAGGCAGCTGGCTTTCAAGAGAGTGAAACAGAAGCCCAAGGCTTTGAAGTTACATAGCAGCACTTCTGCTACATTATGTCTATCACAAGAAGTCATAGAGCTACCCTAGAATATTCGAGGGAGGGAGTGAGTGGGAAATAGGCCCTACTTCTTTATGGAAGGAGTGATCAATTCATATTGCAAGTGGACATATGGGATGAAAGATTATTGTCATAATTTGTGGGAACACCTACTGTAGATGGAGAAGAGCCCTGAAAAGTCTAACTAAAAAGAATTAACCTATTTATTGAATTCTTTCTGTATGCTTAGAAGGAACACATAGAAGTTATCTTCTGATTGCTCTACTGTCTCAATTAAATAAGATACAAAGTCATTAGCTAAGAGTAAGGAAGTGGAAACAGATGACAGAACTTTAGAGAGACATAAGAAGGTAAGAAACAGCTAGCCAGGAAAGTGAGAGAGATGGCTGACTAGGAAGGAAAATGTAGTGTATTTCATGATCAGCAGTGAGGACTCTCTGGAGGTAGTGCTCACAAATTCAAAATGGAACCACTCGTGTGCTTGTGTGTTTTCCTCCAGACATGTTTTCAAGCACAGACTGGGTGGAGAATTGATTGGCTTTTCTTAAAATTTAATTTTTATTTTATATTGGAGTATAGTTGATTTACAATGTTGTGTTATTTTCAGGTTCACAGCAAAGTGATTCAGTTATACATATACATATATCCATTATTTTTCAGATTCTTTTCCTGTATAGATTATTACAGGTTATTGAGTAGAGTTCCCTGTGGTATACAGTAGGTCATTGTTTGCCTTCTATTTTATATATAGTAGTGTGTATATGTTAATCTCAAACTCCTTATTTATCTCCCCAACCTTTCCCCTTTGATAACCATAAGTTTGTTTTCTAAGTCTGTGAATCTGTTTCTGTTTTGTAAATAAGTTCATTTGTATTATTATTGTAGATTCCACATATAAGTGATATCATATGATATTTGTCTTTGTCTGACTTACTTCACTTAGTATGATAATCTCTAGGTACATCCATGTTGCTGCAAATGACATTATTTCATTCTTTTTTTATGGCTGAGTAATATTCCACTGCATATATGTACCACATCTTCTTTATCCATTCCTCTGTCTTTATTGACTTTAAACATGGTTTAGAATGTTTTTCCCCCAAGAGTGAGGGAAAGAAAAGCTGAGAAAATATGAAGGGGACTGATAATGGGTATGGAGTTGGTAGTAAGTGTGGGATTCTTAAAGATGATATTCTTGAGAGATAGCACTGGAATATGACAGTGGAAGATGGATGGCACAGTTGTTGTAGGAGAGGAAGTCAAAGAATTGAGAAGCTAGAGTGTTGGCTGGATCATCTATATTGATACTGAAATTACCAACCTGAAATTCTCTATATTGTCATTTATCAGGAACTTATTGATTCCTGGAACACTAAATTCTCAGGGAATATTTGTTGAGTGAAGAGTTGTTCCACAATGACAGTCAAATTACAGTCTGAGACTAGTTTCTCATGTGCACAGGTGAGGTAGAAATAAATGGATCCTATTCCACAGTGAGCCAAAATGAGGATACTAACCTGTAAAAATAGAATGTAGCAAATTAGGTCTTTGGGGAAATTACTTGGTAAATTCTCTCTCCCTGGACCCCACAAGCACTGAGCCTCCCAAAGCCCCAACAAAATGAATTGACGTCACATCGACAAGCATTTTTCTCTTTAAAAAATATTTCTATTTTCATATAATTAGGTCTTTGGAAAGAAGACAAACATAAGCTGAGGGTGTTATGTACAGAGAAGGAGACAAAAGGGAAAGGAATCAATGGAATTTGTATTTTTCCTCATCCTTATGGTCCCTAGAGTTTAGCAAATTATTTTGTTCCAGTTAAAAATGAGAGCTGACCCTCTCTTAAGAAATAGTGAGTACTGTGAGAATAGAGTGTTATATTTGTACTTATAAGTGGATTGAATCCCCAACCTTTATGGGTTGGCTTGTTTGGAAGCTGGAATGTATTTCCCCATAGAAACAATGTTACATATAAAAGTTAGGTTCCTAGGCAAGTCTATTTAATCATCAAGCTCCCAAAGTAAAGAGTATTATTTTGTTTTGTCTTAATAAGTAGGACTATAACATTTTATAATACTATGTTAATAAAATTGGAGGGGGGATAGTCTCCCCTTCCTTTGGAGAATTCTTACCTCATTTAGTAGGCTAGTTCACCAATATTTCTTCCATTTTAAGGAGGAGTTAGGGTGCAGGTTGAAGTGTTGAAAGTGAGTCTTATGTATGGCCTAACATCTTAGATCCCTCTGGGAGAATGCTGGGGCAGAAGATGAGTAAGTCATTCAAGAAGCCCATTTTGGATCTGAGTCCAAGCATCATTCTACAAGTCAGCTTTACCAGTAATAAAGCAGACACTGTGTTTTAATTCCCGTCTATCTTCTGGGTCTACTTACCTATCAGGTCAGAATCTTTACGTGAGAAGAAAGTGACATATCGTCATTCTCAAACCTCAACAATATTATGTAGCACTCCACCAAGATGCACTTGGGTGATAACACTTCAGTGAAGGAAGTGAAGGCAGATTTTCCCACCAAATTCATCTGATGCCTCCACCTCCCCTCACTGTTTGAGAGTTTCTCCCTGCTGTTTACACTGTGCCCCACTCTGCTCTTCATCCACATCATTCTCCTGCTATGACTGTCATGTCCTTGAAGGGGAGATATGATGTAATTTAATGAACTCTGGAAACTTCCCCTCTTGTCACCATTCAGCCTGTCTGCTGTGCATCTAACCATTCTTTGCTGGGAAAGATGATAACTCTGGGGTAGACAATTTATTAAGCTTGGGTTGAATATCTACTGGTCTTGGAACCTTGGGAAACTTAGCTACCTGAGCCTCAGTTTCCTCATGTGAAAGATGCCAAGCTGAAGGACTCCTGTATGGTTTAAATGTGCTTATCATAAGTATCTAATGCTGTGTATGGCACCATTAGGTTTATTAGCATGGATATTGACTCTTTCTTACTAACTTTAGGGGATAAGAATGATCTGCATTTTGTAAAATGAGAGAGCCAAGGCTCTGACTGGTTAATCGCAGAGCTAAGATTCACACCCAGCCTCATCTTGCTCCCATTACATTACTCTCTCTATCTCCTCATTCAGGGCCCTTCCTGTCATCTGCAAGGATGGACATGTTAATTAAGGTTGCAGCTGGTCCCATCTACAGTGCCCTCCCACAACGTCCCTGTCAGACAGAAAGAAGGTGTCTGTTAAAGGTATGGTGAATCTATTCCAGGCTAATCTATTCCAGGTTCTTCTCAAGAATAATTTTGACTTTTGGTGGTAAAGTTTCCCATAAGAAACTATGCCATTTTCTTCCTTCCTGAGATACCAGTGAACCCCATTTAAAATGGCTATTTTTCAGATGATTAGAAAAAGCCATACTAGGTGGAATGCCAAATGCCAGAATCTCAACTTGATAAGAAATGGATGTCAGAATAAAAAATCAGTATAATAGTAAGCAAATGGAGAGAGATACGTGAGACATGTCATTTTTGGTTTTTTAATAATTGGAAATGAGATAGATAAAACTTAAAGGCTGATCATGGTTTCTTGTGTAGAAGAAAAACAGAGTGACTCTCCTGAGGCCCATTGATCTGAGCAAGTGTAACTTTGTCATCACACACTCAGCACACAACTTTCAATCACACACAAACACACACACACTATAGGAGGAATTACTAGGTCTTTAGAGAGTTTTGGGCTACAGGTGACTTCTTGATGAGAAAATAAGTATTGGGAGTATTTTTCTGTGTAAAGTTCAAAAAGTTAACCCAATCTCTCCCTCAAAGACTTAAGCTGTCTTTCAAGAATTTATTTTACTTATAGGAGAGAGAGAGATGGGGAGACAAAATAATAAAAAGAATGGAACCTGCTGAAGGAGACTGTGAGATAGAAAGATGCACAAAAGAGATGAGAGACTGACAGCAGTAGAAAGAATAGGTGCTATGACGAGGAAAAAGAAAACTTTATAATCTGGGGTGGCTTCTAGCCGATTTGATGAACTTTATTTGCTTTTTTCATCAGAAAGGGGAAAGGTGTAATCATTCTCAACTGGAATTTGATTCCTTTGTAGCTGTGTACGTGGGAAATAACTTCGGATTGCTGTGTTGATCTTAAGTGTACCAGGTATACTCGTGTCTCGCTCCCATATTGCAGCCATCTGTTGGTAATAAATCTCTGTGTGATTGCCATCTGTAGGCGGAGAGGGAGAACGGCACAGTTTATTCAGGGAACTGTGCATATATTTTCTCATTCTAAGAAGGACCCTGGCACTAAGGACATTAATTCACTCTAGGAGCCATAAGTCTCATGGAAATAGATAATTTTAGACAAGACTGCAGTGGAGTTAGAAGCTTCTAGCACCACAATTCAAGCTTGTGTTGAGCTTGGACATGAACTTAATAACTCTGTGTCTCAGTTTTTGCATCCAAAAAAGAGGACGATATGCTCCCACAGGGTTTTGGTAAAGGGCAAAGGCAATTATATTTGTAAAGGACTTAGCATAGTACCTGAGATTACATAGTAAGTTGAATCAGTCAGGGTTCATTCAGGAAAGCAGGAATTTTAACTGATAATTTTAACAGAGATAATTTAATATAGAAAATTGATTAAATAGGGATTGGAAGATTAAACAGGAGAAAAAAAAAAACCCAAACCCACTGAGGCAGCAAGAGATGGTAAATGGAGGAATGAAGGAAAGAGGTAGGGTCATCAGAACTTGAAGGAGAGGATTGGGACCAAGGCCACTGGGGAGGGGACACCAGTCGTCCTGCATCAGTGTTTCTGATGGAGTCTAATCCTGAGAGTGTGGAGGAAACCATCCATTCATCCATATACCCATCCATCCATCCATCCATCCATCCATTCATTTTATTCATCCTCCCTTTAATCCTTCCCTTCCTTCCATCTATCCAACTCACAAATTCTAGACAGTGATGTTCCTACCTACAATATGTCAGACTGAGTACTCAGTGCTGAAACAATTATAGATGTTTACCATAAAGTTCCTGCTCTCAAGGAGCTCACTGTCTAATAGGGGAAACATGGATATAAAAACCAAATTATAAAAAAATGGTAAATACTTTATAGAAATATAAATAAAGTACAATATTTTTGGTCTGATGGATATTATTAAATATAAATCTAAAACAAAAGGTTCCTGGGATGTTCAGTGTAGCACCTTAACCTGTTGAAGAGCCTGGCTCAGATCCTGGATCTTGCCATTACTTTTTCTTAAAAACTTTTTTGTTTTATATCAGAGTATAGTTGATTAACAATGTTGTGATAGTTTCAGGTGTACTTCATCTTAACAAGTTCCTTAAATGATTTTGTGCTTTTATTTTTTCATATTTACAAATTTATTACTCCATATTTAATGGTACTTAGCTCATAAGATTGCTGTAGGATTAAATAAAGCACTTAGAATCATATCTAGTACACGGAAAACATTAAAAATGTTGGCTAATGTTAATATCTGTATAGTACCTTAGAGTTTAAATTCATCATTGCATTTAATTCTTAAAACCTTTCCCTGCCCTGGGGTAATAGACAGGGTATTTATTTATTTCCAAATGGGACAGTGACATCCAGGGAGGTTATGTTTTTGGGGAATGTCACAGAACTGCAGAGCAGTGGAGCTGGAAATCTATCTCAGTTCTTCTTCTATAATATTCTTTCTCTTATGCCATGAAACATCCTATATTAACTTGGAAAAGCAACTGTTGTTCCCAAGTGTCATAGCTACTGACCAGCTGCAGCTGGGCTGCCTACAAACATAGCCAAATGACACAGGCTGCAGCATAGCCAAGTCACTGCTGCTTTGTCTGCATCTGTCACTCAATACATGTTCCCTGGTGATCAAGGGATGGAAGGCGTGGGTCAAGGAGCTGCCAAACACCAAATATCCATCTTAGTTGGTTGCAGGCAGTCACCTCCATTCAAGTCCTTGATGGGAAAATGGCTCCCACAGGGGTCCAAAGAATTAGGAATTCAATGTCCTTTAAAATCAAGACTAGCTTTGGAGTTTGAAATCACTCAAGAGTGAGATACTTTTGATTGATACTCCATTCAAACGGTGGTTAGGTTTCCTTGATTGTTTCATTTGGCTTTGGGATCTGATCCTGTGAAAATGCATCAGAACTCTAATGCTGAGATTTGTGAAGCTGAGAGAGAAGCAGAAAATGGTGTAAGAGTCCAGTGGTTCCCAAGAGGGGAGACACAGATCACACCTACAGCTGCCACAGAGTTAGGGGAGGTGTGATTATGAAACGGGACATGGAAGACATGGAGTCCTATTCACTTAAGTTAATTTCTTGAATGCCATGTGCTGAGCCTGGGGCACTGAAATGAAATAGCCATTGCATTCTGGGAGTTCCTGGTTACTTGGGGAGAAGTGGAAACACATACTTATATTACATGTATATGAGATGATACAACTTTGTACAGGTAGCACAGAAGAGGAAGTGATTCACTCTGCACCAGGGAACCTGAGGTTTCTATAAGTAAATGCCAACTAAACAGGGTTTTAAGGCATGGGTAAGAGTTTTCTAGACCTAATTTGAAGCAGTGCATTCTAAGTACAGGCCATAGCATGTATAAAGACCTAGAATCTTGTACATGTTTCTCTTAACCCAAATGATACAACTCAAACAGTTGTACTAATTACCAACATTTGGTATTATCTTTTTAATTTTTGCCAAGCTAGTGGGTGTCAAATAGTATCTCATTGTGGTTTAATTTGAATTTTCTTAATTGCTAATGAGGTTCAGTATCTTTTCATATGTTTATTGACAGTTTATGATTTAGGTGCAATACTTGTTCACGACTTCTGCCCATTTATCTATTTGGATTGTTTGTATTTTTCTTATTGACTTGTAGAAGTTTTCATATATTCTAAACACTAATCTTTGTTGGTTTTGTTTTGCAAATGTATTCTATGTATTTATTCCCATACACATATATTATACAACTCCTATGTTCTATATGTATATATGCAAATTATATATTATTACATATATAATTTGTATGTAATTATTGTATATATACTGTGCATTAAATTAGTCCCATTTTAAAAAATATATAAAATCATCCATATATTCTCATAAATATAATATATATCTACATGTCTATTTATATAGATTGATATGTCTCCTGTGGCTCATCTTTTCATTTTATATAATTTATTGATGTATCTTGTTTAAGAAATGTTACTTGCCCTGAGTCAAAAGGATATGCTCTTTTACATATATTTTAAAAATTTAGGGGAGACCTTCAAGATGGTGGAGGAGTAAGACGTGGCGATCACCTTCCTCTCCACAAATACATCAGAAATACAACTACATGTGGAACAACTCCTACAGAACACCTACTGAATGCTGGCAGAAGATCTCAGACATCCCAAAGGCAAGAAATTCCCCACGTACCTGGGTAGGAGAAAAGAAAAAATAAAAAACAGAGACCAAAGAATAGGGATAGGTCCTGCACCTCTGGGAGGGAGCTGTGAAGGAGGAAAAGTTTCCACACACTAGGAAGCCCCTTCGCTGGTGGAGATGGGGGTGGTGGGGGGAAGCTTTGGAACCACGGAGGAGAGCGCAGCAACAGGGGTGCAGAGGGCAAAGTGGAGAGATTCCCGCACAGAGGATTGGTGCCAACCAGCACTCACCAGCCTGAGAGGCTTGTCTGCTCACCTGCTGGGGCTGGTGGGGGCTGGGAGCTGAGGCTCGGGCTTGGGCTTCGGAGGTCAGATCCCAGGGAGAGGACTGGGGTTGGCTGCATGAACACAGCCTGAAGAGGGCTAGTGTGCCACAGTTAGCTGGGAGGGAATCCAGGAAAAAGTCTGGAACTGCCTAAGAGGCAAGAGACCATTTTTTCGGGGTGCAGAAGGAGAGCAGATTCAGAGCACTGCCTAAATGAGCTCCAGAGATGGGCACGAGCCGCGGCTATCACAATGGACCACAGAGATGGGCATGAAATGCTAAGGCTGCTGATGCAGCCATCAAGAAGCCTGTGTGCAAGCACAGGTCACTATCCACACCTCCTCTTCCACGAGCCTGTGCAGTCTGCCACTGCCAGGGTTCTGTGATCCAGGGACAACCTCCCCGGGAGAACACATGGCGCGCCTCAGGCTGTTGCAACCTCATGCTGGCCTCTGCTGCCGTAGGTCTGCCCCACATTCCATACCCCTCCTTCCCTGCTGGCTTGAGTGAGCCAGAGCCCCCTAATCAGCTGCTACTTTAACTCCATCCTGTCTGAGCGAAAAACAGACGCCCTCAGGTGACCTACATGCCGTGGCAGGGCCAAATCCAAAGCTGAACCTCAGGAGCTGTGTGAACAAAGAAGAGAAAGGGAAATTTCTCCCAGCAGCCTCAGGAGCAGCAGATTAAATCTCCACAAACAACTTGATGTATACTGCATCTGTGGAATACCTGAACTGACAATGAATCATCCCAGAATTGAGGCAGTGGACTTTGGGAGCAACTGTAGACTTGGGGTTTGCTTTCTGCATCTAATTTGTTTCTGGTTTTATGTTTACCTTAGTTCACTATTTAGAGTTTATTATCATTGGTGGATTTGTTTATTGATTTGGTTGCTCTCTTCCTTTTTAAAAATATATATATAGATATATATTTTTTTTTTCCTTTTTCTTTTTGTGAGTGTGTATGTGTATGCTTCTTTGTGTGATTTTGTCTTATAGCTTTGCTTTTACCATTTGTCCTAGGGTTCTGTCTGTCTGTTTTTTGATTTTTGTTTTTTTTGGTATAGTTTTTAGCACTTGATAGCATTGGTGGATTTCCTTTTGGTTCAGTTGCTCTCTTCTTTTTTTTAAAATTTTTAAAAATTTTTTTACTTTTAATAATTAAAAACATATTTTAATAACTTTGATTATTTTTACTCTTCCTTTCCTTCTCTCTCTCTCTCTTTCTCTTTTTCTTTCTTTCTTTCTTTCTTTCTCTCTTTCTTTCTTTCTTTCTTTCTTTCTTTCTTTCTTTCTTTCTTTCTTTCTTTCTTTCTTTCTTTCTTTCTTTCCTTCCTTCCTTCCTTCCTTCCTTCCTTCCTTCCTTCTCACTTTTCTTCTTACCACGTGGCTGACAGGGTCTTGGTGCTCCAGGCAGGTGTCAGGCCTGTGCCTCTGAGGTGGGAGAGCAGAGTTCAGGACATTGGTCCACCAGAGACCTCCTGGCTCCATGTAATATCAAATGGCAAGAGCTCTCCCAGAGATCTCCATCTCAATGCTAAGACCCAGCTCCACTCAACAACCAGCAAGCTACAGTGCTGGACACCCTATGCCAAACAACTAGCATAACAGGAACACAACCCCACCCATTAGCAGAGAAGCTGCCTAAAATCATGATTAGTTCATAGACACCCCAAAATACACTACCGGACATGGTCCTGCACACCAGAAAGACAAGATCCAGCCTCACCCACCAGAACACAGGCACCAGTCCCCTCCACCAGGAAGCCTATACAACCTACTGAAACAACCTTACCCACTGCAGGCAGACACCAAAAACAACGGGAACTACAAACATGCAGCCTGCGAAAAGGAGACCCCAAACAGAGTAAGTTAAGCAAAATGAGAAGACAGAGAAACACACAGATGAAGGAGCAAGACAAAAACCTACCAGACCAAACAAATGAAGAGGAAATAGGCAGTCTACTTGAAAAAGAATTCAAAGTAACGATAGTAAAGATGATCCAAAATCTTGGAAATAGAATGGAGAAAGTACAAGAAACCTTCAACAAGGACCTAGAAGAACTAAAGAGGAAAAAAAAAAAAAAGATGAACAACACAATAAATGAAATTAAAAATTCTCTAGAAGGAAGCAATACCAGAATAACTGAGGCAGAAGAACAGATAAATGACCTGGAAGATAAAATAGTGGAAATAGCTACCACAGAGCAGAATAAAGAAAAAATAATGAAAAGAATTGGGGACAGTCTCAGAGACTTCTGGAACAACATTAAATACACCAACATTTGAACTATAGGGGACCCAGAAGAAGAGAAAAAGAAAGGGACTGAGAAAATATTTGAAGAGACTATAGTTGAAAACTTCCTTAATATGGGAAAGGAAATAGTCAGTCAAGTCCAGGAAGCACAGAGAGTCCCATACAGGATAAATCCAAGGAGAAGCATGCCAAGACACATATTAATCAAACTATCAAAAATTAAATACAAAGAAAAATATTAAAGGCAGCAAGGGATAAAAAACAAATAACATACAAGGGAATCCCCATAAGGTTAACAGCTGATCTTTCAGCAGAAACTCTGCAAGCCAGAAGGGAGTGGCAGGACATATTTAAAGTGATGAAAGGGAAAAACCTACAACCAAGACTACTCTACCCAGGAAGGAGCTCATTCAGATTCTACAGAGAAATTAAAACGTTTCCAGACAAGCACATGCTAAGATAATTCAGCACCACTATACCAGCTCTACAACAAATGCTAAAGGAACTTCTCTAAGTGGGAAACACAAGAGAAGAAAATGACCTACAAAAACAAACCCATAGCAATTAAGAAAATGGTCATAGGAACATACATATCGATAATTACCTTAAACATGAATGGATTAAATGCTTCAACCAAAAGACACAGGTTCACTGAATGGATATAAAAACAAGACCCATATATATGCTGTCTACAAGAGACCCACTTCAGACCTAGGGACACATACAGACTCAAAGTGCGGGGATGGACTCTTGCTGCTCCACATGTCTCTGCCCAGAAGTGCTGACCTGCTGGGGGAGGCAGGACAAAAGTTCCAGAAGAATTGGAGGCAGCTGCAGGGGAGGCAGCAGATCTGGCAGTTCAGCGACCTGTGGGTCTGACTGGAGGAGAGTCTTGTGCAGCCAGACATTGTAGGTGTGTGTGCTGGATTTCTCCTGGATGCTTCCTAACATGGATTTCCCACCATCCCTTGTAGTGGAAGATTGCTCCTTGGCACAGTGAGTGAAGAACATGCAGTGATTGCTAATGGGTTTGCAAAGCAGAGACTCCTTCCTGTCTATGTGACCATGCCGTGATCACGTCTGTGACCACCACTCGACCTCAACCATAGGATTCAAAATCAGATCAACAGCAGGACTTCAACAGGACTGGGGGAAACAGAGACTCCACTCTTGGAGGGCAAAAACAAAGTAGTGTGCACATCGGGAACCAGGGGAAGGAACAGTGACCCCATAGGAGAGTGAACCAGACCTACCTGCTAGTGTTGGAGGGTCTCCTGCAGAGGTGGGTGTGGCTGTGGCTCACCGTGAGCACAAGGACACTGGCATCAGAAGTTCTGAGAAGTACTCCTTGTGTGAGGCCTCCCAGAGACCGCCATTAGCCCCAGCAAAGAGCTGGATAGGCTCCAGTGTTGGGTCACCACAAGCTAAACAACCAACAGGGAGGGAACCCAGCCCCACCCATCAGCAGACAAGTGGATTAAAGTTTTACTGAGCTCTGTCACCAGAGCAACACCCAGGACTACCCACCACCAGTCCTTGCCATCAGGAAACTTGCAAAAGCCTCTTAGATAGCCTCATCCACCAGAGGGCAGACAGCAGAAGCAAGAAGAACTATAATCCTGCAGCCAGTGGGGGGGGGGAAATTCACAGAAAGAGAGACAAGATGAAAAGGCACAGGGCTATGTAACAGATGAAGGAAAAAGATAAAACCCCAGAAAAACAATTAATGAAGTGGAGATAGGCAACCTTCCAGAAAAAGAATTCAGAATAATGATAGTGAAGATGATCCAGGACCTCGGAAAAATAATGGAGGAAAAGATGGAGAATATGCAAGACATTTTTAACAAAGACCTAGAAGAATTAAAGAACAAACACCTAGAACAATTAAAAAAAAACAAACAAACAGATGAACAGTACATAAACTGAAATGAAAAATACACTAGAAGGAAACAATAGCAGAATAAATGAGGCAGAAGAACAGATAAGTGACCTGGAAGACAGAATGGTGGAATTCACCACCATGGAACAGAATAAAGAAAAAAGAATGAAAAGAAATAAAGACAGCCTAAGAGACCACTGAGACAAAATTAAACACAACAACATTCACATTATAGGGGTCCTGGAAGGAGAATAGAGAGAGAAAGCAACTGAGAAAAAATTTGAAGAGATTATAGTCAAAAACTTTCCTAACATGGGAAAAGAAATAGTCACCCAAGCCCAGGAAGCTCAGAGAGTCCCAGGCAGATAAACCCAAGGAGAAACATGCTGAGACACATAGTAATCAAACTGACAAAAATTAAAGACAAAGAAAAATTACTGAAAGCAACAAGGGAAAAATGACAACATACAAGGGAACTCCCATAAGGTGAAGAGCTGATTTCTCACCAAAAACACTACAAGCCAGAAGGGAGTGGCATGATATATTTAAAGTGATGAAAGGGAAGAACATACAACCAACCTACCCTGCAAGGATCTCATTCAGATTCAACAGTGAATCAGTTATACATATACATATGTTCCCATATGTCTTCCCTCTTGCGTCTCCTTCCCTCCCACCCTCCCTATCCCACCCCTCCAGGCTGTCACAAAGCACCGAGGCAATATCCCTGTGCCATGCGGCTGCTTCCCACTAGCTATCTACCTTACGTTTGTTAGTGTGTATATGTCCATGACTCTCTCTCGCCCTGTCACAGCTCACCCTTCCCCCTCCCCATATCCTCAAGTCTGTTCTCCAGTAGGTCTGCGTCTTTATTCCTGTCTTACCCCTAGGTTCTTCATGACATTTTTTTCCCTTAAATTCCATATATATATGTTAGCATACGGTATTTGTCTTTTTCTTTCTGACTTACTTCACTCTGTATGACAGACTCTAGGTCTATCCACCTCATTACAAATAGCTCAATTTCGTTTCTTTTTATGGCTGAGTAATATTCCATTGTATATATGTGCCATATCTTCTTTATCCATTCATCCAATGATGGTCACTTAGGTTGTTTCCATCTCTGGGCTATTGTAAATAGAGCTGCAATGAACATTTTGGTACATGACTCTTTTTGAATTTTGGTTTTCTCAGGGTATATGCCCAGTAGTGGGATTGCTGGGTCATATGGTAGTTCATTTTGTAGTTTTTTTAAGGAACCTCCATACTGTTCTCCATAGTGACTGAACCAATTCACATTCCCACCAGCAGTGCAAGAGTGTTCCCTTTTCTCCACACCCTCTCCAGCATTTATTGTTTCTAGATTTTTTGATGATGGCCATTCTGACTGGTGTGAGATGATATCTCATTGTAGTTTTGATTTGCATTTCTCTAATGATTAATGATGTTGAGCATTCTTTCATGTGTTTGTTGGCAGTCTGTATATCTTCTTTGGAGAAATGTCTATTTAGGTATTCTGCCCATTTTTGGATTGGGTCGTTTGTTTTTTTGTTATTGAGCTGCATGTGCTGCTTGTAAATTTTGGAGATTAATCCTTTGTCAGTTGCTTCATTTGCAAATATTTTCTCCCATTCTGAGGGTTGTCTTTTTGTCTTGTTTATGGTTTCTTTTGCTGTGCAAAAGCTTTGAAGTTTAATTAGATCCCATTTGTTTATTTTTGTTTTTATTTCCATTTCTCTAGGAGGTGGGTCAAAAAGGATCTTGCTGTGATTTATGTCATAGAGTGTTCTGCCTATGTTTTCCTCTAAGAGTTTGATAGTTTCTGGCCTTACATTTAGGTCTTTAATCCATTTTGAGCTTATTTTTGTGTATGGTGTTAAGGAGTGATCTAATTTAATACTTTTACATGTACCTGTCCAGTTTTCCCAGCACCACTTATTGAAGAGGCTGTCCTTTCTCCACTGTACATTCCTGCCTCCTTTATCAAAGATAAGGTGACCATATGTGTGTGGGTTTATCTCTGGGCTTTGTATCATGTTCCATTGATCTATATTTCTGTTTTTGTGCCAGTACCATACTGTCTTGATTACTGTAGATTTGTAGTATAGTCTGAAGTCAGGGAGCCTGATTCCTCCAGCTCCGTTTTTCATTCTCAAGATTGCTTTGGCTATTCGGGGTCTTTTGTGTTTCCATACAAATTGTAAAATATTTTGTTCTAGTTCTGTGAAAAATACCAGTGGTAATTTGTAAGGGATTGCATTGAATCTGTAGATTGCTTTGGGTAGTAGAGTCATTTTCACAGTGTTTATTCTTCCAATCCAAGAACATGGTATATCTCTCCATCTATTTGTATCATCTTTAAGTTCTTTCATCAGTGTCTTATAATTTTCTACATACAGGTCTTTTTTCTCTTTAGGTAGGTTTATTCCTAGGTATTTTATTCTTTTTGTTGCAGTGGTAAATGGGAGTGTTTTATTAATTTCACTTTCAGATTTTTCATCATTAGTGTAAAGCAATGCCAGAGATTTCTGTGCATTACTTTTGTATCCTGCTACTTTACCAAATTCATTGATTAGCTCTCATAGTTTTCTGGTAGCATCTTTAGGATTCTCTATTATAGTATCATGTCATCTGCAACTATGACAGCTTTACTTCTTCTTTCCGATTTGGATTCATTTTATTTCCCTTTTTTTCTCAGATTGCTGTGGCTAAAACTTCCAAACCTATGTTGAATAAGAGTTGTGAGAGTGGGCAACCTTGTCTTTTTCCTGATCTTAGTGGAAATGCTTTCAGTTTTTCACCATTGAGGACGACGTTGGCTGTGGGTTTGTCACATATGGCCTTTATTATGTTGAGGAAAGTTCCCTCTATGCCTACTTTCTGCAGCGTTTTTATCATAAATGTGTGTTAAATTTTGTCAAAAGCTTTCTCTGCATCCATTGAGATGATCATATGTTTTTTCTCCTTCAATTTGTTAATATGGTGTATCATGTTAATTGAGTTTCATATATTGAAAAATCCTTGCATTCCTAGGATAAACCCAGTTTGGTCATTGTGTATGATCCTTTTAATGTGCTGTTGGATTCTGTTTACTAGTATTTTGTTGAGGACTTCAGCATTTATATTCATCAGTAATATTGGCCTGTAGTTTTCTTTCTTTGAGAGATATTAGGTTTTGGTATCAGGGTGATGGTGGCCTCATAGAATGAGTTTGGTAGTGTTCCTCCCTCTGCTATATTTTGGAAGAGTTTGAGAAAGATAGGTGTTAGCTCTTCTCTAAAGGTTTGATAGAATTCACCTGTGAAGTCATCTGGTCCTGGGCTTTTGTTTGTTGGAAGATTTTTAATCACAGTTTCATTTTCAGTGCTTGTGGTTGGTCTGTTCATATTTTCCATTTCTTCCTGATTCAGTCTTGGCATGTTGTGCATTGCTAAGAATTTGTCCATTTCTCGCAGGTTGTCCATTTTTTTGTCATAGAGTTGCTTGTAGTAATCTCTCATGATCTTTTGTATTTCTGCAGTGTCAGTTGTTACTTCTTTTTCATTTCTAATTCTATTGATTTGAGTCTTCTCCCTCTTTTTCTTGATGAATGTGACTAGTTTATCAATTTTGTTTATCTTCTCAAAGAACCGGCTTTTAGTTTTAGTGATCTTTGTTATTGTTTCCTTCATTTCTTTTTCATTTCTGATCTTTATGAAATCTTTCCTTCTGCTAACGTTGGTTTTTTTTTTTTGTTTGTTTGTTCTTCTTTCTCTAACTGCTTTAGGTGCAAAGTTTGCTTGTTTATTCAAGATGTTTCCTGTTTCTTAATGTAGGATTGTATTGCTATAAACTTTCCTCTTAGAACTGCTTTTGCTGCATCCCATAGATTTTGAGTCATCGTGTCTCCATTGTCATTTGTTTCTAGGTATTTTTTGATTTCTTCTTTGATTTCTTCAGTGATCACTTCATTATTAAGTAGTGTATTGTTTAGCCTCCATGTGTTTGTATTTTTTACAGATCTTTTCCTGTAATTGATGTCTAGTCTCATAGCCTTGTAGTTGGAAAAGATACTTGATAAAATTCAATTTTCTTAAATTTACCAAGGCTTGATTTGTGACCCAAGATATGATCTATCCTGGAGAATGTTCCATGAGCACTTGAGAAAAATGTGTATTCTGTTGTTTTTGGATGGAATGTCCTATAAATATCAACTAAGTCCATCTTGTCTAATTTATCATTTAAAGCTTGTATTTCCTTATTTATTTTCATTTTGGATGATCTGTCCATTGCTGAAAGTGGGGTGTTAAAGTCCCCTACTATGATTGTGTTACTGTTGCTTTCCCCTTTTATGGCTGTTAGTATTTGCCTTATGTATTGAGGTGCTCCTATGTTGGGTGCATAAATATTTACAATTGTTATATCTTCTTCTTGGATTGATCCCTTGATCATTATATAGTGTCCTTCTTTGTCTCTTGTAGTAGTCTTTATTCTAAAGTCTATTTTGTATGATATGAGAATTGCTACTCCAGGTTTCTTTTGTTTTCCATTTGCATGGAATATCTTTTTCCATCCCCTCACTTTCAGTCTGTATGTGTCCCTACATCTGAAGTGGGTCTCTTGTAGACAGCATATATATGGGTCTTGTTTTTGTATCCATTCAGCCAGTCTGTGTCTTTTGGTGGGAGCATTTAGTCCATTTACATTTAAGGTAATTATTGATATGTATATTCCTATTCCCATTTTCTTAATTGTTTTGGGTTTGTTATTGTAGGTCTTTTCCTTCTCTTGTGTTTCTTGCCTAGAAAAGTTCCTTTAGCATTTGTTGTAAAGCTGGTTGGGTGGGGCTGAGCTCTCTCAGCTTTTCCTTGTCTGTAAAGGTTTTAATTTCTCTGTTGAATCTGAATGAGATCCTTGCTGGGTAGAGTAATCTTGGTTGTAGGTTTTTCTCCTTCACAACTTTAAAAATGTCCTGCCACTCTCTTCTTGCTTACAAAGTTTCTGCTGAAAGATCAGCTGTTAACCTTATGGGGATTCCTTTGTGTGTTATTTTCCACTTGCTGCTTTTAATATGTTTTCTTTGTATTTAATTTTTGATAGTTGATTAATATGTGTCTTGGTGTGTTTCTCCTTGGATTTATCCTGTATGGGACTCTCTGTGCTTCCTGGACTTGATTAACTGTTTCCTTTCCCCTATTAGGGAAGTTTTCAACTATAATCTCTTCAAATATTTTCTCAGTCCCTTTCTTTTTCTCTTATTCTTCTGGGACCCCTATAATTCGAATGTTGGTGTGTTTAATGTTGTCCCAGAAATCTCTGAGACTGTCCTCAGTTCTTTTCATTCTTTTTTCTTTATTCTGCTGTGCAGTAGTTATTTCCACTATTTTATCTTCCAGGTCACTTATCCATTCTTCTGCCTAAGTTATTCTGCTATTGATCCCATCTAGTGTATTTTTAATTTCATTTATTGTGTTGTTCATTGTTGCTTGTTTCCTCTTTAGTTCTTCTATGTCCTTATTAAATGTTTCTTGCATTTTCTCTATTCTATTTCCAAGATTTTGGATCATCTTTACCATCATTATTCTGAATTCTTTTTCAGGTAGACTGCCTATTTCCTCTTCATTTGTTAGGTCTGGTGGGTTTTGCCTTGCTCCTTCATCTACTGTGTGTTTTTCTATCTTCTCATTTTGCTTACCTTATCATATTTGGGGTCTCGTTTTTCAGGCTGCATGTTTGTAGTTCCCGTTGTTTTTGGTGTCTGTCCCCAGTGGCTAATGTTGGTTCAGTGGGTTGCGTAGGCTTCCTGGTGGAGGGGACTAGTGCCTGTGTTCTGGTGGATAAGGCTGGATCTTGTCTTTCTGGTGGGCAGGTCCACGGCTGGTGGTGTGGTTTGGGGTGTTTGGGGCCGTATCATGATTTTAGGCAGCCTCTCTGCTGATGGGTGGGGTTGTGTTCCTGTCTTGCTAGTTGTTTGGCATAGGGTGTCCAGCATTGTAGCTTGCTGGTCGTTGAGTGAAGCTGGGTGTTGGTGTTGAGATGGAGATCTCTGGGAGATTTTCGCTGTTTGATATTACGTGGAGCTGGGAGGTCTCTTGTGGACCAGTGTCCTGAAGTTGGCTCTCCCACGTCAGAGGCAGAGCACTGACTCCTGGCTGCAGCACCAAGAACCTTTCATCCACACTGCTCAGAATAAAAGGGAGAAAAAATAGAAAGAAAGAGGATAAAATAAAATAAAGTTATTAAAATAAAAAATAATTATTAAGACAAAAATTTTAAAGTTAAAAAAAAAACCCCACAAAAACCCAAAACAAAACGGACGGACAGAACCCTAGCACAAATTGTGAAAGCAAAGCTATACAGAAAAAAATCTCACACAGAAGCATACACATAAACACTCACAAAAAGAGGAAAAGGGGAAAATATAATATATTTTGCTCTCCAAGTCCACCTCCTCAATTTGGGATGATTCGTCGTCTATTCAGGTATTCCACAGCTGCAGGGTACATCAAGTTGATTGTGGAGCTTTAATCTGCTGCTTCTGTGGCTGCTGGGAGAAATTTCCCTTTATCTTCTTTGTTCGCACAGCTCCCAGGGGCTCAGCTTTGGATTTGGCCCGCTGCCGTGTGTAGGTCACTGGAGGGCGTCTGTTCTTCGCTCAGACAGGACGGGGTTAAAGCAGCAGCTGATTCGGGGGCTCTGGCTCCCTCAGGCCACAGGGAGGGAGGGGCATGGAGTGCGGGGCAAGCCTGCGGCGGCAGAGGCCGACGTGACGTTGCACCAGCCTGAGGCGCGCCGTGTGTTCTCCCGGGGAAGTTGTCCCTGGATCCCAGGACCCTGGCAGTGGTGGGCTGCACAGGCTTCCGGGAGGGGAGGTGTGGATAGTGACCTGTGCTCGCACACAGCCTTCTTGGTGGTGGCAGCAGCAGTCTTACCGTCTCATGCCCGTCTCTGGGGTCTGCGCTGTTAGCCGCGGCTTGCGCCTGTCTCTGGAGCTCCTTTAAGCGGTGCTCTTAATCCCCTCTCCTCGCGCACCAGGAAACAAAGAAGGAAGAAAAAGTCTCTTGCCTCTTTGGCAGCTCCAGACTTTTTCCCGGACTCCCTCCCGGCTAGATGTGGCGCACGAACCCCTTCAGGCTGTGTTCACGCCGCCAACCCCAGTCCTCTCCCTGGGATCTGACCGAAGCCTGAGCCTCAGCTCCCAGCCCCCGCCCGCCCCGGCGAGTGAGCACACAAGCCTCTCGGGCTGGTGAGTGCTGGTCGGCACTGATCCTCTGTACGGTAATCTCTCTGGTTTGCTCTCCGCACCCCTGTGGCTGTGCTCTCCTCCGCGGCTCTGAAGCTTCCCCCCTCCGTCTTCCGCAGTCTCTCCCTGCGAAGGGGCTTCCTAGTGTGTGGAAACCTTTCCTCCTTCACAGCTCCCTCCCAGTGGTGCAGGTCCCGTCCCTATTCTTTTGTCTCTC
Organism: Delphinus delphis; assembly: GCF_949987515.2. Lineage (NCBI taxonomy): Eukaryota > Metazoa > Chordata > Mammalia > Artiodactyla > Delphinidae > Delphinus > Delphinus delphis. The sequence continues at coordinate 98,336,529 of NC_082687.1, read as the reverse complement.
TTTAATCTTTTTTCTTTTGCCCTACCCAGGTATGTGGGGACTTTCTTGCCTTTTGGGAGGTCTGAGGTCTTCTGCCAGCGTTCAGTAGGTGTTCTGTAGGAGTTGTTCCACGTGTAGATGTATTTCTGATGTATCTGTGGGGAGGAAGGTGATCTCCGCGTCTTACTCTTCCGACATCTTCCCCTCGATGTCTTTCATATTTAAATATGTAAACTATTTAGAATAATTTTTTGTGTATCATGTGATGTAGGCATCCATTATATATTTTTTTCAAAACATATAACTGATTGTCCCAGCACCATTTTTTGAATGGTCCATATTATATCATACAGTCTGAAATACTAACTTTGGAATATATCACATTTCTAGAAATCCATTATTTCAATTAACAAAAGATTAATTTATAAAGTCTTTATGAAACCTCATGAAGTAGACATTAGTGTCTTTACATATAACTTGACCAGAATTGCATGGAAAATTATACAGATTCTTTTGACAACAGTGTCCATGTTCTTATCACTTGGAGAGGTGAGAAAAGAGCCAAATCATGCAGGGATTTTGGGGACCTGGGATTTTATTCCAGAAACCATTAAAAGCCATCAAAAGGCTTTCAGCAGGGGAGTGACATACTTTAATTTATATTTTAATTTGATTCTCTAGCAGTTGGATAAAACGGAGGTTGTGAGAAGGCAAACATGTATGGCAGACACCAGTTAGATAGCTGTTATAGTGGTCCAGATGTGGGGTGGTGCCACGTGGACCTTGGAGAATTCAGTGGAGATGGACATAAGTGAATGGGTTTGAAATATATTTTAGAGATAAATGCATCAGAACTTGCTGTTCAGCTGGATTTAATTGGAGGCTGAGAGAAAAGGACAAATCAAGGAGGACATTTAGAGTGAGCAGCTGAGTGGTAGTGGTGCCAGTTGAGATAGGGAAGGCTAGAGTGTAACGAGGGGAGTCAGGGGGACAGATCAAGTTGGTGATTCCTATGAAATATGCAAACAGAGATGTCAATAGGCACTTGGATATACAAGTTTGGAACTGGGGTGGAGTGGTCCATAGATATATACTTGGATTTATTTGTGACATTGCCTGGAAGATCTACACAAGGGTGGTATTATAAGGCCTCCTGATTTTATAGAGTTGAACAGCAAATGAGAAGTGATGTTGGAGACAGTGCAAACAAATTTTTCAAGAAGCTCAGCTCTGAAGGAAATAAGATCAAATACAGAAGATACAGAACTAGGAGTAGATAAAGGATTGAGCAACTTTTTTTTTTTGCAATGGGAGAGATCCATACTTAGAGGAAGGAATTAATAGAGAAATAGTGGGAGAAAATATAGGAAAGAGGAGGGAAAAAAATATATATACAACTGAGGAGGCAGGGTCAATGAGGAAACAGGGGTTCAGGGGATGCTCTTTGCTGGGAGGGTGGAGAAGAAGCATACCATTTCCTGAGAGTGGCAAAAGAAGGGGACATTATAATGTGATGTCTAAGTGCCAGGCTTCAGAGCCAGATGGTCTGGGTTTACATTAGGCTCTGCTGTTTACAAGTGATAGAGCCCCTTAAACGTTAGTTTTGTCATTGATAACATGGGAATGATGATATGAATACACATGTTTAGGATTGTTATGAAGACTAGATGATATACAGATGGCACTTAGCACAGAGCTCAATAAACATGAGGTCAGATTGTATTAATAAATATAGGTTTGCCTATATATGTGGGAAGTCAAAGATAATCACATTGAGTTCCTCAATTTTCTCATGAAGACCCTTAGTTTGCAAAAGCTATTCTAGATAATGGGAGATGGAATTGATCACCAGAACTTCCCACTTTATTTTTTTTAATTTTTTTTTATTGAAATATAGTTGATTTACAATGTTGTGTTAGTTTCAGGTGTAGAGCAAAGTAGTTCAGTTATACATATATGAAAGTCTATTCTTTTTTAGATTCTTTTCCATTATAGGTTATTACAAGATATTGAGTGTAGTTCCCTGTGCTATACAGTAGGTCCTTGTAGATTATCTATTGTACATATAGTAGTGTATATATTTTAATCCCAAACTCCTGATTTATAATCCCACCCCCCCACACTTTACCCTTTGGTAACCATAACTTTGTTTTCTATGTCTGTGAGTCTATTTCTGTTTTATTAATAAGTTCATTTGTATCATTTTTTTTTAAAGATTTTCCTCCTACTAGCATTGTATAGCAGGTAAAACTGGTTTAAAGTGGGAATGAAGGGTAAATAGTTCAGACTGTTCTTTTCCTGGTTAACACAAGTGAGTGAGACACTCATTCTTGGAACTGGCCACAAAACATTATGGACACTTTTACTAAACTAGAAACAAAACCACATTTTCCCTTCTGCCAGGTCTGTGAACAGAGCTGCCTGAGTGGCAGAGTGCCTCTCTGAAACTTGGAACACTGGGTGTTTTTTTTACATACAACTTGTTTGCAGTTCAACTGGCTTTTTATTTCAGGGTGTCTATGGTTATGGGAGGGCAGATTTCAGCTCCTCAAGATTATGTAGACATTTAGTCAAATGTAGTTCTAAAGACATACCACAAAAAGAGTTCTGGTGGGCATTGGAATATCTGGGCTTGATCCTGGTTCCTTTACCACCTAACTATGTGGTTTTTGTCAGTATCTAGAGAAGAAGGGGTTTGGACTGAACAGGTGATGATTCCCATGTAGTTCTCCAACCATCTGCAACACAAGAATCTCACTAAGCAGTTCTTGCCTAAGAGATGATTCTTTCTTCTATCTTGAATGTGTATGGAAGGAGATTCTCTCAGCAGGAGTATATCTTCCAACACATTATAAGTAGCCACTTTGGTACTATGTTAATTACTCACTGCTGTTTCCTAGTTACAGACAGATTTGCTCAAGAAAACATTTGTTGAAGGTCCTCTCTTCTATGTGCTAAAACTGTGATAGCCACCAAGAGAGACCAAGCTCTGTCTTCATGGACATCATAACCTTGGTTTTACCAAAAAGCCCCCAAAGGACCTTCATTTTCCAATAGACTATGTCTTGATACTTCACTTAATATTTTGGACTCAGCTTTATTCCATTCATCAAATATCATGTATTCTGAAGATAATTTCTTTTCACATTTTTATGTCTGGTGTCCGGCATCATTTCTGGCACATACAAGGTATGCAATAATATCTGAAAGAAACAATCCCTGGTAATTTGAGAAGGTATGACCTTTTCGATAGGTCACAATTACAACAATGTAATTTCTATTTTGGTGCATTATGAAGAAAAGAGCATAGGTGTTAGGAAATTAACATTTGTTTAGAATTTATCATGCAAGATTGTGCAGATACTTTAAATATGTATGTTAATATGATTCTTTTAATTGCCTGTTTCTTAAGATGAGAAAAACTGAGGTCCAGAAAGGATATGTAGCCAGCCATGTTACTTGGCTATTACATAGCAGAGACATGCTTTAAATCATGGTCTGTCTGACTCTAAAGATTATTCTTGTTTTATTTCTATGTGTTTTCCACCATTGCAGGAATTACTGTTGTCAGATGCAAAAACCCTGACCAGTGCTATTACATAAGTAAAAGCTCCATAATAATTTGGGGCCCTCCAGGTCCTCTCTGCCTGTGTCAGACTTTCTCCAGCTTCACTGGCACTGACTATGGAGGTCCCAGAGGCTACAGACCACAATAGACCCCAGATGGATGATGGCACAAAATTACAAATTAGAGATAAAATAAGTGCTGTTGTTGTTTTAACCATGGTGATAATAATGGCTTACACTGATATGATGCCTCATGGATTGTAAAACACTTGACCATGCGTCAACACTTCTGGGAAGTAGACAAGGCAGGGATCAGCAAGCTTACATTCCCTCTCTCGAGCTTGCCCTGCTCATTCATGGCTTGGCTGAGTCTGGTCTTTTTGCTCCTTGTCCAGTGATACACAGAATAATGAAAGATGCTCTCAGTTTAGACTGACTATGTGTATGCCAGTTATAAGATAACCCAGCAGATACAGAGATTTATACCTAAGCTTAAAATAGTAACAACATAATTTCATAGCAGCTCACAGTTTATTTTCCCTTTTGGAAAGAAAAGATGCCCTTTCTTCCTTTGTGCTTTGTAAGAAAACCCAGTTGTGGGTTGCACTCAGAAGTGGAGAATGGGGTCCTCTTATTTTGTTCAATTTTCAGACCATCACAAAGGAAGGAAAAGCTTTTTAGTCATTTGGAAATGGTAATAAACAAGACTGTAGGTCAGGCAATTTGCAAGAAACCTGAGAAGTTATGATACTTTAACCTATTCTTAAAGGAGCTACCTATCCAAAATCTTTCTTGACCTTCTAATGTATCCTGTGTAAAGCTGCAGCCAGCAAGGGCACTGGAAAGCACATCTTGCTTTTCTTACCCAAAAGAACTAAGACACAGCTTACTCTGAGCTGGCCATTCACAGAGATTTACATGCTGGTGCTTCTGTGAGTTTGAGTGGCAGTGTTTGCTTTTCTGTCCCCTTTATTTCTCTGAGTTATGCTCTGTGCTCAGAGCATCTCAGTTCCTCTAGAGACAGGCGGTTTTGTTTCTAAGAAGCACACAGTGGATTTAGGAAATACAGCATCTGTGGTTCTCTGCCAGCTCCACCATTTAGAGGCTTTGTGATCTTGGGAGAGTCATTTCATAAGCCTAACTTTCTTCATCTGTGAAATGGGAATAAGGCCTGCCTCACAAAGTTGTTGAGTGAATGACACATATAACCGTATGTGAAAAGTACTTTACACACAAAATTGATCCTTACTGTCTTAATTATTGTCTTTTCACTTTACACACAAAATTGATCCTTACTATCTTAATTATTGTCTTTTCACATTTATGTCTCTCTCTCTCTTTTTTTGAAACTTATCATCCATTTCCAACAAGATGTTCCTTTTCCAAACTTATTTCAACTTGTTCTTTGTCATAAATTTTTGAAAGTCCTGGGGCTGTTTGATGGTTAATTTTACGTGTCAACTTGTCTGGGCATGATGCCCAGATATTTGGTCAAACATTATACTGGATGTTTCTAAAAGGTGTTTTTGGATGTGATTAACATTTAAATCTGTGGACTTTGAGTAGAGCAGACTGTCCTTCATAATGTGGGTGAGCCTCATGTAATCAGTTTGAAGTCCTGAATAGAACAAATGACTGCCATCCCCTGAGCATGAGGGAATTCTTAATCAGAGGCCTTCAGACTTGAACTGCAGCAGTGGCTCTTTCCTGAGTTTCTAGCCTCTGTCCCACACTACAGATTTTGGACTTACCTATGTGAGCCAGTTACTTAGAATAAATCTCTTTCTACATATATACACAAGTTATTCTGCTTCTCCAGAGAATCCTGACTAATGCACGCTGGTTTGTGATAGCGTCCTTCTGAGGTCGCCACGGAGCTGAGAAGTGATGGCTCCTCATCAGAACCTTGTAGCTGAGTTCTGCATGAGATGCTGGGCTGGAAGGCTAGCACTTGATGACCCTCAGGTTGGTTTCTTGCTGTCAACAAAGCACCAGTATCATGGGGCTAGACCTACCACTACTGATGTCTCATGTAGGAAGCTCTGGGTTCTCACTCCTTTTCCATGAACTTTCTTCCCCAACAATCCTAGGCAAGGCTTGAATCTTATCAAAGAATGTTCCTCCTTTGGATATGAGGAAGTTTTTGAATTGTGTGTTGGCCTTGCTTACACATCAGTAACATCATGTCACACTCCTCCTCAGATGCCCCCAAGAGTTCCCTGTTCTCACCACATCAAGTGCAAATGCCCTTGCCTGGTTCTGAGCATATCACACCCATCTTCCTCTTATCCCTTGAATGCGACATGCTCATTTTGCCTCCATACTTTTGCTCATTTTCATCCTTTCTAAAGTGGTTTCCTTCATTCTACTTAGGGCTGCCCAATCCTCTCAAGTCCCACCTCCTTCATCAAACTCATCCTGATGGCTCCTATATCATGCTGGCTCCTCTGCCCTGAACTTCAACATCTGTGACAAGCCTTCATCATAGGGTTCAGCAACACATTACGCACTGACTTGCAGTCATTTTTTTTCAAGTTTCTGAGTTGAGAGCTTTCAAACTGAATCACGTGAGAAATGGTTAACTGAACAACTACTATTCACTCTATTGGTTACCTGAGATAATTGTGTAAGACATGGCTTGCATTCTTTAAATGCTCATATCTAATGGGAGAGATAGACCAGTAACCAGAAAATTAAAATGCAGTGATATGAGTGTTATAACAGAGATGTGTGCAGAGTCCTATGGAGAGAGGGCAAGTGAATGTGGGAGGGAGACTGCGGAGGAGGGATCTATCTTTGAATACCTATCATGTTCTGAGCCCTGTGCTAGGGATTTATATGAATCATGTTATTCAATATTTAAAAAATCCTGCAAGAAGGATGTGGAGCAATGTCCCCACCTTCCCAATAAGACCAAGAAAGAAGTGACTTGCCAGCATCAGAGAATTTGGTGGAGTTCATGGGCCTGCTGGCTCCAAAGCCCATGCACTTTTTCATTATCCTGCCTACTAGGGGGCTTCACTGGTAACCGCCAGCAAGTCATGCTCTGCACTGACCACTCAGACTCTGCCTCCTTTCAGTAATATTTGGGCTATTTTCACCTTTTCTTTACACTCACAAGAGCTTCTATTTTGCTAGAGATTACCAAAGGAAGACAACAAACAAATAATAAGGGTAAGCATAAACCAACACCAAAACCCCTTCCTTTTTGTAATATGAAGCCGCTAATTATTCATTTGCTGTTAAAACCTGAATTTGAAGGAATTAATTTTAACTTTTAAATTAATTTATTATATGTTTGGTAGTTAGACACAATCATTAACAAATTCAACGCATGTTAAGATAGTCCATCAAATCTAGTTCTGAAGCAATATTTTTTTTTGATGAGTTTGTTGTAAAATCTCGTTATTATTCAATTGGATTTGTTTTTCTCAAGAAAAAAATATGCTTTTAAAGGGAGGAAGGGAAGAAGGAACAAAGGAAGGAAGGGAAGAAGAAAAGAAAGAAGGGTGGGCTGAGATGGTGGACCACTGCAAAGCATTCTGTTAGTGATACTCTACCAGGTCTGGGTCTGCTAATCTCTCCACTTGATTTTATACATTTTAAGTTCTGGATTCACTTGGTTCTCTACATCCAAAGACCTGGATCCATGACTTAATTATCTTTGTATCCCTCACAAGGTCTAACACTCAGCACCACCCATACAATAGCTACTGGACAAATGTTCAACTGTGCTACACATCAGTCTGAAATTCTTTCAATTCAAGTCTTCATGCTAGGAAAGCACTTTGCCTACCTTCACTGGTGTCATAATTGACAGTCCAGTTTACTTAAAAAAACATTTCACTTATTTATTTATCTATTTATTTATGTTGCACTGTGCCACATGCGGGAACTTACTTCCCCAACCAGGGATCGAACCCCGTGCCCCCTGCATTGGAATCACAGAGCCTTAACCACTGGACCACCAGGGAAGTCCCAGCATTTCTCTTTTTAATAAGAGGTGCTCAATAAGTGTTTATGCAATGGATGGATGATGAATACATTGAATTCTCATTTGTGTTTGTGCTGGATTTAGGTTATTCCCATGAGGACGGGGAGCTCCTTGTTCTTCATCTTGTATCTTGCACGTGAGGTTGGTGCTGGAAAAGTCTTGCTGAATTGAATAAGCCTGGTGATTCTGCTTTTACCTGTCTATTTGGAATCTTCTTAGAGAACTTGCCAAAAGGTTATTTCAGCTGTCATAATGGCAGACAGTGTGTGGGTAAATGAAGGGAGAGAAGCAAAGAGAGGACACATAAATTTTTTTAAAATTAATTTTTATTGGAGTATAGTTGATTTACAATGTTGTGTTTCTTCTGCATGGCAAAGTGAACCAGTTAAACATATACAAATATCCACTCTTTATTTTAGATTCTATTCCTGTATAGGTCATTACAGAACATTGAGTAGAGTTCCCTGTGCTATACAGTGGGTTCTTATTAGTTATCTATTTTATATATAGTAGTGTGTATATGTCAATCCCAATCTCCCAACTTATCGCTGCCTCCCCCTTTCCCCCTTGGTAACCATAAATTTGTTTTCTACATAAAGATCATGTTGGAAGTCAGGCATGGAAACCCACTCTCCCTCATTCTTCCTTCCTTGTTGTCCATTTCTGGGTCTTCCAGGAAATAACAAATAAGAGGCTGCAGTTTCTGCAATGAGACACGAGGGGCCAAAACGTCAACTGGATAGACAAGTATACAAGACAAAGCACAGAGGGGTGGGCTTTTCCCACTCTGCCCTCAACCCTGCCAGGTGGGCCCTGGCTTGTCCTGGAGTTCCCTGGCCAAGGGCTTTCTCCTTCTCCTTCCAGCCCAGTGGAACCGCCAGGACTGCTGAGAGACAGAAAGTGTGAGCAGGGCAGGCAGGCGAGGCAGCTGCGGAGGACAGGCGCTGCAGCAGTGGTGCCAGGAGTGCTCATTTATTTTGTACTTAGATTTACAAGTATAATGAGGCTTCATCTGTTGACTGCCAGCCTACCATCCATCAACCCTGTTCCACAGGAGGCAGAGCCCATGTCCTGTTGGGCCTCCAAAACATTGGCTTGTTCTCTTTTCCTGCCTTGTAGGCCTGGTAAACAAAGAGAATGGGGCTACAGATGGAAGCTGTTTGCTGCATGTGTATGTCTGGGGGTAGGTAAGGCTGCGGCTGGTGTCCCTGCCCTGAAACACACCAGCTGGTGATGTTTTTACGTCTGGTGTCCCCAGCTCTGGCTCCCACTCCGAGCAAGCCAGAGAAATGATGGGCTAAGCCTGATTTCCTTCTCCTTCCAGCTTCCATTTTGGGTTTACACACTCTTGGCATGAGGGCAGCCCAGCTGTAGGCCCTGCTTCTCAGTCCCCTTGGCAGTGAGGCTGTGATGATTGGCCCTCTGGGATGTAGAGAGGAGGTGAATGTCTTCCTGCATCTGCTCTGGCTTTCATTAGTGATTTTCCCCTCTCACCCATTAGGTTGAGACAACTTGGTACAAATGGGCTATTTCTAGCTCATTGCAAGAAGAGTTGGATTGAATTCTCTTCAGAAGGGAAGCCTTACGGATGCTGTTAGTGCTGTATCTTGAGAGGAGGCAGGCTAGGTCCTGTATTTAAGACCATTCACCCATCACCTCTGTCACACTGGGTTTCTCAAAGCTAGAGGCATTGCAAAGTCTTTGGAATACATGATTCTGAATTCATAGAGTTCCTAGATGAGGGACTTTGGGAAGTTTCTTATTTAATCTCCCTAAATCTTAGTGTCCTCATTTAGTGAACAAAGAAGGAATGAATAAATGGATCAATAAATCTGTTTGTTATCTATCGAGAATTTTAATTCCAATCCCCTTATGGTCTCCTACCCCTGTGAGTGGTGCTGAATTGTGTAGAACTCTCACGGTTTTCCAAATCCTATTTTACAATGAGATGTTTATAACTTGGGTTTGCTAGTGTTCCTCTTCCAAAGTCATGTATATATGTGTGTATGTGTGTATGAGTATTTGCATGTGTTTGTATTTTTGTCCTTAATACCCTATCTTGAGAGGCATATAACATCATGATGGTACTTAAGGTCAAAATGCCTGGGTTGGATCTTGGCTTTGCTACTGACTAGTAATTTCACCTACGACAAGTGATTTAACCTCTCTGTACTTCAATTTTCTCTTTCATAAGATGGTAATAATATCAATGATGTCTACCTCTTGATGTTGTGGGATTCAATGAGTTTATATAGTGATTACTTAGAACAATGTTTAGCACGTGGTATGCTATGTAGGTTTTGGTATTATTGTAGGGGTGGTCAAGGAATGTGATTTCATACTGTCTTACTCTTAGGAGTTGTCTGCTGATATATAAACATTTACCTTATGCACAAGACCTTGCAATTTTGCCTTCAGAGAATATTCTGTATGAAGGCTCCCTCACTCCCTAATGCTCTTTCTTTCTCCATCTTTCCTCATCCTCTTCCAGCAGCTCCACTTTAAGTACCCCTCCTGCTGGTGTCCCACCACCCTCCCTCTGTTGTGAGAATGGAGACTCTGCTCAGATTCCTTCTTTGTCATATAAAGACATAGACACACACATACACATATATGTACTATAAGTAATAATTCCAGTGTCATTAGGAACTGGTCTCCTCATTAGAGAGAAGAGATATAAGTAAAATTAATCCTGATATATTTTCTATTAAAAAAATTGTTAGATCTCTCTACTGAAAAAGCCTAGAAAGAATGATCAACCCAGTAACAATAAGGATCCTTCACATCCAAATTGAGGTCTACAAATAAGATTTATCACTAAAGAACTGGGAATTCTTGGAGAGATGGATGATTACAGGTTTGAGACAGGAAATGCATTAGATGAGTCTGGAATATCTTGTCATGCCAGAAAGCATGGAAGCTATCAAAGGCCCTTGAGGCCATGTTAAAATGACTTAGGAGAAATGTGAGGTTGCTCCTAAGTAGTTCCAGTGGCTAAAGATGGAAACTTTAAACATTGAAAAGAATAATAGCTGCAATATATTGAAATACATCAAATATGTTAGAAATCTGTGAACTTATAATGATATTTTAAACAAACACAAAAAAGTCACTGGTTACTTTTGGAGGATTCTAGGGACCCACATAACTATTGAGAAAATTGGTAAATAAGGGAAAGTGAAGGAAAATATGAAGTATTTATTCTGTATTTCCTTTACCTCAATGTAATTAAATAGTTGGTATGGGAAAGATTATTCTTTATAAAAATATTCCTGTTAATAAATTAAGAAGGAAAATTAGAATTAGAGCATCACTATTTTGCAACTCCTAGTGAAATAATACAGATAATGATTATCAATGGCTACTAAAATCAATAGGTGACACATTATGGAAGATGGATCAGGAGGATGACACTGAAACCCACTGATCAATCTTAACATCATGTGAACAGAGGTAATGATACATTAGATGCCCCCTGATGGAGCCTCATCATGCCATAAAAAGTGATAAAATTGAACCTGAATGTGGTCAAACCTCTAAATGTAACTGATAGTTTTCAGGAAAAATAGGGGATAGAGGAACATATTAAACACCACCACAGGCATGTACTTGACAAAATCTAGAATGTGGGAAACTCTACTGGCAAAATTATACATTACTTCAACAAATAAACTGTAAGGAAAAAGAAGAGGTAGAAACAGCCCATAGGTATGTATTAATCAGTGTAATCAGGAAATGGAGGAATTGTGAACAGATTGGAAATCTGATGATACTATGGCATTAGTGTTATTTTTTTAGACATGATAATGGAATTGTGAACATACATTGAAAAATAGGCCTTGTTTTTGAGAGATACATACTAAAATATTTCTAGATGAAATAATACAGTATCTGAAAAATGCTTTGAAATTATCAGGTGTTAGAGAGTGGAGTAGCTATAAATGAAATAAGATTTACCATGAATTGATAAATGTTGAAAGCTGGAAATGGATACATGGGGTGTCATTATATTCTTCTCTCTACTCTTGTATGTTTGTAATTTTTCCTAATAAATATTTTAAAACCAGACAAAAAAGCAGTTGTGACCATATTCTCTTTTCATTGAATTTCTCCACAGTCTGCTTCCCAAGCTCCTCCTTAAACCCTTTTACTCCTTCCTGCCATTTGCTGGTCATGTCCTCTCTATTCATGCCCTAAAGGTAGATGACTTGGACAAACTCACTTTTTTAAAAAAAATAATTTGTATTGAAGTATAGTTGATTTACAATGTTGTGTTAGTTTCTGCTATACAGCAAAGTGAATCAGTTATGCATGTACTTATATCCACTCTTTTTTAGATTGTTTCCCCATATAGATCATTACAGAGTATTGAGTAGAGTTCCCTGTGCTATACAGTAGGTTCTTATTAGTTATCTATTGGACAAGCTTACTTTAATTTCCCTTTTGCCACTGAAAGCTCTCTCTCTGTCTTTTTTTGGAAGCCAGCCTCCACCCTCATCCCAGGCCTTGCCTTGCCTCAAAATACATTCACACATATATAGATCCCAAACTTTCAGCAACTTATGTTCCCAACTGTCTCCTTTGCCCCAGGTATCCACTCAGCTGGGTTTGGAAATTGTTTCTTTCCTTTCCTTCCCTTCCATGTAGCCAGTAAAATGGAGCTGTGGAGGTATGACATGTTTGGGAAGGCAAGTAGAACTTTTAAGAGCACTGAAGAACATAAGGTGCTAGGGAAGAAACACATGGGGGAATAATACACACATGGGGTAGCATCTCCATCCTACCCCATCCCCAACTCTCTGTCCCCTCTTCTATCAAAAGAGAAATATGGGGGTTGGAAAAGAGGTATTTGGCATGGTGTCATCTTTTCTAGGGGGGTTGGCCAGAGTCATTCTCAGCTGATACAGAGGGCTTTAAAAAGAAAGCCAGCCCAGTGAAAAGGTGAATGAATCATTTGTACAGTAGGGTGACAGACTGTCCCAGTTTGCCCAGGACTGAGAGATCTCCCAGGACACTGAATTTCCAGCTAAAAACAGGAAAATATCAGACAAATCAGGACAAGTTAGTCAACTGATAATAAGATCAAGGTTTCATTTCTTAAAAGGAGTACAGGCCAAGTCATGTGGGTGGAGAAATTTTTTTTTTATCATTGGAGATGTCTGTTTTCTTCAGGAGAAGATTAATAATTGCTGCAGTGATATATGTTTGCCAGAGCCAAAGCTGATGGGAAGATTGGCCTAGATTCAGAATACCCACTGTCTTTCCCCAACTCATGAGAACATCTTCTATGGTTTTCTACTTTAAAACTAACAGAAACCCAGGCAAAGAAAATCTCCAATAACTTGGCTGAGGTCTTACAGTTTCAAAATAACTATATCAATATTACCACTAAAAATATAATTACCAAAAAGAGTTTAATATTCCTTTATAGTTGTTTTTGTCGTTAGATGGATGTACAAATTACTGTATTCTAAAAGTCAGTTGAAATTATTTTCTAAGTGGTTAAGCCACTAACTCTAAGCATAATTAGCTTTACTTGCTTTATTTTGCTTTTTGATTTTTAGGATTTCTCATTTTTTAAATTTAAGAACTTTTAGTTATGACAATGGTGGCTGGGAAACAGTTAGCTTGGCCAGAATGGAACTTTGATTCCTTTGCCCCTCCATCCAAAGGTGCCATCCTTTAGTGGGAATAAAAAATGGTGCAGCCACTATGGAAAAGAGTATGGAAGTACCTCAAAAAGTTAAAAAAAAGAAATACCACATGATCCAGCAAGTCCACTTCTAGAGATATTTGTTTATTTATATCTATATCTATATAGATTTATGTATTTCAATTCTCCAAAAGAATTGAAATCAGGATCTTTAAGAGATATCTGTACTCTCACATTCATTGCAGCACTATTTATAATAGCCGAGATATGGAAACAACACAATGTCCATCAACAGATAAATGGATAATGAAAATGTGGTATATACATACAATATAATATTATTCAGCCTTAAAAAGGACAGAAGGGCTTCCCTGGTGGCGCAGTGGTTGAGAGTCCGCCTGCCGATGCAGGGGATGCGGGTTCGTGCCCCGGTCCGGGAAGATCCCACATGCCGCGGAGCGGCTGGGCCCGTGAGCCATGGCCGCTGAGCCTGCGCGTCCGGAGCCTGTGCTCCGCAAGGGGAGAGGCCACAGCAGTGAGAGGCCCGCGTACCGCAAAACAAAAAAAAACAAAAACAAAAAAAGGACAGAAATCCTGCCATTTGTGACAACATGGATGGAATTTGAAGGTATAATGATAAGTGAAATATCCAGAGGATAAATATTGCATGATTCCACTTATATGAGGTATTTAAAGTAGTCAAACAAATAGAAGCAAAGAATAGAATAGTGTGTACTAGGGACTGGGGGAGGGGAAAATGAGGAGTTGCTAATTAACAGGGATAACAATTCAGTTATGCAAGATGAATAAGTGCTGCAGATCTGCTGTACAACATTGTGTTTATAGATAATAATACTGTGTCGTACACTTAAAGTTTATTAAGAGGGCAGATCTCATGTTAAATGTTCTTACTACCAAAACAAACACAAAAAGATACACCTAAACTTTTGGAGGTGATGGATATGTCTATTATCTTGGTTGTGGTGATGGTTTCATGGATGTTTGCATATGTCCAAACTCATCAAATTATATACATTAATTATGCACAGTTTCTTTTTAATTAAAAATAATTTGTTTTGGCCGTGCCACGTGGCTTGCAGGATCTTAGTTCCCCAAACAGGGATTGAATCTGCACCCTCTGCAGTGAGAGCATGGAGTCCTAACCACTGGACCGCCAGGGAATTCCCTACACTGTTTTTTGTTGTTGTTGTTGTTGTTTTGGCGGTACGCGGGCCTCTCACTGTTGTGGCCTCTCCCGTTGCGGAGTACAGGCTCCGGACGCGCAGGCTCAGCGGCCATGGCTCACGGGCCCAGCCGCTCCACGGCATGTGGGATCTTCCCAGACCGGGGCACGAACCCGCATCCCCTGCATCAGCAGGCGGACTCTCAATCACTGCGCCACCAGGGAAGCCCCCTACACTGTTTTTTAAATATAAATTATACCTCAGTAAATCTGTTAAAAAAAAAACAACAACAAAACTCTCATCGTTTGGCACAGAAGCTAATTCTGTGTTTGTAAGATTGGATAGCAGACTCCTTCTTCCTTTCCGTAGGGACAGAATAAATAGGGAATATTTGAGGTCCAGAAATGGGAGTTATTAATACAGAGTAAAATGTACGGTTTCCATGGAATGACTTCGGGGACCATCACACTGTGTCCCAAACTGTGCCAGTGCATATGCACATTTTTCTAGCTAGAGTTTCTGTAACTTTAATCAGATTCCAAAGAGACTTTGATCCAAAAAACAGATTAGAACTAGTATCTTAGAAAGTAGAGTGCTGAGGGACAAAAGGAGAAACTGATAGAAGTGTCTTCTATCAAAATTCAGAAAACCAAACATTCTCTAGATATATAAATTCAATTCAAAATGTAAGGGTGGGATCAGCTAGTTCCTCAGAACCCCTTTAAGAGCACCTAAACTGGGAGGGGGTGACAGGTGGTTGTGGCTTGAGAAGTCTCCCCACCTCCTTCAAACTAGAACAGTTCAGTGTTTTATCTTCTACAAAACAGACTTGTTTTTTCGTTTGTTTTTTAAAATTTGAGGTATAGTTGATTTAATATGTTGTGTTAATTTCAGGTGTTCAACAGAGTGATTCAGTATTTTTGCAGATTATATTCCATTATAGTTTATTACAAGATAATTGGTATAATTCCCTGTGCTATACAGCATGTCATTTTTGCTTATCTATTTTATATAGGTTAGTTTGTATCTGTTAATTCCATATCTCTATAATTTGTTCCTTCCCCTTTTCCTGTCCCCTTTGGTAACCACAAGTTTGTTTTCTATATCTGTGAGTCAAAACAGACTTGTTTTTAGGTTTTCTTTTGAAGAATGTTTTCTGCTATTAGGGGAACAAAAGATTGAAAAAACAGCCAGCTGTCATTAATAACTGCTGTTGTGGGTCTAAAGAGTTTTATGAATTTGTCACCAGATTTTTGTACTCTCCTTGGAATGATGCCAATTGAGTTAATGGTACAGATGAACCTATTTCCAGGGCAGGAATAGAGATACAGATGTAGAGAATGGACTTGTGGACACAGTGGGGGAAGGGAAGGGTGGGATGAATCAGGAGATTAGGATTGACATAAGTACACTACCATGGGTAAAATAGATAGCTGGTGGGAACCTGCTGTATAGCACAGGGAGCTCAGCTCAGTGCTCTGTGATGACCTAGATGTGTGGGAGGGAGGTCCAAGAGGGAGGGGATATATGTATACATAGAGCTGATTCACTTCATTAGTTAGCTTCAGCAGAAACTAACACAACATTGTAAAGCAATTAAACTCCAATTAAAAAAAATAAATAAATCAGAGTGATTAGAAACACAAACATTGGGTCAGCCAGACCTACCTGGGGGTCATCCTTGCCATGTGACATTGGTCAAGTAATTATAACAATAAGGATAATTTTGATATCGCCCTCATGGGAACAATTAAGAAGATAGTTCATAGAAAAGACTCACACAATGCCTAACCAATAGAGATCCTTAACCATGAGCAATGACTACTATTTCTGTCCCCTGGTTATGAAGAGGGGAGAGAGTCTTCATTCCTCCTTCATTCCCCCTCATCAATGTCTATGTTAGAGCTCTACCCTCTCTGCCCCCAATCACATCTCAGAGAAAGTCTTGCAAATCCTCAGCCATATAGTCAGCTCCCAAGAGACAGTGGAGACTGGAGATATCATTATTCATGCAGCAAAATGAGTGAGTAACAGGGGCTTCCCTGGTGGTGCAGTGGTTAAGAGTCCGCCTGCCAATGCAGAGGACATGGGTTCGTGTCCCGGTCCGGGAAGATCCCACATGCCGCGGAGCGGCTGGGCCCGTGAGCCATGGCCGCTGAGCCTGCGCGTCCGGAGCCTGTGCCCCACAACGGGAGAGACCACAACAGTGAGAGGCCCGCTTACAGTGAAAAAAAAAAAAAAAAGAGTGAGTAAGGAAGCACTTTCAGGATGGTAAGGGCCAAAAGAAATGAGGACAACTGTGATAAAGGCAGATTGAGGTTCAATTCAATGGATATTTATTGTAGCTTGAACCAGGATACACAGGGTGGTGGCATGTGTTCCCTGCCATTTAGGAGCTGGCAAATGGTAGGTAATCAGGGTGAACACAGGAGTAAACAACATGCCAGGGAGCTCAGAGCAGGAACTGATTGATCCCTAGTGTAGGTCTGAGAAGGTTTCTGGGAGGAAACATTTGAACTTATTTTTGAGGAAGGACAAGAATGATCACAGGTGGGATGGTAGAAGGACAAAGGGCTTCTTAGCTGGTGGCATGACAAAAACAGTGTCCTCAAAAATAACAATAAGTAAAATAAAGCAGTAGTAAAGAAAAATCATAGTTAATACTGCTTCTTAACTGCTAGGTACTTAATGAAGCACTTTACATGAATTATTTCACAGAGTTTACTTAGTCCTTAAACAGCCCTGTGAGACAAATTTTACTTAAATCCCTATTTTATAGATGAGGAAACAGAACACTTAGAGTGAAGTATCTTGCTCAAGCTATAAGTGTGGTAGTTTGAATTTGAGCTCAGATGTTTATGCTCTTCACCAATGGCCATCATAAACAGTGAGGCTGGTCAACCAGATCAGGGCCTGATTATGGCACAATGCTCTGTGAAAGTCATGGAAGTAATCCTGGTCCTTCCTTGTAGGACAGAGCTTCTCAACTGAAAGGCACTACTGATACTTTAGCCGGAATAATTCCTCATTGTGTAGGGCTATTCTGTGCACTATGAGACATTCAGAAGCATCCTTAGCCTCTATGCACTAGATGCTAGTGGTACTCTCTCCTCCCGTTGTGAAAACCAAAAATGCCTCCTGACATTTCTAAACATCCCCAGAGAGGCAAAGTCTCCTCTAGGTGAGAACCACTGTTGTAAGCAAGCTCACACAAGGCACTGGTTTGCTGCTCAGAACAAGCAGAGCAGAAGCCAGCAGAAATTCTTCTGCTGTGCACAAAATTGTCTCTGGCAAACTCTCAGCTTTGAAATTGTTCATCTCAGCAGCTGAGGTCTTGATTTCCCCAGGGTGATTCTCACAGCCCCTGTCTGTGGGAGTTAGTTGGTCATATGTTCTGACGAGGCCCTTCCTGTGTTTGAGGGAGGTGTGGCATCAGACTCATCAAAGCCTCCCTGATGCACAATTACATCTCTGCATTGTGCTTGCCAAAGCATAACAATTGGAACACTTTGATCCAAGGCCTGTTTTGCTCTGACCAGCATCACAAGTTCTGAACCTTAGACTGAATAGTAAAATTGATTACATATTCCATTTGCTGCAAGCCTACCAGCATATATATCTATTCATCTTTTTATTTCCTGGTCCCACCTCCACAGACAACGCTTATGTCACCCTCTTCAAGGCATTTTGCATGGTGACTAGGGCTTTCCAGAGTAGGTTTTGTTGGTTTATCTATGTTATCAGTATCTCCCCCTTTGAAGCAGGACCCTGGATAGGCCCAGGAGGAGGAGTTTTGAAGTTGGGTCTGGGCTATAGGAGAAACCAAAACCTCAGAAGGAGGAACAGGAGGAATAGGAGGAATTCCTCAGTGAGGAAGAGTGTGGAAGGCCAAAACTCAAAATCAGTAGAGCAGGCCAAATGTTTCTCTCAAACTGAGGTATTGAGCTATACTCTTGGATAGGGGGAGGAATCTGGGGGTAATTGTGCATAACAGTAGCTGTCCTTTGAGGTATTATTTGTAAAACTAACATTTAATGGGCATTAGGTATGTCCCAGACACTGTGCTTCTCAGAACAACCCCAGGTGGCATGCTCTACCGTCCCAGAAATGGAGGCAGAGGTGGTTGAGGTACTTGTTCAAAGTCACACAGCTTGAATGTAGAAGAGCAAGGATGAGAACTCAGTCTGTCTGACCGCAGAGCTCACATAAGAACTGCTGAGGTCTGTACTGCTGTTGGAACAGAACATGCTTCTAGGGCTGGGATCTGGGAGGGCTGGCCTAAATTAAAAGACCAGGACAAGGTGAATCAGAAAATTACTCATTCTTCCAGAGGTGGAGCCAGAAAGGAGAGGAAGAGGTCTCTGGTTACATATGCTGAAGCTGAGCAAGGGATTTCTGGTTTATATACCTTCCAAGGAAGACATGGCTACGATCCTGAGTCCCTGAATCCTTGTCCCATTTCCTACAGCATAGGGTGTATTAGTTTGCTATGGCTGCTGTAACAAAGTACCATACACTGGGTGACTTAAACAGCAGAAATTTATTGCTTCACAGTTGTAGAGGCTGGAAGTTCAAGATCAAAGTGTCAGAAGAGAGAACCTGTTCCAGGCCTTTCCCCTAGCTATTGGTGCTTTGCTGGCAATCTTAGGTGTTCTTTGGCTTAGGTAATAACCCTGACCTCTGACTTCATCTTCACATGATGGTCTCCCTTTGGGCATGTCTGTCTCTGTGTTCAAATTTTCCCTTTTTATAAGGACACCAAGCATTTTGGATTAAGGCCTAACCTAATGACCTCATTTTATCTTTATCATTGGCAAAACCCTATTTCCACATAAGGTCACATTCACAGGGGGCATCCCAGCAAAAGACACAATCATAATTAGCTGGGCCTTTGGTCCCAAACTCCTTTGTAGGTTGGGCTGGACCATGTGAGCTCAATGGGTTGCTGTACCCCTTGAATGTAAGACGTGGGAGGCTAGCTTGAACAGTTCCCTTTGTCCCTTCCTATACCTACCTTCCCTCTTGTCCTGTGTTACCCTTTGGGTATTAGTGAGTGAAAAAAACATAAGACCACTAGGATCTGGCAGCACTGGGATAAAACATAGGGAAAAGATCAGAGATAGTTTTATGTATAATTTTTCTATCTTTCCTCATCAATGTCATCTTCTAGTCTTCTGTCCCCTTTGTGTGAGCTTGAAACTCCTTATTCTTTTTGGTCCATATCATAGTGCTTTCTCTTTAAAAATTAGGTCTTTCCCTCCTTCCCTCCCTCCCTCCCTTCCTTCCTTCCTTCCCTCCTTCCTTCCTTCCTTCTTTCTTTTTTTTTTTTTTTTTTTTTTTTTTGTAGAGGAAGAGGAGGTATAGTGGAAGGAAGAAGTCATATTCTTCTCTTAGGGAATAGAGTGTGGTGAGTATAATTTAATGGGGAGCAGGTGAGAAGTCTAAATTTTCCTTCTTACTCTAATGTTTATCCTTTTTCTTTCACCTTGTTCTCCTCAACTGGAGGGGCTGAGGGTATTTAGTCCTCAGGTATGATTGATTCTGGAAATAGAATGTGACAAGGACCACATGGAGGAAGGAGTAGGAGAAAGAAGATAGAACTGATAATATAATATCTATGCCAATCCTGGCTGAGCTCAGCTAGATATTAGGAGGCAAACTCTTTTAGAGTTAGCTTAGTTTATTCTGATGTATAAATGTCAGGTGATGCAAATATGCTAGGATGTTAAAAAAGTATTGCTATTAACCACCATCTTGAACTGGCAAAATAGTGAATTAAATGATGAAGGAAACAAGAACCTAGCATTTCTGAGCATGTATTAAGTATCAGGGACTTCTGCATATATCGTATCAGGCACTGTATATGGTGCCTGATTTAGATGGATGTTGAATCCATCTAAATCAGGAAAGTGGGCAAGGTTATTTCCCCTTTGCTATGAAGACGCAAAGGCACCATGAGATTGGATAATTTAACTAAGGTTAGATGATATTTCTAAGTATCATAGGCCTTGTTAATGAATGTCTTTATGTCATGCGAAGTTGCTGAACTCATTTATTAGTTCGAATAGTTTTTAGTGGATTCCTTAGGATTTTCTATACACACAGCTAAATTATTTGTGAATAGACATAAATTTACTTCTTCTTTTCCAGTCTGGATGCCTTTATTTCTTTTCCTTGCCCAATGCTTTGGCTAGAACCTTTGGTACAATATTGAAATGTAAGTGGCAAGAGTGGACATCCTTGTGTTGTTCCTCCTTTTAGGGAAAAAGCTTTGTCTTTCACCATTAAGTGTCATGTTAGCTGTGGGTTTTTCATAGATGCCTTTATCAGGTTGAGGACATTTCCTTCTATTTATAGTTTGTTGAGTTTTTTTAAAATCATGAAAAGATTTAAATGTTGTCATAATTTTTTCCTATCTTTTGAGGTGGTCATGTGGTTATGTCCTTATTCTGTTAATATGGTGTATTATATTGAACAAACTTTGCATTTCTGGGATAAGTCATGATGTATAATCCTTTTTATATGTTGCTGGATTCAGTTTGCTAGTACTTTGTTGAGTATTTTTGCATCTACATCCATAAGAGACATTGGCCCATAGTTTTATGATATAACCTTGTGATATACCTTTGGTTTTATGTGTTATTTTATCCTAATATAGGATAAAATTGGCTTCACAGAATAAGTTGGGGAATGTTTTATCTTCTATGTTTTGAAAGAGTTTGTGAAAGATTGAGGGTTGATATTCATATTTAAGCATTTGTCAAATTGATCAAGAAGACTTCTGGGTGCAGAAATTTTTTTTGTAGGAAGTTTTAAAATAACTAATTTAATCTCTTAATTTGTTATAAATCTATTATTTTCTTCTTGAATCAGCTTTAGTAGTTTGTATATTTTTAGGATTTTGTCCAATTCATCTTGATTTTCTACTTTGTTGGCATAGTTGTTCATATTATATTCCCTTATGATCTTTTTTTATTTTTGTAAGGTAGGTAGTGATGTCCCATCTTTCATTCCTGATATTAGTAATTTGAGTCTCCTCTGTCTCTTTTTGTCAGTCTAACTAAAGTTTTGTCAATTTTGTTGGTCTTTTTAAAGAAACAATTTTTGCTTTTGCTGATTTTCTCTATTATTTTCCCAATCTCTATTTCCTTTATTTTCTCTCTAGTCTTTATTATTTCCTTCCCCTGTTTGCTTTGGTTTCAGTTTGCTCTTCTTTTTTTGTTTCTTATGATGGAAATTTGGTTTACCTATTTGAAATATATATTTTTTAAAAGTATAGGTATTCACAGCTATTAATCTTTCTCTAAGCATTTAGAAAAATAAATTTTGATATGTTGTGTTTTTGTTTACATTCATCTTAAAGTACTTTCTAATATCCCTTGTGATTTCTTCTTTGACCCATGGTTATTTGGAATGTGTTGATTAATTTCCACATATTTGTGAATTCATCAGGAGTGTTTTTGTGATTGATTTCTAGTTTCACTCCATTGTGTTCAGGAATCATACTTTTTATAATTTCAAATTTATTGAGGCTTGTTTTGTAGATTGGCTTATGGTCTATTCTGGAGAATGTTTCACTGTATGCTTGACAGGAATGTGTATTTTGATGTTGTTGGGTGGAGCACTCTTCAGATGTCTGTTAGGTGTAGTTAGAGCTGTTCAAGTTTTCTATTTCCCTGATCTTCTGCCTATTTGTTCTATCCATTATTGAAACTGAAGTATTAAAGGCCTTACCTGTTTCTTTTTTTAATTAATTAATTTATTCATATATTTTTGGCTGCCTTGGGGCTTTGTTGCTGCGCGTGGGCTTTCTCTATTTGCAGTGAGCAGGGGCTACTCTTCGTTGCGGTGCGTGGGCTTCTCATTGAGGTGGCTTCTCTTGTTGTGGAGCATGGGCTGTAGGCACATGAGTTTCAGTAGTTGTGGCACGTGGGCTCAGTAGTTGTGGTTTGTGAGCTCTCGAGTGGAGGCTCAGTAGCTGTGGTGCACGGGCTTAGTTGCTCCACAGCATGTGGGATCTTCCTGGACCAAGGCTCGAAACTGTGTCCCCTGCATTGGCAGGTGGATTCTTAACCACTATGCCACCATTACCTGTTTTTTGAATGGTCTATTCTCTACTTAATTCTGTCAGTTTTTCCTTCATTTGCTTTGTAATTCTCTTGTTAGGTGCATATATGATGACAAATTGTTTGCCTTCCTTATGAGTTGAACATTTTTATTATTATAAAATATTCTTTTTTATCTCTAATAAAAATATTTGTCTTATGGTCTGTTTTGTCTGATCTCAGCATAGTCACTACAATGCTCTTTTGGTTACTGCATGCATGGTATATCTTTTTTCTCCCACTTTTTAAACATTCAACCTATTTGTATGTTTTCTATAGGTATTGAGTTGACCATTTTCTGTCTTTATTCTGTGTGTATGGGGAATCACACTTATTGAGTTTTGAGTGTTATACAAATCTTTCTTCATAAGATAAATCCCATTTGTTCATGTTGAATTATCCTTTCTGATTATTGTTAGATTTAATATGTTCCTGTTTTATAAAGAACTGTTGCATCCCTGTGAAAGCAGTCATCTGAATTTGGAGATTTTTTTTTTCCTGTAAAGGTTTTTAATTAAAAATTTAATGCCTTTAAGAGCTATACAGATGTTTTAATTTTCTCTTCTTCTTATGTCAGGTTTGGTAATTTGTGTCTTTCAATAAATTTGTCCATTTCACTCAAGTTGTCAAATTTGTTGGCATAGAGTTGTTCATAACATTCTAATATCATTTGTTTAATTTCAAGAGAATGCTCTTGAAATGTCAATAGGATGTTGACATCCTATTATATTTTTGATATAATTTGTTTTGTCTTTTTTTCTTGATCAGTTTAGCTAGAGGTTTATCATTTATATTGATCTTTTTAAACAAGCAGCCTATGGTTTCCTTGATTTTTCGTTTTTTAGTTTCACTGATTTAAACTTTTTATTACTTCCTTTCTTGTACTTTGTATTTCAGTTCTTATTTTTTATTTATTAGTTAAGATAACTGATCTTGGACATGTAAAAATTTGACAATATAAGCATTTGAAGCTATACACTTTTGTGTAAGCACTGCTTTGTTTGCATCTCACAAATTTTTTTTTTTAATAAGTATATTTATTTATTTATTTTTGACTGCATTGGGTCTTTGTTGCTGTGCACAGGCTTTCTCTAGTTGTGGAGAGCAGGGGCTACTCTTTGTTGCGGTGTGTGGGCTTCTCATTGCAGTGGCTTCTCTTGTTGTGGAGCACGGGCTCTCAGCATGTGGGCTTCAGTAGTTGTGGCACACGGGCTCAGTAGTTGTGGCTCACGGGCTTAGTTGCTCCGTGGCATGTGGGATCTTCCCAAACCAGGGCTCGAACCTGTGTCCCTTGCATTGGCAGGGGGATTCTTAACCACTGTGCCACCAGGGAAGTCCCCATCTCACAAATTTTGATATAGTATGTTTCATTCATTTTGTAATATTTTCTAATATTCCTTGCTTCAGTTTTTCTTTGAAAAATGGGTTATTTTGAAGTGATTGTTTTCCCAGATATTTGGGATTTTCCTGATATTTTTTCATTTTTTAATTTTAGCTTAATTTTCTTGTAGTCAGAGAAAATAGATTTTATGATTTCCATCCTTTAAAATGTATTGAGACTTTTTAATGGCCCTGCATGTGATATAATCTCAGTGAATTTTCCATGTACACTTGAAAAGTATCTGTAATCTGTTGGTTGGTTACTTGTGCTATACATGTCAATTAGATCAAGTTGGAGGTAAATGTTGTTTGTCTTCTATTAGAGGCTATTCAATTTAATTTATCTATCAACTACTGGAAGAAGAGTGTTGAAATCTCAAAATATAATTGAAGTCTATTCGTTTCTCCTTTGGTTATATCAGTTTTTACTTCACGTATTTTGAAACTTTGTTACTTACGTACCCACACATTTAGGATTGTGAAGTCTTCTTGATAAATTAAACCTTTCATTATATTGAAATGCCCCTCTTTATCACTGTTTTTTGTCCTAAAGCCTACTTTGTCTAATGTTAACATAGATATTCAGTTTTCTTATTATCAGTGTTTCCAGTGTGTATCATTTTGTATCCTTTTAATTTTATAATGTAAGACCCTTGTAACAGTCTACTTCTGTTCTTCCCAGGCACTATACTATTATTATGATACAATTTACTTCTACATGTTATAAATTCTATGCTATGCATTGTTTTTACTTTTTTCTTTAAACAATTTCCTTTTAAAGAATTAAAACCTGAGGGAAATTTTTATTTTATACAGATAGTTATCATTTAAACTGTTCTGAATTCCTTTGAATAGATCCACGTTTCTATATGGTATGATTTTCTTTTTGCCCCAAGAAATTTCTTTAACATTACTTGTAGTGGAGATATCCTCAGTAGATTCTTCTAGTTTTAACTTATCTGAAAATATTTAAAATCACTCTTCACTTTTGAAAGGTGTTTCACTGGATTTAGAATGACATTTTTCTCCCTTTCAGCACATTAAAAATGTTTTATTGTCCTCTGTCTTTTATTGTTTGTGATATGAAATCTGTAGTCACTCTTATCTTTGTTTTTCTGAATGTAATGTGTCATTCTTACTTATGGATTCTTTGAAAATTTTTTTCTTTATCACTGGTGCATAGCAATTTGATTATGAGGAGGCTTGGTGTGGATTTCTTTGTTTTTATTTTGCTTGGAGCTTGTTGAAACTTTCAACTGTGTGTGTTTATAGTTTTCATCAAATTTGCATAAAATTCCAGCCATTATATTTGTAATTTTTTTTCTTTTTTTCAGATTACAGTTGCATTTATATTAGACTTCTTTATATCACCCCTTATTGTTATTGGGGTTCTGTTAATTTTTTCTGCCTCTTTTTTCTCTTTGTGCTTAAGTTTGAATAGTTCCGATTGCTATGTTTTCAGATCATACTGATTTTTTTTCCCCTATTGATGTCTAATCAGTTGTTAATACCATGAAGTGAGTTTTTCATTGCAGATATTGTATTTTTCAGGTCTAGAAGGCCCCATTGGTTCTTTTATATTTCTCCTATTTCTCTTCTCATCATTTTCATGTTTTCTTGTAAATTCTCATATATAAATATAAGTTTAAAATGCCTTCATTATCTATGTCATTTCTGGATCTAATTTTATTGGCAAAGAAATTCTTGTGCATAGAAATATCTCTGCAGTTTGCTCTTTGTATCAGTTAGAAATGCATTTAGCTTCAAGTAACTGAAGAATGGACTAAGTGCAACTTAAATAAATAGAGGCTTATTTGTCTCATAAGATATCTGGTACTAATTCACAGCTCAATCATACATGTCATATCACATGACATGTAGGGTCTGGTGGAAAACTCCATTATACACTGTGAGAGAATGAGAGTGAAAATGTCAAATAATGTTTTAGTATTATTATGAAAATAGTTTTGATCTCACAGACTCCCTTGAAAGTATCTCTGGGGGGGGTCACTGGACAAATATTGAAAACTATTGATCAAAGGGCAATCTAGGGGGGGAAGTGATAAAATAGGAGATTGGGATAAACATATATACACTACTATATATAAAATAGATAACTAACAAGGACCTACTGTAGAGCACAGGGAACTCTACTCAAACTTCTGTAATAATCTATATGGGAAAATAGTCTGAAAAAGAATGGAGAAATATATATATATACATACATATACACATATATATCTAGTTCACTTTGTTGTACACCTGAAACTAACATAACATTGTAAATCAACTATACTCCAATAAAAATTTTAAAAAAAAGGAAAATAGGCTCTTCCTCTCCTGAGTAAACATGGGCAAAGGTATTAACTGAGGCGTTTGTGCCTCAGTTATGTCATCTGTAAAATAGAGTTAACAATACTGCCTATTTCATAGGACTGTTCTGAGGTTATATAAGTTCTCTTAGAATAGCATGTGGAACTTAGCAAGTACTCAATGTCAGTTAATATTACTGCCTAGTGAATATACAAGAAACAGTTTTTCCTTCTGCTTTTTCGTTAGAGTAGAAGGGACCTTTGAAACATTTTGAGGCAAACCCCTAGTTTATTTAGAGGGGCCTAACATTTGGATAGAATGACCCCTTTGAGAAGTAATGATGAAAGCATACCATCCACCCATCATTTCCGTGGTGATAGCCTCACATATTTCTTGCAACAAACTGTGATATGGGTGAGGCATAAGTATTATCCCCATTTTTACATACAAGGCAACTGAGACTCTGAGGTTAAATGACTTGCCCAAAGTCAGAAATCTCTAAAGAGAATCCTTATCTTCCTGCTCTACATCCCGTGCCTTTGAAGTTTCCGCCCTGCCTCCCCATTCTGAGTTTTGCACATTAATATGCATGTAGTGCACCTGCTCCCCGAGAGGCAGGTTCACCTGCATCAGGGTTTGAAGTTGGTGCCTGAAACTTGTTTTTATTAAGGATGGAAAATTCACTGAATAGGCAGATGGACTTGAAGGCCTTTATATCACTTTGGGATAAAGATGTTGGGTGATTGTTATTGTCCTTGTGCTCATAATTTGATCAAAAAAGCAAAAACTATGCAGAAATGACCCTAAGAAAATGAAATCTGGAAAGGGGGCAGTCGCCATCAACTCTGGGTCAGAAGACCTCAGGCTTATTCTAATTTTGATTCAGGAAGTTACTATGGGTTGAGGAGAAAATGTCTGCCTGATACATTAATGAAATCCACAGCTGACCTCGGTGTCATAGGAGGCTGGGAAACTATGTGTAGATTCAGTATCATTAGCAGAGGTGACGACGCACACACAGTGATTCCTGGGAGAATCCTGCAGGCAGGAGACTGGGGGAGAAAGGTAAAACTGCTAATTAAACATTAAAGGCTCTGTAGAAAATCTGCTGCCTGGCATTATTAATAGTTATAGAAGTGATACTGCTAATAATGATACTACCTGACGTGGATATTAGATATTAGATCAGCTCTGATATTAGAACCCAAACCACTTGATTAACTGCTTCCCTAAGACTTTTTCATCTAAGTGGGAGATAAAAGTATAAGGGTACCAGAAGAAGTGACTTTTTGGACAGTTATTGATTGCTGGAAATATGACCATTTGGTAACTAAAGCAACTCTGAGTTTCCTTAGGCTAAGTTTAATCTTCTGGGTATTTACTCATTAGGACTCCAAACATGGATGTGTTCTTCTCATTTCTGATACCTGCCATTGCTCCTTATTGCTCCTGGAATAATATTCAAACTCCTTAAATAAAGTTGAAGTTCAATATTCTCTCAGGGTAAGTTCTGGAAGCCAACAGAGGAAAGGCAGCCCTTGGAGCCTTACCATTGTCCAAGTTCATTAACAAGAACCCACAGTGTGCAAAGCATGTGGATGATTCAGGGTGGATCACACATGGGCCTCCCTCAGGGAGCTCACAGTCTAGGATAGGAGATAACATATATTCATAAATAGTAAGTTAGAAAGTGGTTGGTGTCCTAATAAAGGGACTAACTTAAGTGTGACAAGTTCAGATGCAAGGGAGAGGCAAAAAACACTGAGAGATGATGTTCTGTGAAGGTCTGGGAGGGCTAGGTGGAGGGGAGAGAGACTGGAAGAGGGGCCAAATCCAGCCCACCATTTGTTTTTGTAAATAAAATGTTACTGTCATGCTCTTTGGCTTATGTATTGTCCATGGCTGCTTTCTCACTGTGATGGAAGAATCAAGTAGTTGTGTAACAGGGAAGAGCCAAATCTGCCTACATGTTGGATCCGTTTCTTTTACTTTAACTGTTGCTTTCTGCCACTTTTGTTCACTAAAAGGATACTGTCTATACATAAAGGCCTGCCTTGGGGAACGCTGCCCCTCTGCCTGAATGCTAAACCAAAGTGCATTTGTTCAGGGACACATCCGGACCCTGTTCCACCTGCGGATGGCTGCAAGAAAGAAGTAATTAACACACCCCCTCCCCGAGTCTGGCTATTCCAGGGGATAGCCTTTTTACTTTACTTCCTCATCTCCTCCCCGTCTCTGTGCTATAAAAGAAACTGGCATCCAAATCCCGATAAGATGGTTATTTTGAGACTTTAGTCTGCCATCTTCTCGGCTTGCCAGCTTTCCGAATAAAGTCTTATTTCTTGCCTCAACACCTTGTCTACAATTCACTGGCCTGTCGTGTGGCGAGCAGAGAGAGCTTGGACTTGGTTAATAGTTGTCTCCAGGACCATATATGGTCCATGAAACCTAAAATATTTACTACTTGGCCATCTACAAAAAAATGTTGTCTAAGTCCTGGACTAGAACTCTGGACCCCAGGACTGTTGAAGCATCAGCATTCCCTTTTAACTAATGAGGAAATGGAAAAATGAGAGGTGACATGACTTAACCAAAGTAAGAAAGTGAGTTATTGGTAGATCTAGCCCTAATACTGTCAATAGGTCATGTTGATTGAGTGCTTTCTGTATGCTGGGCACTACAGTAAACACTCTCTTATGTGTATTGTCTCATTTATTACAACATCTGGTAAGGTAGGTGCCTAGAGTTTTTTTTTTTTTTCCATTTTACAAATGAGGGGACCATAGTGGGCTCTCTAAATTCAGGTCCATCCAGAACTTCAGAATGTGACTTTACTTGAAAATAAGGGTTTTTGTAGATGTATTTAGTTAAGGACCTGGAGATGAAATCATACTTGATTTTGGGTAGACCCTAAATCCAATGACTGGTATCCTTATGAAAAGAAGAGAAGACACAGAGACACACACAGGAAAAAGGCTGTGAGAAAATATGGAAGCAAAGATTATAGCTATGCAGCCAAGGAACACCAGGAGCTACTAGAAGCTGGAAGGGGAAAGTAAGGATTCATTACCAGTCTTGGGAGGGAAGGCAGCTCTCTGACACCTTGATTTCAGACCTCTAGCTTCTAGAACTGTGAGAAAATTATTATTTTTGTTTTAAGTCACCCAGTTTATGGGAGTTGTAGGAAACTAATACAGGGGCAGAAGCACAGAGAACTTAAAATGCTTTGCCTAGACTCACCTAGATCAGCACAGAATTTGGCTCCAGAGTCCACGCCCCTCACCATTATACCTCCTTCCGTCCAGGTCTAGGTGGCTCCAGCCATCCAAGCAGTCAGCTGGGGAGCCTGAACAGAGAGCACTCCCACTGAGCACAAGCCACCTGGAATTGAGCAGAAGTTATTGGACCAACCTCATGTGCAGGTGTGGGAATCACAGCATTGCATTATTTTACCATGCAGCCAAGTGTCTCTAGTACAGGGAAGTGAATTTACTACCTGACCTACACACTAGAGAGGACACCTGCTGTATTTATTGGTTCAGACAATTCATAGGGCTCAAGGCCTTCTGGGATAGGTGCAGTGCTTCTTGGAAGGCAGTGTTTCCTAGCTTGAGATCTGTTCTGAAAGCTGGAGAAGGGCCTTTAAAACTTGAAAAAAATAAAGATCCCGGGTGTCACATCTTACCTGGCTGCCCTCAGGCCCAGGAAAGATTGGGCAAATGGCTGGTTTTGCATTGAATCTGTAATATTTACATAGCATGCCTTAAATCACTAAGAAAAATCACATGCATCATTAAATCCCAAGAATAACCCTATGGTGTTTACAGATTAGGAAACTGAGGCTTAGAGAAATGGTTAAGTACACTTGTCCAAGATCGCAAGGCTACTAAACGGCAGGTCCAGAATTTAGAGTTAAATGTTCTGAACCTAAGGACAGCTCTCTTTCCCCTACAACAGGGCTGCCCTTTATGGTAATTCTCTCCTTCCCTGGGTCTTTGCCCCTGATTTGGGGGACTCCATTCCCAAGACTTCCAAAGGCTCCTTATCATGGTCGCTCCTCTAGACTTGCTTTTCTCCTCCTCTTCCTCCCTCAGCAGAGATCCAGCCAAGGCAAAGCCCCCAGCTGAGGCTCAGGACAAAAAGGTCTGCTGGTTGTGTGAGCACAGATTTTGCCACACTGCCACTCTGACCCTGAAACATGGATTATCTTTCAAATGGAAGTAGTCTGGATTCTTGCCCCTTTCCTCTATCAAGCCCCACCCCATCTCCTGGCATCCTGGCTCTCACTTCATCTTGGAACTAGTGTGGAGTGAGGTGGGGAACAGTAACAGGTCAGCCCAACCCTCTATGAGGGGGTTGGAAATGCCCCAGGTCATTGTGCCTCTTCGTGACTGGTGAGTGTTTGCATTGCTCTTTTCACAGAAACATTCTTTAGTTTGATTGAAATGTGTCATGTGGGAATTTCCAGGTCAATAAAGGAGGTATTTTCAGTTGGGAGAAAAGATGATTTTGGCTCCTTTTGGCTCATACCAAGTATGCACTTAATCTACCAACATAGCTCCTCTTAGAACTTCAGAAAATGAGCTCTGGACAGGAATGAGGTATTGGTTATGATGAAAGCACATTCCATAGGAATCTCTGTCCCAGGGGATCCTCAGAAGATCTCTGTCTGAGGACAGATTTTAGCAACGTCTAATGACATTTGTTTACATGACAGAGGTTTATTGGAAATCTGTGTGCCAAGTTGAGTGCTCATGGCTCTAATTACAGAAACTCCAACTCAACATGGCTTAAACAACAAAAGATTATATCATTTAGACAGGAAGGTCAGGGTTAGGGTGGGTCTTGGGCATGGAATGTGAGGCATCTGTCTCTTCTCTGTGATTCTCTTAGTTTTTCCCTCCTTGTGTGTGATGGTGTTTTTCATTTATTTCTTTTTTGTTTTTTTCATAGCTGGCTCCCTTTAAGGTCATTACATTCTTCCATGATCATGTCCAGATAGAGACAGAGAGAAAGAAGAAGAACAATCACCATGTGTCACACACTTCACTAAAGAGGTTATGTAACCTCATATGTTACCTCATTTCCTCCTCACAACAGCCTATACGGTAAATACTATTATTCTACCCATTATACAGATGAGAAGACTGAGGTTCAGAGAGGTGCCCAATATCACACAGCTAATAAGTGATGTGGAACTCTAGCCCAAATCTGCTCACCTGTATGCATAGGTTCCCAGGATTCTAGTCTCCCAATGCTGGGTTTCCATTTCATGGTTGAAAGATACCACATGCTTTAAATGACCTGATGATCTGGTAACAAAGTTGATATGTGATAATCAAAATTGCAGATCTAAAGCAGGAGTTTTCCAACTTTTTCTATAAAGGGATGGATTGTAAGTATTTTCAGCTTTGCAGGCCATTGAGTCTCTGTTGTAGCTGCTCAACTCTGCCCCTGTAGAGAGATCAGCCACAGATGACACAGAAATGGATTGAATGTGGCTCTGTTAACAAAACTTCATTTACAGAAACAGAAGTTTTCCAGTTCTGAATCTTAACAAAGCAAGCCTCTGAAGATATGGTATTTGAATTTTCTGGCATTCAGGGTTCTGGGGAAAGGGAAACTTGTGGCAAACACTGTGTCCCTGAGTCCTTTACTTCCTTCTTTGAGTTCATAACTGTGGTCATCTTCTGTCTGCCTTCCCTCTGGGACATTGTGTGTGAAGTCCCACTCTGTGCCTTTACTTGCATTCTCCCAGTCACCTTCATCAATGCCTATGCTCATTTCTCATACCCCTTGCACGTTTCACTTCCTCCCCAAAGGACCTCTCTGCCTGGTTTTAATCCCCTTGAACTCTACCCACCATACACAGCAAGCTAAGAGGTGTTCCAAAAGCAAATTTGACATGGCTTTCCCTGATTGGCACTCTCCAGCAGCTTCCCATTATCTGTAAGATAAAATCTGAGCTTCTCACCAAACAGAGTAAAGCTTGCAAGCTCTGACTGCCCTCCTTGATTCTCCTCAACTAAGACCTGCTGTCCTAGTAACACCAAAGTGCTTTTGGCACACACCGTACCCATGCCCTGGGTTCTTAATCACCTGGATAACTCTGACTGGAGTGTGATTTCAACTTGCACCACTCAGATGTGCAAGGATGCAACTCTCCTCCTTTTTCTATGTTCTTTATGAACCCCGGTTCCTTATTTCTAGTTTACTCAGAAATTCCCATTTCTGCTCATGGTGGAAAAAATTTTCCTGCCACTTTATAGCAACTCAGTCATTTCTGGACTTAAACATGGTTAACTCAGAATGCCAATGTGGTTAATTTAAGACTCTTCCTCCTATCCTGTCCTCCAGGGTGATTGGAGTTGCCAAGGGGATGATGTACCTCCTCGGCATCATAGGAAGCCATTTGCTGGACCCTGTGCCTCATTTCTTTTTGGTGGCTGCTTCCTTCTTTTGAGGCTGCATCTGTTGCTGTCTGTGATCCTGCTCTTGATTCCAGGGTCTACACATGACACACCTTTCTCCTCTCCCCAGCTGGTTGGACTTTTATCTTCTTTGGGGTGAAAAGCTGTTCTGTCATTATTCGTTCTTTCCTACTCTCTGGATTATGGTATAACGTCTACTTTGCATCATTCAGTTATTCTCTAGAAATGAACAGGCAAGTTTTTGAAATTCCCTTGAACACAATCAGCCAACCAAATCCTCAAAGTTTTCTCCCTGGAAGGGTGACTTTTCAAATCTAAGAATTTGACTCTGTGTTTTCAACTCTGTCCCCTCCCCATGAGGCTCATGAAATATAGAGGGCTTTTGCTCCTGGCTGACATCTCTCAAAATATTAATGCTCAGCATTTAGTATGTTACCTCTACCATGAAACCTTTGCTTATCTCTCTTCTCTGTACTCTCACAATGCCTTGCCAACAGTCCTATTTGTAGCCCTGTGTTCTATTACAATTATCCATTTATTTGTCATCTCCCAAACAAAGTATGGTCATCTTAAAGACAAAGGTAATGCTTTTCAATTCTTTATTTTTCCAGGGCTTAATACAGTTACTTGCATACTATAGCTGCTAAAAAATATATTTTTTGTTGATGGAGTAACCCATGCAGCATCCCCTTCAGTTCACTTCAGTTTTCTGCTTTGTATTGTTAACTAGATTTCAAGGCTGTGTTTTATCTTTTCAGTTAGTCATAAAGTCCTTGAAGTCACCTGTAGTGTTACTATAACTATATTTTTCTTTTTTATTTTCCTACAATACCCCATATAGAATTAGGTATACATAAATACTTGTTTTGTTGATTATTAAAATGACCTCCCTTTTTAGGAGAAAATAAGTACATGCAATTTATAGTAACATTCTAATTTTGTTCTTCAGGTAGGTCATGTTGACTTTGCTGTGTCATATATCATCGTTGGCATTTTAGTAATTAGATATTTGTCAGATCTCCCAGACTATATGCCTGTGTTTATTTTAAGCCCCTCTGTTCAGCAACTCCAGCAGCGGTTTGTGCTGGAGGGAAATTTAATAAGCATTGAATGATGATCAGATATTGGTTGACTTCCACAAAATGAGCTCTCTAACCATTCCCTGGTCTGTCCCTGAGAACTTGTCTAAATTGGAGAGGGCGTGCTATGCATTTCGCATGTCCCCTTCACCTCATATTTGGTCAGGGAAATATAGTGTTAAGAAATTATGTTAATTAGCTATGGGACATGGCGCTAGTTACTTCCTTTATTTGGAAACAAGTTTGCTCATCTGTAAAGAAAAGAGGGAAGACAGTATGATCTCTGATTTCTCTCCATGCAGTATAAGACCCTTACTTCAGATGTAGGATGTAGGTACTTGGAGAAGGAAGTGGGGAACCGGCAAAGGGTTGACAATGGAATAGCTGCCTTGCTGAGCCAGCTGCTTCACTCTGCAAACCAGTCAGGAGTCCAATGTTGATTGAGCAGCGACATAAGGGTGCTGAGAAGCCAAGGGTTCCAGAAAATAGCATCTAGTGCTTACCAGAGGCCAATCACCATGCTGGCCACTTTCACATAAGTAATGCTTACAACAAGCCTAAGAGAAGGTTTTAAATTATTTTTGCCATCCTTATTTATAAAACAAGGAAACAGGGATTCATTGAGGTCAAACAATGTGCACAAAACACACAGCTAAAATATGGCAGATCCAGGATTGGAACCCACATCTAACTCTAAATTTATCCACTCTCTTTCCCTTCTGCTGTGTGATTCCCAGCACTGGTAATAGCCCTCTATCTTTATTTAAACAACAGTGTGATTTTAGTGCATGTCATTAGAGGCAACTGGGAGCATCATTAACA
The DNA here is from genome assembly GCF_949987515.2 of Delphinus delphis. Classification (NCBI taxonomy): domain Eukaryota; kingdom Metazoa; phylum Chordata; class Mammalia; order Artiodactyla; family Delphinidae; genus Delphinus; species Delphinus delphis. The sequence continues at coordinate 98,302,022 of NC_082687.1, read as the reverse complement.
CTTTGGGCCACAAGGGTACCATTTAGTGCAATGAAGCAGATATCTTTTCATACAAATAATTTATTTGTACCAAAGTTTTCCACTTGAGCACATGAAGTGACTTGGGCTAATGTATTATTTTATATTAATGAGGTGGTTGGAACTCAATGTATTTAAGGTTTATGAACTTTCAGATGAGCTTCCAAACATTTTATTTATTTTCTAGTGGGTTTCAAATAAAATATAACCTATATGATTCTTATTCATTTACACATTTGCTCTCATAAAAGCTGTCTGATTGAATTATTTAATGTCCACTGCTTATGTTCTTCTTTAAAGGCCATTTGAATTATCTTTTTAAAACAGAATGTGTTGATTTTGATGCCAAGTGTAAATGAATTTGAAGTATAAAGAAGTTTGGAATTTAGGGTGAAGCATTGAACTCGGGAGGCTCTAGTCGGCTTCCAACCTTGGCAAATGCATTCTTTAACCTCTAAAGCAGTTATATCGGAGAAATCCAGAGGGATAACACGGCTCTAATGGAAATTGTCAACAAAATTGAAAAGAAAAAAAAGAAAGTGTAATTTAAAATCCAGAACTTGAGAGATCCGTAGCTCTAAACAACTGAGGCATAAAACTCAAGAAGACTTCAAACAGCTTTACTCTGCTGACCAATCTATCTTCTGATAGCATGTAAAACCCAGGCTGAGAAGACTGTGCCTAAGGGTTTCAGGGCAGTAATTCCAAGAATGATTTTGCTAAAGGAGCTGACTGGCATTCAAAGAAGAAAAGTAAGGCAGGAGGGAGAATGAGCGAGCGAGCGAGAGAGAGCGAGAGCTAGAGAGAGAGAGAGAGAGAGAGAGAGAGAGAGAGAGAGAGAGAGTCAGAAGGATAGAGATTGAGAGAGTTACAGAGATGAGGAAGGGAAGGAGAGAGAGAAGGAGGGAGAGAGAGGGAGGGAAAAGAGGAGAGGAGAGGGGTAGAGGGGAGTGGGGGCTGTATTTAAAGATTAAAGACTTGGGTTTGAATTCTGGTTCTGCTATTAACATCTTATAAAATGTCTAGCAAATCACTTGGATGAGTCTGAACCTCAGTTTCCTCATATGTATAACAGGAATAAGGATTCCAGGCCTCACAGTGTAGGATTAATTAAGGTGGTGAATGTGAACAATTCTGAAGCTGTAAAGGGTGATGCAAATGTGAAGATTGTTAACCCCTACTTCCCTAATGGTGATACACAATCCTTAACTCCTTGTTACTCATCCTCTCCCTTAATTGGCCTGTGTTGCTCCTTTGACCACAGGTAAATCTTTCCACATTGCTCTAGATCTCATGCCTAGATTCCATCTCCTTCTGTTGGTTTTCACTCTATTGTTTATTTCTGCTCTTCTCTATGCTTTCAATTGGTTGTTCATTTTTAGATCCTTTTTAGGAGACTTTAAATATCCTTTGACCTTCTAGTTGTCTCTGGGCACCATTCCATATTTAGGATGCTTGAAAAATACATATACACAAACTGCCTTCATGTATTCACCTCTAAAACTCTTCTCAACCCATTCTAACATGGCTACTACCACTTCCCACTCTTCTACCACCCCCCTAAAAATTGTCTTTCCCAAGTTCGCCAAATGGTCTCCATAGGTCAGAGTCCAATGGACAGTTTTTGGTCTCATCTAATGTGACTTTTTTGCAATCCACACTATCGGTCATCCCTTCCTTCTTGAAATACCCTTTTGTTGGGGCTTCTGTGATTTCAAACTCTCCAGGTGTTTTTGCTAGCTCTCTAGAAGCTCCTTTTTGGATGGCTTATTCTCTTCCTACCGAACTCTGTATGTTGGAATATCTTTGGTAACAGTGCTGGGACTCTTCTCTTCTCTGTCCATACTCCCCTCCAGGCATCAGAAACCTTCTATGTACCAAACGCTTTCCAGTTCATCCCTCTTCCAGCCTCTCTCTCATCCAGGCTCACATTTCCATGCCATCTCAGCAATTCTACTTGAATATCACCCAGACATCTTAAAATGAATATGTTCAAAATGGAACCTGTGGTTTTCTTCCAGATATACTTTTCTCTCAAGCTTCTCCAGCTCCATAAATGACCAGTTGCTCATTTCTGAAACCTGGGAGTTATTCTTGATACCTCCTCTGCTTCACTGCTCACATTAAATTCAATACCTAGTTCTGTTAATTCATCTTTAAAACACTTTTGAGTTGGCCTACTGATGTCAGTCTAGTTAAAGTCACCATCATTTCTCACCTGCACTAGGGTGCTGATTTCCACACAGTTTTCCCCACTTTTTCTGTTGTCCTTGATTCTATTCTTCACACGGCAATGAGTGGAGATATTAAAAAAAATTATATTCCAAAAAAGCAGTTTTTATGCCATTCTCCAATTAAAATCCTTTAATGGGGTTTCCAATGGTGCTTACTAGGATATCCAACATTTTTATGACAATCTGCAAGGTTCTACATGATCTGACCTTTGCCTGTCTCCCTCTAACCTCAGCTCACTCATCACTGATTGTCTTATTCACTGCCAATCATTTTTGCCTTGGAAGTCTAGAGCGTAAAATTTTCCTGTGTGGCCAAGGCCAAAGCAGTATAAAGGATTCAGAGTTGTGATGCCAGAAAGTAAGAAGTGTCTTTTCTTTTAACTTTTGTAGAAAGTATTTTTATATGTGGATCGCAAGAAGATTTGGGGAGAAAGGAGAACATTTAACAAACATTGACAAATGAGATTTTCAAGGGCTTCTTTTCATTTGTGATAAAATAGTAGAGCTGGGAGGGAGCCTAGAGATCATCTAATTCAACATCTTGCTTTGGAAGATGAAGAGACAGAGGTTCAGAGAAGTGAAATGACTTCATGAGATCACAGAGCTTGTTAAGTTTCATATAATGTAAATAACTTTTGTATTAGGTGTAACTTTGAGTGGACCAAATTTACCTTTCTTATGCTAAAGTTATCTTTTGGTCTTCAAATGCTTCACTGCTCTTATCATGGAAAAAACTGTCACTTGTGTGCTCCTCTGAATAAGTATAAGGAAGGGTATTGTAAAAACACCACTTATAGTTTAAATCTCATTCTTCAGTGAAAATAAAAGAAGCTTTCTTTCTTTAAGAAACTTTAGGCATAGTGAAGGAATACACTTTCCAGTTAGAGGAATCCAGAAGCCTTTTCCTCTTGTACCTAAAATCCTATCATTCACAGGATATCCAAGTATCAAGCTGGTGGTGAATGCAAAGAATCAGGATGTTTTTTCCCTAAGCCTCAGTTTCCCCATATGTGGAACAAAGATTATGTTCATCTTATAAGTGTGTCTATGCTACAAAATATGGTGAAAAATAAGTAAGAAATATAATTGATGGCACCAAAAATCTTTTATTTTGCCCGTTTTGCTATCTTGCTTCCTTGGTCAAATTATATAGCTAATTATATCTCTTCCCTGTAAGTGAGGGCCCTGAGGAATATGCATGTATAGACACACACCTGCACGTACACACACACAAACATGTAAACACATGTGTGATCTTAGTCTGTTTGGCCTGCTATAACCAAGTACTAGAGGCTGAGTGGCTTATAAACAATACAAATTTACTGCTCACAGTTCTGAGGCCAGGAAATCCAAGATCAACACACCATCAGATTCAGTGTCTGGTGAGGACCCACTATCTCATAGATGGGCATCTTCTCACAGTAGCCTCCTATGGCAGAAAGAGTAGGGAGTTCTCTGAAGTCTCTTTTATAAGGGCATTAATTGTATTCATGAGGGCTCCACCTTCTTGTCTTGATCACCTCCCAAAGGCCCCACCTCCTAATACCATCACCTTGGGGGTTAGGTTTTAACATATGAATTTTAGGGGGAAAGCAAATATTCAGTCTATAGCATACACGTTCCACTGGAGCACTTATCATAATTGTAATTATATAGTAATTTATTTAAATAGACGACTAATGCCTGACTTTCTATCTGAACTCTAAGCTTTATGTAAGCAAGAACCATTCTTGCTCTGTTCTCTGTTGTATGTGAGCACCTACAAATATGTGTCTATTCATGCTATATTTATTTTTGGGGTGTTCATTTAAGTGCCAAACACTTTTCTAAGCTCTGAGTATCTGGTCATTTAATAAAGTCTCTGGTTTGTGGTGCTTCATTCCAGTGGGGGAAGACAGATGATCACACATCTCTGTTCTTCCATTTACTAGCTGTGTGATTTTGGGCAAATTATTTAACCTGTCTGTGCCTCAACTTCCTGTTTGCAAGATGAGAGAGAATTCTCCATGCATCTCTCATGTTTTTGTACCTTTTGCTAACAGCCTTTGTTTTTGACCAAGTTTTCAAGTATACCTGTGTAGCAGACAGTCTTGGAAGGAATAGCATCTTCCTTTGTGGAGAGGACAGAGTTCTTTCCTGACGACTATAAGAAAAATAATGTCTCCCTCTGAGGCAAAATTTAGGCAGGTTTGACAGTGCCCTCATTATAAGATTGAGGGTTTCCTAAGCTCTGGTTCTATAAATGTCATACAGGGCCCCAGTGTACACAGCAGCCACATGGATCCACCCGCCTCACCCCTGTGGGACTTGGGGGAACAAGGGTAACTGACACACACATGAAGCTCATGCCACCTGAAGTGCTGTGAGTAATAACATCCTTAGGTGCTGAGCCAGGAGTCTCATATCTTCTGACAGCATCTACATGTGACAGGTTGCCTTGTTAGCTGGCAAGCAGGGAAAAACTCAGACTCTTTACAGTTCTCGATAATATTATTAATTCCTACTCCATAATGTCATTACGAGGATTAAATGGAATAACACCTTTGTACTTGCTGTTACTTTTTCTGGAATGCTCCTTCCCCCATCCCTGATTGCCATGTGATATTTGCTCACTCGTTCACTCACGATCTTTAGGTTTTTTCTTAGATATTACCTTCATAGTGAGGTCTGAACTCCCCTACTTAAAATGACAACTTTACCTATGTCAATCAGGGCTCAACCAGAGAAGCAGAAGCAGTAGGAGATATATATTAAAGATGTATCACAAGTAATGGGTTTATGTAATTGTGGGCAGGCTAGGCAAGTCTGAAATCCATAAGGCCATCAGGGAGGGCAGGCTGGGGCTCTCG